>NC_083738.1:2657500-2982500 GCF_033458585.1 Syngnathus typhle | reverse complement strand
ACAAGGCGACCGCCACAAGGCGACCGCCACAAGGCGACCGCCACCGGCCCCAAGCGCCAGCCCCGACCGCCACCCCCCGACCGCCACAAGGCGACCGCCACAAGGCGACCGCCACAAGGCGACCGCCACAAGGCGACCGCCACCGGCCCCAAGCGCCAGCCCCGACCGCCACCCCCCGACCGCCACAAGGCGACCGCCACAAGGCGACCGCCACCGGCCCCAAGCGCCAGCCCCGACCGCCACCCCCCGACCGCCACAAGGCGACCGCCACAAGGCGACCGCCACAAGGCGACCGCCACCGGCCCCAAGCGCCAGCCCCGACCGCCACCCCCCGACCGCCACAAGGCGACCGCCACAAGGCGACCGCCACCGGCCCCAAGCGCCAGCCCCGACCGCCACCCCCCGACCGCCACAAGGCGACCGCCACAAGGCGACCGCCACAAGGCGACCGCCACCGGCCCCAAGCGCCAGCCCCGACCGCCACCCCCCGACCGCCACAAGGCGACCGCCACAAGGCGACCGCCACAAGGCGACCGCCACAAGGCGACCGCCACAAGGCGACCGCCACAAGGCGACCGCCACCGGCCCCAAGCGCCAGCCCCGACCGCCACCCCCCGACCGCCACAAGGCGACTGCCACAAGGCGACCGCCACCGGCCCCAAGCGCCAGCCCTGACCGCCACCCCCCGACCGCCACAAGGCAACCGCCACAAGGCGACCGCCACAAGGCGACCGCCACCGGCCCCAAGCGCCAGCCCCGACCGCCACAAGGCGACCGCCACAAGGCGACCGCCACAAGGCGACCGCCACAAGGCAACCGCCACAAGGCGACCGCCACAAGGCGACCGCCACCGGCCCCAAGTGCCAGCCCCGACCGCCACCCCCCGACCGCCACAAGGCGATCGCCACAAGGCGACCGCCACAAGGCGACCGCCACAAGGCGACCGGCCCCAAGCGCCAGCCCCGACCGCCACCCCCCGACAGCCACAAGGCGACCGCCACAAGGCGACCGCCACCGGCCCCAAGCGCCAGTCCCGACCGCCACCCCCCGACCGCCACAAGGCGACCGCCACCGGCCCCAAGCGCCAGCCCCGACCGCCACCCCCCGACCGCCACAAGGCGACCGCCACAAGGCGACCGCCACAAGGCGACCGCCACAAGGCGACCGCCACCGGCCCCAAGCGCCAGCCCCAAACGCCACCCCCCGACCGCCACCCCCCGACCGCCACAAGGCGACCGCCACAAGGCGACCGCCACAAGGCGACCGCCACAAGGCGACCGCCACAAGGCGACCGCCACAAGGCGACCGCCACAAGGCGACCGCCACCGGCCCCAAGCGCCAGCCCCGACCGCCACCCCCCGACCGCCACAAGGCGACTGCCACAAGGCGACCGCCAGCGGCCCCAAGCGCCAGCCCTGACCGCCACCCCCCGACCGCCACAAGGCAACCGCCACAAGGCGACCGCCACAAGGCGACCGCCACCGGCCCCAAGCGCCAGCCCCGACCGCCACAAGGCGACCGCCACAAGGCGACCGCCACAAGGCGACCGCCACAAGGCGACCGCCACAAGGCGACCGCCACCGGCCCCAAGTGCCAGCCCCGACCGCCACCCCCCGACCGCCACAAGGCGACCGCCACAAGGCGACCGCCACAAGGCGACCGGCCCCAAGCGCCAGCCCCGACCGCCACCCCCCGACAGCCACAAGGCGACCGCCACAAGGCGACCGCCACCGGCCCCAAGCGCCAGTCCCGACCGCCACCCCCCGACCGCCACAAGGCGACCGCCACCGGCCCCAAGCGCGAACCGGCCGGCGGCGCTTCCTTGAATGCTTATCCGCCTTTCGAGCTCTCCTGCCCGGCGTGGGTTTCGCATCCGCGCCCGCTACATTATGGAAGCCAAAAAAAAAAAAAATTCTAAGTGCGAGTGGGACCGGCCGGCGTGGCTTCCTTGGAATCCCATCCGCCCTCCGAGCTCTCCCACCGGTCGTGGGTTGGCGTCCGCGCCCGGAATATTATGGAAGCTAAAAAAAAAGAAAAAAAATTCTAAGTGCGATTGCTGGTGTATTTACTCGTCGTGTCCACCGGAGGGAGGCAACTCCCCGCCGCAGCTGCAGCGGCAGCGCTTAAAGGTCTTCCCGGTCGCCTGGAACTCTGCGCGGGGCGTGTTTCGTCCCGTGCGCGGTACCAGGTCGCGCTGCGCCGTCAGCCGAGCCGCGCGCGGTCCGCTGGAAGTCTAATATTAATCATAAATATCGCTCCATCTTCTCCTACGCGGTGCTTAAAAAGCGTCCATCTGCTCTCCCGGAGCTTTTTTTCGGCCATCTCGCGCGTGCGTACGGCCTGCCGGTGGCCCCGTGAACGCGTGGGGAAGTCACAAAGTTCCCTCGGACGGCGTTGGGTGCGTTCGCGGCCCGCTGGAAGTCATTATTGCTCCGCGATCACCGCCGCGGTGCTTAAAAAGCGTCCATCCGCTCTCCCGGAGCTTTTTTTCGGCCATCTCGCGCGTGCGCACGCCCTCCCAATGGCCCCGGGAGCGCGTGGGGAAGTCACAAAGTTCCGTCGGACCGGAGACAATTTCACCTCAGGGCTACCTTAAGAGAGTCATAGTGACTCTCGCCGTTTGCCCGCTTTACCACGGCGTGTCCGCCAGACGGCGCCGATCTTCCAGCAGAGCTCCGGCGAGAGCGGACACGTGTCTAGCCGACCTCCTGGTACCCTAATCGGGCATGGCTGCACGCAAACATGCGCCATTTCCTCTCCTCTTATTTATTGATCCCCAGGGGTGGGGAAATTAGGCCCCAGCAGTATTCATACCACAGAGTGGGTATACAAAAGACACACAGATGGCATGAGCGGAACTCAATAGGCTCTCATAAGGCTGCCACACAACGGCGCCACAAAGAAAGGCAGAAAGTGCTCAAGATAAAAGCCATCAAAGCAAAACAAAGCTAAAAGACAAAGGAAAAAAAGTAACAGCGGCCAACCAGCACCCCTCAATACAAGTGCACTATGTCTTGTCACTGTGGGACAAAAGTTAGGCTTAGAGCCCCCAAAGCACAGGCTGGAAGTCCTCAAAAAGCTCCATAACGTGTTAAAAATGCTTAGCCGCGGCCCCGGAAGCCTCCTCGGGCGTAGAAAGCGAGGGGGAAGGCCCCCAAAGCACAGGCTGGAGCTCCGCAAAAACCTCCATAATTGGTTAAAAATGCTTAGCCGCATCCCTGGAAGCCCAATCGGGCGTAAAATGTTAGGCGGAACGGCCATGAAGCTCCACACTTAGCCGCGTTCCTGCCCGGCTTGAAAAAGAAACCGCGCCCGGTGATCTATTTGGCCCGCGGACCGGCCGGCGGTGCTTCCTTGAAAGCTTATCCGCCTTTCGAGCTCTCCTGCCCGGCGTGGGTTTCGCGTCCGCGCCTGGTACATTCGTTCGTTGGCGCCGCGGTAGTGGCGACACGTTTGCAGCAGCTCCGTCGACTCGTCTGTATATTGTCTCGTTTTATATGTTCTTTTTTTACTCTTTTTTCTTTTTTTTCAGTCCTGTGCTTTTCTTTTACCGGGCAGAAACATGTTTGCGAAAACAGTGAGGCTGGCCGTCTTATTTTATCTATTTTTCACCTGGTTCATCATTTCAGCAACCGCCGAAGCAGGCAGTAAACGCTCCATTGTTTACACCCGTGGTCAGCTGCTAGCCCTCTGTAGCCAAGGGAAGCTAACAGGCTACAAGCCCAATGTTTCCCCCGAGCTGAAGAGGAGGAAAAGAGGACAACGCTCGGGTGTTATGTGCCGAAAAAAGAAACGCCGCTTCAAGCCCACACTCCCCACCATCATCACCGGGAATGTGAGATCCATTTGCAATAAAATGGATGAGCTAACGGCGCTGGCACGGCACCAACGGGAATACAGGGAATGTAGCATGCTGCTATTCACGGAAACCTGGCTAACGGAGCAAACACCGGACCCTGTCGTCGCTCTGGACGGATTCAACCTGATAAGGGCAGACAGGACACGAGAGAGCGGTAAGAGGAAAGGAGGGGGGCTTGCTGTGTTTGTGAACGATAGATGGTGTAACCCTGGGCACATCACTATCAAGGAGCAACTCTGCAGCGCGGACATTGAGCTGCTAGCCGTTAGCTTGAGGCCACACTACCTGCCGCGGGAACTCTCGCACGTTATCGCGATAACTGCGTATGTCCCCCCAAATGCTAATGCCGACGCAGCCCGCGATGTCCTGCACAGCAGTGTAAGCAGGCTGCAAACACAGCATCCACATGCCCTCCTCCTTGTTACCGGGGACTTCAACCATGCCTCTCCTTCATCCACGCTTCCAACTTTCAGCCAATATGTCACCTGCAGTACCAGAGGAAATAAAACACTGGACCTCTTTTATGCCAACCTTAAGGAGGCATATACATCATCCCCCCTCCCCCCCTTGGAAGATCTGATCACGATCTGATCCACCTTCTCCCCCTGTATCAGCCTCTGGTGCACAGGCAACCAGCAGTCACCCACACCAGACAGATCTGGTCTGAAGAATCTCTGGAGACTCTTCAGGACTGTTTTGAGACCACGATGTGGGACGTGTTCTGTGAGGACTACGGGGACGACATCGACGGTCTCACCAGCTGCGTCACGGACTACATTAACTTTTGTGTAGACTCCACCATACCCACCAAAACAGTCAGAATTTTTGCAAACAGCAAACCTTGGATCACCCCTGAGATCAAAGACCTGCTCAGGGACAAAAGGAGGGTCTTTAAATCGGGAGACAGGGACCTGCTGAAAACGGTGCAGAGGGACTTGAGGAAGAAGATCAGGGAGGGGAAGAGCAACTACAGGAGGAGGATGGAAGACCAACTGCAGCGGGACGACATCAGCGGGGTCTGGAGGAGCCTGAACACCATCTCAGGACGTAGCAACTCCAGACCTGCGCTGGACAGGGATCAGGAGTGGGTGAATGACCTGAACCGGTTCTTCAACCGGTTTGAACAAACATCCACTCCTCCCCCCACCCACCCAGCCCTGCTGCAACTTTCCCCGACTGGAGCCTCTTCTGCTCCGAGGACTCTCACCTCAACCCCGCCCCCTGCTACACCCCCTCCAAGACCCCCCAGCCCATTCTCAACTCCACCGAACCCACCAACCATCCCCCCTGCAGCCCACCCCACCCCACCCACCACCCCACCACCCAGCATGGTGCTCTCCACAGCCCAGGTGGAGAGAGGACTGGCCAGGCTCAAGGTGAAGAAGGCGACGGGTCCAGATGGCATCACCTCCAGGCTGCTCAGATCCTGCTCCGGGCAACTGTGCGGGATCGTGGAGCACATATTCAACCTGAGCCTGAGGCTGCACAGGGTACCACAGCTGTGGAAGACGTCCTGCGTGGTACCAGTGCCCAAGTCATCTCGCCCCAGTGACTTCAACCACTACCGGCCGGTGGCCCTGACATCCCACCTGGCGAAGACCCTGGAGAGGCTGGTCCTCCACCACCTGCGCCCCCTGGTGAGCTCCTCCGCCGACCCCCTGCAGTTCGCCTACCGGCCGAGCATCGGGGTTGAGGACGCCGTCATCTTCCTCATGCAGAGGTCCCTGGCTCACCTGGAGCGGGCTGGAAGCACTGTGAGGATCATGTTTTATGATTTCTCCAGTGCCTTCAACACCATCCAGCCAGAACTGCTGGGGAACAAACTGCACCATGCTGGAGCCTGCCAGCAGCTGACATCATGGGTCCTGGACTTCCTCACAAACAGACCGCAGTTTGTGAGGACAGGAGGCCGTGTGTCTGACACAGTGGTCTGCAGCACAGGAGCTCCACAGGGGACCGTCCTGGCCCCCCTCCTCTTCACCATCTACACAGCTGACTTCACCCACCACACATCAACCTGCCACCTCCAGAAGTTCTCGGATGACTCCGCCATCGTTGGTCTCATTAACAACGGAGACGAGACGGAGTACCGAGAACTGAATCACAGATTCGGGGACTGGTGCCGGCGGAACCGCCTCCAGATTAACCCTGGGAAAACGAAAGAGCTGGTGGTGGACTTCCGCCGGCGCAAAGTCCCCCCCTCGCCGGTGAACATCCAGGGAACGGACATAGAGATTGTGGACTCTTACAAGTTCCTGGGTGTTCACCTGAACAATAAACTGGACTGGACCGTTAACACTCAGGCCCTATACAAGAAGGGCCAAAGCAGACTCCACCTGCTGCGCAGACTGAGGTCCTTCGGAGTGAGGGACGGCCTCCTGAGGACCTTCTATGACTCTGTGGTGGCGTCCGCCATTTTTTATGGGGTGGTCTGCTGGAGCAGCGGCATCACTGCAGCGGAGAGGAAGAGGCTGGACAAGGTGGTGAAGAAAGCCGGCGCTGTCCTGGGCTGCAGTCTGGACCGGGTGGAGGTGGTGGGGGAGAGGAGGATGGTGGCTAAGCTGTCCTCCATCATGGACAATGTCTTCCACCCCCTTCATGAGACTGTCAGAGCCCTGGAGAGCTCCATCAGCGACCGGCTTCGTCACCCACGATGCACCACCGAGAGGCATCGCAGGTCCTTCCTCCCTGCCGCCATCAGACTGTACAAACAGGCCGACCATCGTAGCTAACGGACAAAATAACATGCAATAACGTGCAATAACCATATGTGCAATCACACTATGTGCAATATTTGTCTACCTCACACTCTTTTACCTGCTTTCTTTGCACTTTTTTGCACTATTTTTTTATCTAATATTTTTTTTATCTCCACTGTATATTGTGTATTGTGTATTTTGTATACACTGTCCATATTTTTTTTAAATTATATATACCTTCTACTTAAATCTTTTACCCCCTTCCCCGCATGCGTGTGTGTGTGTATATGTTACGTGTACTGCTGCTAACATAGGAGTTTCCCCATTGAGGGAATAATAAAGGATTATCTTATCTTATCTTATCTTATTATGGAAGCCAAAAAAAAATAAAAAATTCTAAGTGCGAGTGGGACCGGCCGGCGGGGCTTCCTTGAAAGCCCATCCGCCCTCCGAGCTCTCCCACCGGTCGTGGGTTGGCGTCCGCCACTGCTCAAAGCGAACTTCAAATCATCTGCTTAATAATGTGGAACGCCATTCTTAAGTAGTGTCAGGTTCAAAATCAGATAAAGGATCAGCAGACAAAACCAGTGAGGCAGAATGTTGAGTCTTTTCTCGCGAGGAGTGCAACCAGACTTACATCAGTCCAGAATACACTAAAGATCTGTCACACCCCTCGCTCTTTTTATTTTGGGATGCCCTACCTACAATGTGAGACTAGCCCCTAACAGGTGGGGGGGGGGAAAGCATGGCCTAGTCTCATGAGAAACAAAAAGAGCGCAAGGACAAAATGCTATGTAAAACAAGTGCTCACAAGACGTCATGAGAAAATAAAGGAGCGCAAGGACATAAACAAGTAGCTACAGACAGGACGCCATGGGAAAGGAGTGCAAGGACAGAATGCCATGTGCAGACATCAACAGAGTAGATTGAGCTATCAGCAACTTTCTTGGATTCCCAGAGGTGTAGAAGGTCAGGAAGCCCCAGACAGCATCGTATGACTTGTTGTGGACTGGTGGACGTCTGCAAGGCGAAACAGCAAGCATTCTGCGCAATAACCTATTAATAAGTACTCATTAGGGAACGCATGATAACATATATATACAATTTATCTAACAATTCCCCCCTGTTTATCATAAGTTCCCGGAGACCAACCCATCACCCATATGGCCACTTCAAAAAGATTTTCAGCCACAGGGATCACATTTCGCAGGAACCAACTTACACACGGGAGGAAACTGAGTCACAATCGGCAAAGCCCGGGTCAGAAAACAAATCGGACAAGTTTACCACAACAGATTCGCTGACCGGGTCGTCAATAGAGAAGGAACCCCCGTCGACCGAAAGGTCATCCCTTAGGAGCAACGGGAAAGTCTCAGCTGGTGGAGAGATAGCAGCCGTAACTAGCCTGTTAATTAGGGATCGGAGACAAGGGATGCAACAACATCCACACAAGGTCAAAATGGCAGAGAAAACGGCAACGGAGACCAGGGCAGAGGAAACCAGGGTGCGGTACTTTCCGAACACGTTCAACCAGTTGGCCCAAACCTCCGTGTTCACTCCACTGTGCTCCTTCATCTTCCCGTTCAAGGCCCGCAGGCCCTCAAGGGCCTGGGACAGGCTTCCGTCGGCCGCAGTGTTATTTGGAATAAAAGTGCAACATTGCTCACCGAACATGGCGCAGACACCGCCCTCTCTTGAGAGTAGCATGTCAAGGGCCATTCGATTCTGGAAAGCCATGAGGGAAGTAGCGGCCAGTTGGGGGTGGACCGCCTTGAAACCCGCCTCGGTCCAGTTTCCAAGCCTCTGCACGTTGTAATGGACGTAGTTAATCCTGTCAACATTTTTGTTAAGAGTACACCACCAACACAGGGCGGATTCAAAACCAGCTGCTATCTGATTCACCAGCTTATACTCATCCGGCACTCCCCTAGGAACACCAATGGCGTCGATGTAGGTTGGATTAGCTGTGCCCCGCCATTCGGCGTCTCGTTTCGTTCTCGGCCAGAATTTGGGCACTACGGACTTAGCAAAAGACGTTAGATCATAAGAGGACATTGGTATCAAATGAACAGGTAGCAATAGGGTTACCAAAGCGCAAATTCCAGCGCTGTCGAAAGGCAACCTATCATAAAGCTTGTTACTATTACACCAAAACCAAATATCACAACGAGCAATGGGCAAAAAAGGGGCCGTGACCTTGGTCACGGACCCACACCACGGAGCAGGTATGGCGCCGAGCTTCACACCGGTACCAGGTAATCTAATGCATGTAAAATTACCCTTAGCTACAACAGACGAAAAAAGGGGTTTATGCTTTGTCATAGGGGCAACAGGGTAAACCGTATCCCATCTAAAACAATCGTGAGTGGGTGAAATGGACGAGTCTAACATCAAAACGACAGCACACCTAGGGCCTACATTTGCAGGTATGATTTTCAAAAGAGGTCTGGGACCCATGCATGCAATGCAACTAGCGCCAGCCATCTTTGCGGCCTGCTCAGCCATAAGAAGCCAGTTGTTAGTATGACCGCTTATCCCTGTGGAGGCCACAAAATAGCTGTCTACATCAGTGAGGAGCGTACTTGTGATTTTTGCTCCCGCTGACAAGGTGTATTTATTTGCAACGGGACGGTCTGCGACCGACATTGTTCTATTAAGGCAAATAGCAATAGGAAAGCGAGGATCGGTTCCAGAGGACCAAGCCCACAGTTGAAAACCCCAACAAGCAGTGTTAAACAAGGTGGCATTTGGAGGACGAATATGACCGTCAGGGAGTGTAAGAGTCAAAAGGAGGCTTGTGCCCCGATTTACCAAAGTCACTCGTTTAGCAAAGAACACAGCCTCGTCACTGGAACCAGAGGGCCAATACCCTCGCATTTGCGTGGTGACAAGGGTGCCCCAGCCGGTGTTAACCGGGTGGCCAGTTAAATACCACCAATACCCGAGCCATCTATCCCCAGTAGTGGGGCGACCATTACGAAACCCTTTCAAACTTTTCAAAGGTAAAATAATAGAAGAAGATGTGTTAGGAGCCACAGTAAACATTAATGAGTTATTATAAGCCCAAGACAAAAGCCATGGTACACAGGTTGGAACACGGACGGCTCCTGGAACACAAACAACATGACCAAAAGGGGATTTAGTGTCGCGCTTATGTCTAGCAAGTTCTCCCCATGAGCCACATCGACTAGAATTAGCGTTAGCAGTCGCCTGAGAGAATAATGTGCGAGGCTCATGGTACTCTATCCCTCCAGATAAAGTAACCCCCGAAAAAAATATAATGGTAACACAAACCAGCAAAAACAACCAAAAGCACATGGTAGACTTCGCGCAGGCTACAGCCCGATTAAAGCACTCACCAAATGACTCTCTAATGCTCATGTTTTGGATCTCCCCAGAGTCAACACCCTGAGCTTCGGGTTGGTGTCTTGGAAATCGGCTTCTGCTAGCTTTCGTGTCAACCCTGGATCTTGGCACCAGGATCAGGCACTATTACCAGACTTTGCTCACCTTCCGTACTTAGGTTGGGTCTGCGGAGATCACTTTTTTACAATGAGTTAAATGAATCCACGTGTTGCGTTCGGCTATTTTTAAAGCATTAGGTGTCGTGAGTAGTACCAAAAAGGGACCTCCCCACTTGGGTGAATGCCAATTCTTCCTCTTGATACTCCTGATCAAAACCCAGTCTCCCGGTACCACTTTGGGGTCTTCCTGCAGAGAAATGGGTTCATCATCAGTGTTATTGGTTAGATTCTTTTGACGTTCCAACATTTTCCTCATGTAATCAGCTAACGTGGCTTCCTCGGGGATCTCCCATGTGTTTTTGAACTGAGGAAGCCTGTAAGGTCTCCCAAACATAGTTTCATAAGGAGTTAGCCCTGTTGTACTTGTAATATTTATGTACATTTTAACCAGGTCTAAACACTGAGTCCACGGTCGTTTTGTTTCTTCCATACATTTCTTTAATCTGTTTTTTATAGACTGGTTCGCTCTCTCAACCAGGCCAGCGGATTGCGGTCTGTATGAACAATGGTTCTTTACATTTATGTGGAACATTCTCCCAATGTTATGCACTATTTGATTTACAAAATGTGGACCATTGTCGCTATAAATTGTTTCTGGAATACCGTACCTTGGAATGATGTCTTTGCATAAGGCTTTTGCCACTGTGAGTGCATCTGCATGTTTGGTAGGAAATATTTCTACCTATTTAGAAAATGCGTCTATTATGACCAATCAATATTCTTTCCCTTCACATTTATGTAATTGGATATAATCCATATGTATTGTCTGAAACGGGTACAATGGAGTCGGGAATTTCCCTCTCTGAGGTCTTAAATTGCCTTGTGGGTTATGTTTAGCACAGATCAAACACGCTCTGCAAAATCGTTGTGAAAAAGCGGCAAAGCCGTATGTTGTATAAATAGCCTCGACTTGTTTCACCATACCTCCCGCCGAGACATGGGTGACCCCGTGACTTGAAATAGCAGCCCATTTGAACAAGCTACGAGGCAAGACAGGTTTGCCCAAAGGTCACACAAAAAGACCATCGGTGTTTTTAGTTGCACCCCGCTTTTCCCAAGAGAGTCGTTCCTGGGAGGGGCTCTGAGACTGCATGTCAAGCAACACATCAGGGGAGATGTGTGACATTGAATCATGAGCCGTGAGAGACGAGAGGACATGAAGCAGGCCTTCCGCAGCGGCCTTAGCGGATTTGTCAGCAAAAGCATTACCGAGAGAAACAGGATCAGAGCCCGCAGTGTGAGCAGCACACTTGCAAACCGCTACCTTTAAAGGCAGCTGGACAGCATCCAAAAGTTGAGTTAGTATAGCGGAATGGGAGACGGGCTTCCCCGTAGAAGTTATCATGCCACGGTTGCTCCACTGCTGAGCAAAAACATGCACTGTAGCAAAAGCATACTGACTATCAGTCCAGATAGTGACGGACTTGTTTGCAAACAATTTGCAGGCCCCAGTCAAAGCAATGAGCTCAGCGGCCTGTGCCGACATATTGGATGGCAGTTTAGCAGCCTCCAAAACCACGTCGGCAGTAACAATGGCATACCCAGTAAGGGTCACACCAGATTCATTCTTCTTAGAAGACCCATCAACAAAAACCACATGACCATCTGGCAGAGGCGTATCTTCCAAATCAGGCCGAGCCTTTGCAATCTGTTGGGCAGCATCGACACAATCATGGAATTCGCCATCGTCAGGAAGGGGAATGAGAGTGGCAGGATTGAGTGTCGTGCATCTTTCAACGGTCAGATGCGGCTGAGACAGCAACGTAGCCATGCAAGAAAGATGACGCGCAGGCGACAGAAAGGTCATATTAGTCTGTAGCAGAAGAGCCGAGACAGCATGAGGAACTTTCAGTGTTAAAGGATGAAATAACACAACACCAGCACTGCTCTCCACAGCCATGGAGGCTGCCACCACGGCCCTCACGCATGGTGGGAGAGCACATGCAACACTGTCCAGTTTAGAGGAATAAAAAGCAATAGGACGCAATTTTGAGCCATGTGATTGGAGCAAAACAGAGGTCATGTAATGACCTTTGCAGTCAACAGTCTGGACAAACACCTTATCATAGTCGGGTAAGGCTAGAGTGGAGCTGGAGACCAAAGCCTGTTTGATCAAAACAAAAGCATCCTCGGCTTCAGGAGTCCATTTTAAGTGAGCGGACATTGAGATGTCTTCCACATACATCAATTTGGACAGAGGAGCAACAATTTGGGCATAATCAAGTATCCAGTTTCTACAATAACCTGTGAGACCCAAAAAAGACATCATTTGCTTCTTTGTTAGTGGCTTAGGAGCTTGTAAAATAGAGGCTTTTCTGCTTTCAATTATGGATCGACCTTGGGAACTTAGATTGTGGCCTAGATACTTAATTTCAGCGGACCACAGTTGAAGCTTGTTCTTGCTGACCTTGTGGCCTTCACTTGCCAAGTGATGCAGCACTGCAAGCGTGTCTTTTTGGCAAGAGGCAAAATCAGGAGATGCTATCAAAATGTCATCAACATAAAGCAAGATCTGACTTCCCATTGGCGGGACAAATTTAGCCATGCTGGCTGCCATCACCTGGGAGTAAATTGTCGGGCTTTCACAGTACCCTTGTGGTAACCTTGAAAAGGTGTACCTTGAGCCAGCATATGTAAACGCAAACCAAAACTGACTCTCTTTTGCAATAGGGACAGAGAAAAAAGCATTGCTAATGTCAATCACTGTGAAGATTTTCGCATCAGGTGTCAATGAATTCAACAAAGTATGCGGGTCAGGGACACAAGGTGCTCTCTGAATAACAGCATTGTTTACAGCTTGCAAGTCTTGCACCATTCTCCACCCCACAGAAGGGGGTGCCTTCTTTACAGGGAAAATTGGGGTATTGCAAGGAGAATCCGGGCAAGGAACGATGACACCTGCTTTTAATAAATCAGAAATAACAGGTGCTATACCCTGTAAGGCATCAGGTTTTAAAGGATACTGCCTCACACAAGGGCGGTATTCAGTTTTAGGTCTTATGACAACAGGAAGCGCACCTTTCACTAAACCAACGTCAGAAGGACCCGCAGACCAAAGATGACTTGGGACCTCAGCGAGGATGTGCTCGTCATCGGACGTCAACACATAATCTCAAGATGAGGGTGTTTGCTCAACACCAGGATCAGCGTGGATTCCACTAATGAATGACAAGGCTTTAGTCATATTTTGTTTGAAGAGCTTGGTGGAAGGACTGTAAAAGGAGTCAGGATTAACCTGAGTCCAGTCAGAAGCTGCCAAGGCATCACCAGCCATAAATCCTAAACTCTGCCAGGCTGCGGTGTGAGGCCTGTAGAGAGAGATGTGGAGCGGAGTGGGAGACACGTGTAACTTCTGCACAGCAGGGGGAGCCGCTTGTATGACTACACAAGCACGGCTCTCACCATCGTGCAGAAGGAAAGAAGTTGTCAAGGTGGCAGGTGTAGCAGCCTCAAGCATGTTCTCGTAGTTGTGATCAGGACCCGGTGTGTCTTTATGCCACATAGTTATGTGTAGTTGATTGGCTTCCATTGCTTGTTCAGGGCAGCGCAAAAGGGTGGCCACACGGGCCAAAAGAGGGGAACCAAATTCCATCACTTCTGCGTCAGCCAAATCCAATGAATAAAAATAGTAGCAGTGAAATTGGCCAAATATCTGTAACTGGTGTCGCCTTTTGACAGCAATTTGACCATTAAGAGACACAAGGGAAAGCCCAAGGGCAGTGAGAGCGTCTCTACCTAGCAAATTAATAGGGCAACTGGGCATCAGCAAAATGGGAATGCAACAACTTCCCCCTTCTGGGTCCCGTATCCAAACTGGTCGAGACTGGGGAACTGGGGTTGCCAGCCCATTCGCTGCTCTCACCCAAAAGGATCTACCGTTACTTTGCACATCTGCAGGTATGTCACGACACGTGGTCACACATGCCCCTGAGTCACACAAAAAGGTTATTGGAGTCCCGTTTACGAATAGAGTTAACTTCTCAACATTGTTCATCAACAAATCTTGAATGTTCAAATCTACATCAACAGGGGGAGCTGTTGGCAAGACAGTTGTTTCAACTGTATTTTTACCTTCGGCCAGTCATAAGGGAGGTCTACTCCCACCCTTGTGATTATCTGGGCAGTTTCTTGCTATATGGCCTGTTTTCCCACATGACCAGCAAACGGGAGGTCCAGCATTGTACCGTCTTGACTGACCTGAAGCGGGCTGGTCATTTGTTCCATAATTGGGAGAATCACGACTGTACCCCCCTCTACCCTTGCCACGGAATTTGTTACGACCACGCCCCTCCAGGCGTGGTTCGAAGGTCTTATTTTGATAAAACATCTCAGACTGCTCTCCTTTAACAAAAAACACGGTGCCCATTTTCCCCTTCTCTTTCGCTCTTTTTGCATTGACAACTTTTTCGGCGTGTATAGCATGATCAATGAACTGTGGCAAGGTAGATGTCGGGAAAGTGATCATATGTTTAGTGATCCAGCTCTGGATTGCCGGTCGCGAATTTGCATGTAGAGCGTTTTTGAGTTGTTGGTCATAAACATCAGATCCATGCTCCAAGCCACTATTGGCCTTGAACACTCTCTCGAGTCTGTGCCTAAAGTCTTCAAACAACTCATCTTCTTTTTGTTTGGTTCGGCCAATGTCTGTGTAATTTGCTCTACGTTCAAATTTTATTTTGATCCTGCCCAATAGTTGGTCAATTTCTCTTTGTAATGGCACCCCGTTACATTCCAATGGACGGCCCCGGGAATCAAAGGGATCCCAGGTGCCTTTAACGCTTGCCCAATGTTTGGTTAAAGATGCCATAAAAACCTGTTGTACTTCATCGCCTCTCAAATTGTATGAAGCAATGAGTTGTCTCATGTCGGTACAATATTGATCAACATCTTCAGTGGGCAACGCTATACCCTCAATTGCTGATTTTATATCAGCGTGGGTCCATGTTCTGTATACTAAAATTGTGGGTCCTCCCTCATCATGAGGATTTGCCACTTCAATCATCGGGTATGCGTCTGCGTCAGCCGAAGGAACCAACTTAGCACGGCCCCGCGTCAACACACCACGAGCACGGCTCCGCGTCAACACACCACGAGCAGAAGCACCATACTCAGGAGGATGATTTGTGCTTGGTAATTTGGGGTACAGAGACGGGAAAATTGGTTCACTTTGGCGTGCTGCAATCTCCGTCTCTATAGATTGATCATTCTTTTCATCCTCATTCATCGCATCGTCAGCTTTGGCCTTCAAGCGAGCCCGCGCTGACACTGTCTCATCATCCTCCTGCCTGTGCAACAACAAGTTCTTTTTTATCTTTCCTCCGTCTTCCTTATCTCTCAGTCTTTCTCTTATCTGCCCACATTTTCTCTTCTCAGCCTCCAATTCCCATTTTACTATTAGATGATATCCGTCGTTATTCCTCTTTACACCACATTTAGCATCAATTGATTGCTTTAGGTTATTCAACGAATTTATTTTCAGCTGACCGTCAAATTTGTAATCGGTTATCCATTTGTCAAGATATTTTACATTTTCGGGGTCAACTTCTTCCATCAATGTCCAATCTTTGCATTTCAATTCATGTCGGGGCAGCGGCTTTTGCTTGCTATTTGCTGTCCCCATGATTTATTTGTTTAGTTTACGGATTTGGCAATTTGAATGGCACCCGCAGTGTCCTAAAGCCAATTTAGTTCACAGGACAGTTGATAAATGTTCGATGTGTGGTGGGTCTCCGGAGGAAACGGAGAATCCTTGCTTTCGTCCACACCAAGCCACTGTTTACACTCCTGCGTGTTTATACAGAGGACCCAAACCTCAAATCAGAGCTCAAATGAGGTCACTCTCAGTCAAACCATACACACGCACACACACACACAATGCGCATTCCTATCGTCTCACAGGCAAGCAGGGGAGCCCGCCCTCCAGTGGATTTTAACAACTCTTTAACCTTCCTATTGTGTAAGGAAAACTTATCTTTACCTTTTTCCCAAAGTAAATATAAAACCTATCTTTTCACGGAGAAAGAAGCCAAACCAGCTAAACAAGGGATAAGGAAAACCCACCACAGATGGCAGCAGAAAACTAACACAGTAGGAAGGTTAGTGAGGAGGCCCCACCACACCTCAGCGGGATTTAACTGCTCCAACTACCTGTACTTCTTTATTTCTTTAGAAAACAGAGGAGTCTGCCCTCCTGTGGAATTTAACTGACGTTTACGTCAGGGGACTCCAGCATCCCATACAGAATTTAACTGTCTCTAAATATGCACTTGATAGGGTCTAGAATTGTCAAGGTTTCAAGTGACCTCTTGCCACTACACTTCCATTCCTTTCAACAGAATCAACATTCATACTCACAGTCCGCTGGGCCTTTCCCTCGGACGATCTCGTCAACCACTCCGGCGTCCAGCTGACTGATCGAGTCAGCCCCGTGAAAAGGGTTTCCTTTATATGCCTTGGCCAAGGACTTGCCCTGCGTCGAAAAGTCAGCCGGAACCCGAAGTAGGTCTATTGAGATCCCGGACGAGCCCCCAAAAATCTGTCAGGTTCAAAATCAGATAAAGGATCAGCAGACAAAACCAGTGAGGCAGAATGTTGAGTCTTTTCTCGCGAGGAGTGCAACCAGACTTACATCAGTCCAGAATACACTAAAGATCTGTCACACCCCTCGCTCTTTTTATTTTGGGATGCCCTACCTACAATGTGAGACTAGCCCCTAACAGGTGGGGGGGGGAAAGCATGGCCTAGTCTCATGAGAAACAAAAAGAGCGCAAGGACAAAATGCTATGTAAAACAAGTGCTCACAAGACGTCATGAGAAAATAAAGGAGCGCAAGGACATAAACAAGTAGCTACAGACAGGACGCCATGGGAAAGGAGTGCAAGGACAGAATGCCATGTGCAGACATCAACAGAGTAGATTGAGCTATCAGCAACTTTCTTGGATTCCCAGAGGTGTAGAAGGTCAGGAAGCCCCAGACAGCATCGTATGACTTGTTGTGGACTGGTGGACGTCTGCAAGGCGAAACAGCAAGCATTCTGCGCAATAACCTATTAATAAGTACTCATTAGGGAACGCATGATAACATATATATACAATTTATCTAACAATTAGTTTCTCCTTAATTTGGGCTCAACTGGCCGGTAATCATCACCGGTGTCTGAAATTGATCTCAGTTATCCAAAGAGCGCTGACACGGAATACCATCCATGATTTTAATTGAAAAACAAAAAATTCAATCTTTATGACACTTAAATACAATTTGCATAATAATTTGGAACAGGGTGTATGTGTCAAACTCACGGCCCGCGGGCCACATCCGGCCCGGCATGCAATTATATCCGGCCCGCGAGATCATTTTATATTATTGTTACTAATGGCCCGACGATATGAAGCGATGATAACACGATAAACTACAGATCCCATAATGCATTGCTTTCGCTGCCTTGCCGAGCGTTTTTCCGCGGCAATCAGGACAAGTGCTTGTTGCTGCAAGTTATTGCGAAGCTAGCCCCTCATGATGCCGAAGAAAAAAGTTGATTCTGAAAACAGAGCCTTTAAAAACCGATAGGAGATTGAGTATATGTTTACTGACATTGCCGGTAAGCCCGTTTGTCTCATTTGTGGCGCTAATGTGGCTGTATTGAAAGATTTTAATCTAAGACGGCACTATGAAACAAAACATCTGGATAACCTGAAAGACCTGAATGCAGAGCAGAAGATACAGAAGGTAGAAGAGTTAAAGAAGAAGCTGACATTCCAGCAGACGTTTTTCACCCGTGCAAAATCACAAAGTGAAGCTGCTGTGAAAGCGAATTTTATCGTGGCAGAGGAGATCGCCAAAGCAGGTTGTTATTGCTGAAAAGCACAAATTATTTTTATATTTCTAGGTTTTGTTTTGTTTTGCAGCATATTCATATTTCTATCTTGTATAATTTTGACAGGAAATATTTTTATGAAGAGTAAAATCATTTGGGATATTTAAAATGTAGGTTTTTTTAATTTAAAATGACAAAAGCAAAGAAAATCAAACGTTTTGATTTATTATTTTAATGTTTACTTGAAGTACAAGCACTGTCACCATTTTAATTTATTTTTTCAGGCGTTTTTTTTGCAGCATGTTCCAATTTCTAACTTGTATAATTTTAACTGGATATATTTTTATGGAGATCAAGATATTAAGTTATTTAAAGTTTAAGTTTATTTATTCCAGAATAACATTCCTGTCCGTTTATGTTAAAAGTTAGTTTTAGTGTGTTCAATAAATGTTTGTTCTGTTCGGCCCGCGACCTTAAGTGTGTTTTGAATTTTGGCCCCCTGTGCAATTGAGTTTGACACCCCTGTAATAGACAAACAAAAACGAAAACAAATGAAAGCTTCAAAAGACACTTTTCTGGTAGACCAGGATAGTGACACTTTTTACCAAAATGCAGGCAGAGGACAGAAAGGCCAGAGAGGGCGAGCAATGTCTAACAGAGGAGGCTTTAGAGGCCGAGGAAGAGGAGTTGTGCAACCTCCAATAAAATGCTGGAATTGCGGAGAAAACGGTCACATGGCACGTGACTGCACAAATTAATAGAAACACTATGACTAGGCCAAAATCAAATCAAATCAGGTTGCCATGTAATGAAGTGGGAACCTGGCTGCCAAAATTAAGGAGAAATTAGCTTAAATATAAGGAGATATTTATGTTAAAAGGATAAAGTAAGATAAAGAAACATTGAAGTTAAAATTTGCTAAATAAATAGAAAAGAATTACAAATACCGTTTTTTTCCGTGTATAATGCGCAAAATTTAACTAATTTCTTGTCCTAAAATCTGGGGTGCGCATTATACATGGGTACAAAAAAAAATGTTTTTGTTTTTTAAATTTTTTAATTTTTTTTTTATTTTTTATTTTTTTTTTAAGAAAGTCATGGTACAACAAAACCAACAACAGGACTGACCGACAAAGTCGTGGAACAAAAAGGCAGGGTGACATTACCAAAGACAGGAACAGAAACCAAACAGACATCATGACAGTAACACATGCAATTTATTCCTCTTGAGATGAGTGAGATGTGTGTTCTATGGAAGAAGTCAGTAATGGAGAATGTTCTGGAGGCTGTTGAGCAATAATAGGGAAATTGAGAAGTGGATGATGGTGTGTTTAAGTTGGTTGGAGAAACTAAGATGAGCAGTGTGTGGAAGTAGAGAAAATAAGACGTGCGTGGCAGACAGTGACTAGAATGGTGGCTTGATAGGACGAGAATAAGAGACAGCAGATGTTGTGTAGAAGACTGAAAGATGTTGAAGGTGAACATGATGGGGGAGGGCAACAGCAAAGTTGGCCTGCCCTTTGAGAAGGTGAAACTGATAAGCATGCCTGCGCTCGCGCGTTGTCGCGGGGCGGGGCTGTCCGCGTGGGCCTTTGCTATGCTCGTGTGGGCGGTGGGCCGGCATCATGGTTGTTGCAGGAAATGGCCAGCCTGTGACCAATCAACATTGATGCTGCGCCCCCACCCCTCGCACGAGGGGTGCTGTGGCTGCGGGCGAAGCAGGGAAAGTGTGAAAGGTGCAAAAAGAAATTTGCTAGATTGTAGTCTATATGATTTGCACCGCAAAACAAAAGCAATTTTGTGAAAATAAGAAGAAAAGAAAGGCAAGCAATTTTTTGTGGGCAGAAACTGGTTCACACTGCATTAATGCCTAGCCCTGATGAAACAAAATTTGAAAGATGGAAAGAACTTGCTTTCTGGAATTGGATGAAGCAAAATTATTAAATAACATTTCAAAGCTAAATTTAGAAGAAATAGTCGATTGCTTGTGTCAAGACTACACAAGTTTTTGCATTTGGGAATAAGAGTGATTGAGTTAGTTAAAGTTAAGAAACGACAACAATTGACTATTATATTTGTTAGGGTGGTGCTCACTCTAACTTATTTTGCAAGGACCACACTGGAGACAAGTTAGTCGTTTTAGACACCTGCGGGTGGAGAGTTCACCCGTCGCTGTGCTTACAGCGATGGTCGAATGAAGTCTGACTCAGGCCTCGTCAGGTGCTTATTTATTGAGAGAAACAGAGTGGGGTTGAAAGTGGGGGTTTGGGAATACACAGGTTGGGCTGGAGACGCGCCCCTGCTGATCAAGGCATAGCAGGGGGCCTTTTACGACTTTCTGTAAACAAAGCAACTTTGATTGCTTCCTTTGCGTCTAGTCAATCAGTGGTAAACTAATTTTGTCTAGACAGGACAAACTAATTAAATTATTACAGGTTACATTCCAACATAATCATACGATGAAGATATTCTGCAAACCCTAACATATCCCTCCTGTTTTATCATATGATTACGTATGTCAAACCCGAACAATCAAACATAAGTAAGAAAATACAATGAAAGCAATAACTTCCAGTGAGGTTTTTCCCTCAATACTCCAGTCCAAAGTATGTGCAATTTAAAAACCTGCGGCCAGATTAAATGCAGGAAAAGAGTTACACGGTCCCTCTGCCTTTGGCGACCAGACTGTTATCAATAAAAAAGGAAAAAGAAAAACACAGAAACAGTACATCATTGAATCCATCCATCACTTGCAAGGCATTTTCGATGGTCAAATCATCAAGTTTCCGTAAAATAATGCCTGAATTAAACAGCATCTACGCAATCCACGTTTTGCACCACATCATAGTCTTCACATCCATCATCTCGAAGAAGCTGTATATGTACTTGTGCCACGGTAGAAGACACAAACCTTGTCACAGCAGACTTCAAACACGGGATAACACAGGTCGTAAACAAGCACAACAATACTAGCACAGCAAGCACAGGAACCAAAAGTTTCAACAGCAACTGCCACCAAGCGCCAAAGAATAGCCATGAAAAGAAATCCCATTGACGTGGGATTTTGTCCTCCGACATGGCCTGCTGTAAATTCCTCAGTGAGTTCATGGCTTCCTTGATGTGCGTGTCGTTATCTCCCGGAATGTATGTGCAACAGGAAGTCCCGATGATATGGCACAAACCACCTTGTGCTGCCGTCAACAAGTCCAGAACCATCCTGTTTTGCAAGACCATTAGTCTAATAGCCTGGATCTCTCTATTTTGTCCATCATCGACTTGCAGTGAGAGGTTCACAAAGGATTGAAAACGATAGTTCAGTGTCTCGATGAAGAGAGATTGTTTTCCAACTCCGATCCAAGGAAAAAGCGCATGAACAACTTTGTTTCCGACAGGCCATATTTTATGGTCGTCCGGAACATTCGCACCCCAGACAGGGTCATGGGGGTCAAAGGTTGTAATCGCCCTGCGTCGACGTCCAGTAGAGTTGTGTGCTGTCGTCAGCTGACGATGTTGTATCCTGTAGGTGTGGTCTGTCACCCACACTGGTGCACACACTCCTGTCCAGTTGGCGGGCAGCATCGGATAAACCTTGTGACCACAAAGCCACCAGCCATTCCGTATGAAGTACGTTCCGTTTGATGGTGCAGCCATGTTGGTCAGAGAGCCTTCACCACCTGAAAAGGCTCTCTTATCCTGACACTCAGTGGCGATGTCCAAAGCTCCCATCCAGTTCCCTCCTGGAGAGCAGTCACTGTCAATGCATTTGTGGGTCTCGCTTCCTTGGATGTAACACGTATAGTTCACTCCAGGTGGCCGCTCTGTGTAGGCCACCTGCGGCAATGTTCGTCCTTTAACAGTCACATTGAGATTTGTCCAGAAAAGCTGATCACAGGTACCTTCCGCAAGTCCAGGGCGGGAAGGGTCGGCATCACTGACTGTGACAGCATGGTGTTGATATCCAACTCCTCCCATGGATGCCATGCATTTCGCTTCAGTGACATTCATTGCTCTGGCTTCCAAATGAACTTGTGTAGAGGAAGGAGGAAGTTTGGAACACACATAGCAACCCTCCTGTGTGTGCGACCTCACAGTGAATTTGACGTAGCGGTACCAAGTGTTGGTTTCGTATGGGTTTCTGGGGTCCCATGACCAGTCCTCAAAGTTCTCATCGTGTGACCATCGTCTTCCACGGTCAACATTGTCACTTGGTCTGTTCAGTTGAGTCCATAGACCATAGCACGCTCCAACAAAAACGCAGCAGAGGATCCACCTGGCATGTGGAGCCCCGTTGCTACTCTGATGACAGGGACTCCGAGGCATACCCTCGCCTAGCGGAGTGGGTGTTGTTGTTCTCTTCACCAACATTGAGAAGTCTAACCTCCTTGTAGCTTGCAGTGGCTGAGGTGAATCCAGCTGGGCCGTTCAGCGATCTTTACTGCAGTGGGGGTAGTCAGCAAGGCTTGGAATGGTCCCTCCCACCGTGGGCTGGCCCAGTTCTTTCTTTTGATGACTTTGATGTAGACCCAGTCTCCTGGCTTGATGGTGTTGTCGACCTGTGAGGATGAAAGATCAGGCGGCAGTAAATTTGCATTTGACACCTCTGTCAGTCTGAGCGTTCTGACCATGTAATCTGCCAAAGACTGTTCTTCATCTGCCTTTTGTAAATCTGCATGGAACACAGGTAGTCTATATGGCCTCCCGTGGATGATTTCAAAAGGTGTTAGCCCTTCTGAAGTGGGAGTAATTCTCATATAGAGCTTCACTAAGTCTAGGCACTCTGGCCAAGGTCTGCCTGTTGTTTCCATGCATTTTTTCAACCTGCTTTTGATAGTATAATTTGCTCGTTCAACCAGGCCAGCGCTGGAAGGGTGATAAGCGCAGTGGTTTTTTAACGTTATCCCAAGGTGTACAGCCATGTTCTGTACCACTTGGTTCACAAAATGTGGACCATTATCACTGTAAATGGTTTGGGGAATGCCATGAGTCGGTATGATGGCTTTGCAAATGGCTTTTGCCACTGTTAAGGCATCTGCATGTTTAGATGGAACTATTTCCACCCATTTGGAAAATGCATCAATCATCACTAGGCAGTATTTGTGAGGTCCACTTTGCGTGAGCTCAATAAAATCCATATGCATGATTTGAAATTGGTAAGACGGTTTTGGAAATGAGCCTCTCTTAGGTCTCATGTTTCCTTGTGGATTATGTTTTACACAAACGGGACATGCTTTACAAAAATGTTTTAAGTAAACATCCAAACCAAAGGTAGTGAATTGTTGATGTATGATGGACCTCATCCCCCCTGTCGACACATGACACGGCCCATGCGTCGCAATTGCTGCTGCCTTAAAAAGTGATTTAGGTAAAACAGGTTTGTCATTAATGCGGAGGATATTATCTGTATCCGCTATCGCACCTTTTGTTGTCCACATTCTTTTTTCCACCATTGGAGCATTGCCCTGCATATCTGTCAGTATAGTCTTATCTATGAGTTGCGTGTCCTCTGAATCTATTAAAAAAACTTCATGGCCATGTTTCCCTGCCGCTGCTTCTTTAGCAATTCTATCTGCTAATCTGTTTCCATTCGAGGCTTCATCTGTGCCTGTGGTGTGAGCAGCACATTTACACACAGCTAGTTTAGCAGGTAAATGAATGGCCTGTAACAAGTCTTTTAACAAGGAGGCATGGTTAACC
Source organism: Syngnathus typhle (assembly GCF_033458585.1). NCBI lineage: Eukaryota > Metazoa > Chordata > Actinopteri > Syngnathiformes > Syngnathidae > Syngnathus > Syngnathus typhle. The sequence continues at coordinate 2,958,910 of NC_083738.1, read as the reverse complement.
GGCTTACCAGTTGATGTTGTCATCCCCCTGCGCTCCCATTGTTTTGCAAAATAGAACAGAGTAGAAAACGCATACTGACTGTCTGTGTATACAGTGACTTCCTTATCTTCCGCCAATTCACAAGCTCTTGTTAGTGCAATCAGCTCAGCAGCCTGCACTGACCTGTTGTATGGAAGCTTTTCTGCTTCAACAATTTGGTTTGGCAATCTCACAATTGCATACCCACTTTGATTGTTCCCTCTAGGATCCTTTGAACATGACCCATCCACAAACCACTTTTCCCCTTTGTCAAGTGGTGTGTCAATCAAATCTTGTGTGGGCAGCTGTAGGTGTTCTGTAGCATCCAAACAGTTATGTGGTGTACCATCCCCCGGCAACGGAATCAACGTTGCTGGGTTAAGGACTATGCACCTCTTTATCACAATGTGTGGTTGTGACAGAAGCGTAGCAGTGTAGGATAGGTGTCTGGCAGGTGACAAAAAGTTCATCTTGCTTTGCAGTAGTAACACATCTACAGCATGTGGAACTAGCAGCTCCATTTTGTGAAAGAGCACCACATCTGCAGATTGTCTCACTGCAAGCGCTGCCGCGCATACTGCTTGGACACAGTCTGGCAAGGATTGAGCCACTGGATCCAATTTTTTTGAATAAAATGCAATTGGTCGTAGTTTGCTGCCATGACTCTGCAGCAACACTGAAGTCATAAAACCATTCCTGCAGTCTGCTGTTTGTACAAAGGTTTTATTGTAGTCTGGCAAGATAAGAGATGTGGTCTCCAGCAGAGCCTGTTTCAGCACTACAAAAGCATCGTCTGCTTCTGGAGTCCACATTATTTTTTCTGTCATTGCCATGGGGACTCCATGCGCAATATCTAACAGTGGTTGCGTCTTTTCCGCATAATGTGGGATCCATGCTCTGCAGTAATTGCAGAGCCCCAAAAATGACAATTTGTTTTTTCGTCTCCAGTTTTGGTGCATCTGCAATGATTTGCTTTCTGGTTTTCTGTATCTGTCTTCCAGAAGCTGTCAACGTGTGACCTAAATAGTTCACTTCCTGTCTGACCCATTGGAGTTTGTTCTTGTTTACCTTGTTCCCTGTTTTGCAGAGATAGCGTAACAATGCTAAGGAGTCTTCCCTGCAAGCAGCTTCAGTTTCACAGGCTATCAGGAGATCATCTACATAAACTAGAAGTTGGCTTTTGTTTGACATCTGAAAATCAGCCAGACAGGCCATGATAGCTTGAATGAAAATAGTTGGACTATCAGCAAATCCCTGTGGCAATCTGGTGTACGTATAGCTTTGTCCTTTAAAGGTAAACGCAAACCAAAACTGTGAGTCTGGGTGAATTGGCACTGAGAAAAATGCATTGCTAAGATCAATTACTGTGAAAAACTTCTGGGTAGGTTTCAAAGTGTTCAGAAGTGTGTGTGGGTCAGGCACATTAGGTGCTCTTGTCTGTACTGCATCCTTCACTGCTCGTAAATCTTGTATCATTCGCCAATCAATTTTATTGGCCTTTTGGACTGGAAAAATAGGAGTGTTGCAAGGAGAATCCGAGCACTTCCTAATGATTCCTCCTGTCAAAAGATCATTTATAACAGGGGCAATCCCGTTTATTGCCTCCTGTTTTAAAGGATATTGCTTAACTCTTGGACGCCACTCTGATCTTGGTTTGATCTGTACTGGTGGAATGGACGTTAAAAGTCCTACATCAGATGGGCCCTTTGTCCACAGTTTTTCAGGAAGCCCAGCCAATTCCTCCTCCTCCTTCTCATTCAAACAAATGTCAACTAGTCAGGTTAGCGCACAAGCACATGCCCTACCAACAGCTACTTCACACACTGTTTGCTTCCACATGTCACAACTGGTACTGTAGCTCCACCCATCACCTTTGTCCTCATAATCAGTGACAGATCTACCAAGTTTAATTCGGCAACCCACGTCTGCCCATGTTATACTGTGAGGTTTGAACAATGAAATGTGGGGTACAGCCGACAACTTGTATTTGTCTTTCTGAGGAGCGGGCAGGAGCACAGCAGCAGCTGCAAATGACCCGCGATCTGTGTACAGAGTAGTGATTGTTAAAGTTACTTCTGTGTCACTGAGAAAACTTTCAATATAGTCATCATGTGGATCAGTGAGGATATTCATGGTGACATGTAATTGATTACAAGTCATTTCTGATTCAGGTCGTGACAATTGTTTTCGAGCTTCACTCAGCAATCTGCTTGGTAGCTTGGGATTCCGTTCAGGAGTGATGTCATAGGAGCAGGAAATCTGTTCACCTGCTTGTGCAGCATATGAGTCTACATCTCTCACTCTACATGCTCGCATGCCATCCTTTACTGGAATTATTGCAATTCCCAACCGAGTCATCAGATCTCGTCCCAGCAGGTTTATTGGACATTTTGGGGATAGAACAATCGAGACTGAAGCTATGACTCCTGTTTCATCATCTCTCACTACAACTGGATTGGAGATACTCTCCTTGTGTACCTGCCCATTAGCAGATTTCACCCAAATTGTATTTTGGGAGGCCTTCAGATTAGGGACTTTAGTTTTTATTACGGTTTTACAAGCTCCGGTATCACACAAAAACTCAACTTCACTTCCTCCGATGTTTAAGGTAACGTATGGTTTTTCTTTTAATGCACTCAGAATGTCCCATGCTGTATGGACATCTACTATTTCTTCCTCTGTAGGAGCACAAGAGGTCATAGGGGGGCAATCTAGTCATGCTGAGAATTTGGCTTTCCCTCTGCCCCTTCCTCCACCCCTTGATTGGTTTTGTTTTTTTCTAAAACACTCTTTTGACCAGTGTCCACGTTTCCCACAGTTCCAACAGTTGCCAGAATCTTGTAGGGGTTTTGAATTGTATGGTGGCCTTCGACCTTGTTGGCCTCTACCTCCTCTGCCCCTCTGGGACCCTTGGAAGAAGACTGTTGTATCTTCATCTAGGTCATTAACGTCTAGATGAAATACATCAGAACTTTTGCCTTTTTTTATCACTTTTTCAGCATGTCTGGCCCATTGCATAGTTGTTGTCACACTTGCAATATCTACTTCCACCAAATGTTTCCTCACCCAGTTGCCTATTTCAGGGCGGAAATTAGTAAGGAGCGCATTTTTAAGCTGTTGCTGATAAGCACTCTCAGCTGCATCATTGAATGGGATGCCACTATGCACCCTGAATTCTTTTTCAAATCTCAAGCGAAAATCATCAGTATCTTCCCCAGGCTTCTGTTTTATTCTTGCCAAATGACCATAATTCGCTCGTCTTTGAAATATAATTCGCACTCTTTGCACAAGATCATTCCATTGTGCTGCATACTCCCCTCCCAATTGATTCCCCTCAACGGGATAGGGAAAAGGCCCTTGATTATTTCTACCTGTGTAATTTCCTCTAACCTTTGCCCAGTCTTTTTCCAAGGAAGACATTGCAGCTTCTCCTGCCTCATGTCCATTTAGTCTATAGGAATGTATGATGCCAGCCATGTCTTCTGCCCATTTTTCTGGGTCTTCAGCAACAGGGGTAACCCCTTCAACTGCTTTCCTTGCCTCTTCCAAAGTCCATGGCCGAAAAACATATGTATGTAGAGGTTGGCCTTCCCCTACAATAGGGTTTGGCACTTGGATCATTAGGCACACATCAACATTGTCTAAATCTTGGGAAAATCTAGCAGCAGTGGTCAAACCTCTTGTTTGTACAGGGCTTCTAATCATTTGACGCTGACCTTTTTTGCTGTTATATGGGGGAGGGCGCAGGTCTGTTAAGCTTGGATACAAGTTTTGCGCACAAGCGGACAGCCTCTCTTGCTCCTCTGCTTGCGCTGTATCTGGGACAGTGCGCCTGCGCACTGTGGCCTCATTGTCTTCCGGCCTGACAAACATGGTCGCAGCTTCATCACTTTTCATCTTTCTATCTTTTGTCTTTTGGATTTGTTCTCTTCTCTCTTGTGAAGCATTCAACCATATTCTAGCACAAATCAATTCTTTCTCTTTTCTTTTCTTTTTCAGTCCCTCTGACTTCCTATTCACACTCTCCTCCAAAACATCAACCACTATCTTCCACACTTCAACTTTCAACTTCCCTTCTACTCCATACTTTTTCTTCCACTTCGGCATGTATTGCATACAATTAACAAATTTACTCGCCATGTACTTCTCATCTCCATCAAGAGCTAGGGATTTACAGTTTTTATTACCCATCTTAATTTGGTATTTTAGGTTTATACAATTTTTTTCTTAAAAATTTATTCTTTTTCTTTGAGGATCCTCAATGCAAGTTTAAATTGACCTTTGAACAATTACTAGCCTGTATTATTTCCGTGGATCAATGCCAGAACTGCTATTTAGTCAATTTATCCTACCAGTCACACTTTCTCAACCACACAAATTTCTTATCCCTGCCTACGCGAAGTCCTCTTTTAAAAATAAAAGAGCTGCTTCATCCGGATAGGGGACTCTACAACACCCCTTCCTTCCCTGGGAACTAAAGACAACCGTCCAGTTACCCAGCCCTGCCAACGCGAAGTTGTCCCCTTAGAACAGTGGTTGTCAAATCAGGGTACACGGAGGTACGTGAGATTTGACAAAAATATTTTGAAAACCACTGCTCCAGAAGAGCCACTTCATCCAGAGGGGGACTCTACAACACCCCCTCCTTCCACAAGACTTCTTATCTTCTGTCTTGCCTATTTTTATTCCTGTGCACTTTTACGCGTTTCACAACAACACAATCCCACAACTTTAGGGCTTTAACTTACTTGTCTCCTTGGTTCGCTGTTCAGCCGGATCCCGTCAATCCACATCTGTCAGACGAAGGCAGACCTAAGATGCTGCCCCAGCGAAGAATTTCCTTCCTAGGTCTTTCTTTACCAGGTCCGGCTAAATGGACGCTGGCCCGTCGACGGTGTACAGCGTGTCGTCCTCCGTCAGCCAGATGGTGGGTATGAGGGTCCCGGGTTTCGGCATCAAAATGTTAGGGTGGTGCTCACTCTAACTTATTTTGCAAGAACCACACGGAGACAAGTTAGTCGTTTTGGGCACCTGCAGGCGGAGAGTCCATTCGTCACTGTGCGTACAGCAATGACCGAATGACGTCTGACTCTCGCTTCCCACAAGACCATCTTTATTAAGAGAAAAAGAGTGGGGGTGACAGTAGACTGAATAGACAAGTAAAAAAGGCCCTTGACCTCTAGATTAGCAGAGCAGGGGATGTTTTACGACATTGTGTAGGATGGAACAAGCTAGGTTATTTATTACTGGTTACACACCAACATAAGCATAAAACTAATCTACCAAGGTTATTCATTACTGGTTACATACATTCCAACATAATCATATGATCAAGATAGCTTTGGAAAACTCTGACAGTGGCTATCTTTGTTGCCACTTTGTTAACTTCAGCAATATGGTATTTGTGGGAACTAAGTCATAATGAGTAGGGGAGAGATGAGTGAACAACTTATATTGATCACTCAGGGCTCGAAACTAACGATTGCCCGATTGCCCGGGGCAAGTAGCGATGGCAGACGGGCAAGTAGAATTTTTCCTCACTTGCCCTGCCATAATACCATGTTTTCAAGCTGTAAAAAGACGATTTTGTGCATAATTTCTCGCAACATCTGCCGCTTCTGGTCCGACATTTTGTTTTCTAGGGAGCGGTTAGTTTCTCGTGTAAGTCTGCAATACATTGATAACGGCAAAGCGCTTCGTAATTAAATCCATGCTCCCTTACCCGTCCCTGGCTCTTCTGCGCCTGCGCACCAGCAGAGCTTGTTTCCGGTTGGCGGATACGAAGGCATATGAAGGCAAAACTTATAGTGTTGTCTTTTTTATTGCAAAAATGTGTCGGGCAAGTAAAAATCCACTCCAAAAAAATTCGGGCAAGTAAAATTTTGTTTCGAGCAAGTAAAATTTTCTCTAACTTGCCCGAGGGCAACTTGGGCAAAAAATAAGCTTCGAGCCCTGTCACTCCAAAAATTTGTTTTAATTATGCTGCATTGTAGCAATTTAAAAGATCAATTTGGCCTTTGCAGGATGATCTGCTGTGTCAGATCTGGACTGCCATGAGAGTATGATGTTTATATGTGTACTTTGTCAACAACCGCTGTAGATGTTAAAGAATGGGATGAATATATCTAAAGTGAATGTGGATAATTTGTTTCAGGTAACTACCGTTTTTTTCCGTGTATAGTGCGCCCCCATGTATAGTACGCACCCCTAACAATGGCATGCTGATGCTGGAAAAAAGCTTGTACCCATGTATAATACGCACCCAATTTTTATGAATTTTTTAAAAAAAAAATTAATTTTTTTTTTTTTTTTTTTTTAAGTCCCAAAGATCGTCACACACGCAGGGAGGCAATGGGTCCCATTTTTAAAGTCTTTGGTATGGTCTTAACTAGGCTGGATGTCATTTTTTTTGTTGGCGTTGATTTCTCCGACTGCCCCTAAACGCACCACCGCGCTCCGTGCGCGCACGGGAAAGAGGCGTGCGGACGTGAAAAAGGCGGCTCTGTATGGGAGAGACGTTGAAGAGGAATAAAAACACCCTTGGAAACCAAAACTTGCCGCAATAAATGTTTCGGATTTGTGTAGGGTACATTGTGACAGACGGCAAACTAGCAGGTGATCGAGCGAGCGTCTGATACAAGAGCATTGCGGTCGTATGGAGCGTGTTTGAAATGAACAGCAGAGACGAAAGGAACAAGGCAAAGTGTTGTGAAATAAAATATTACCTGTAATACGCATTTTGTTATTTGCTGATTGAAACTGCTAATTAAACTGTGAATTGAAACTAATAGGTGGAGAACTGAACTCTCGCTCTTTATATAGCTGACGTGTCTTGCGCAACCGTTCTGCGCATCTGTAATGGCGGCCTCCGTATGACGTCCGGTCCGCGATGGAGATTAAAAAACAAACAATATTTGACAATAACACACCATCGAGGATTGCACCATCGCATCAAACGATGTGTCGTCAATTATGAATTTTACTAAGTGTGTTGGGCAGGATGGCTGAATGCGATGCGCGATTGACAACAAACAAGAAGAAAGGTGAGTTTTATTTCGGGGGAGATTTGTCATGTCTCGTCCCCAGTTTTGCTATGTGTCTAGGTTGCCATAGTTTCTGTTCGTGTCACCCCGCTCTTCCTGTGTCACCTCAATCGATGTAACGTGTTTTGTATTTAAGTCCTGTCTGCCCCTCGCTCACCGTTGGATCATTGCATGTGTTACTGTCATTCTGTTCCTGTCTTTGGTAATGTCACCCTGTCTTTTTGTTCCACGACTTTGTCGGTCAGTCCTGTTGTTGGTTTTGTTGTACCATGACTTTATTTAAAAAAAAAAAAATAATAATAATAATTAAAAAAAAAAAAAATTAAAAATTTTTTTCTTTGTACCCATGTATAATACGCACCCCAGATTTTAGGACAATAAATTAGTAAAATATTGCGCACTATACACGGAAAAAAACGGTAGTATAAGAATAAACTGCTAAACGAAACAATTGATTGCTAAGGGCAAAACAAGCTGTAAAGACAATTGAATATGTCATGTGTATGGGTTTGCGACCATTGCTTTATGTTGTACCGTCACCATTGATCAAAGATCGTGTGAAGTCTATCACGTTGATTGGATTGTAAGATGTGTGACAGAGCATTCTATATAGTAATATCCATTGAAGAAAGAAAAAATAAGCCATTGCTTTCAGAGAATGTAGTCAAGCTAAATTGTATATGTATCAACATCCCAAGATCTGAAAAAAGAAAAGAAAAAAAGCTGGTAAAAAACCAAAATATCTTTGAATTTGACAGCCGACGATGATCTGACCGAAATTGATGCAATTGGTGTTCCCGGAGGAGTGCCGGATGAGTGTAAGCTGGTGAATCAGATAGCCGGTTTTGAATCCACCCTGTGTTGGTGGTGTACTCTTAACAAAAATGTTGACAGGATCAACTACATCCATTACAACCTGCAGAGGCTTGGAAATTGGACCTCGGGGGTTTCAGGGCGGTCCACTCCCAACTGGCCGCGACTTCCCTCATGGCTTTCCAGAACCGAATGGCCCTTGACATGCTACTCTCAAAAGAGGGTGGTGTCTGCGCCATGTTTGGTGAGCAATGCTGCACATTTATTCCAAATGGTACTGCCGCTGATGGAAGCCTGTCCCAGGCCCTTGAGGGCCTGAGGACCTTGAATGGGAAAATGAAGGAACACAGTGGAGTGAACAGGGAGGTTTGGAACGACTGGCTAAACGTGTTCGGACAGTACCGTACCCTGGTTTCCTCGGTCCTAGTCTCCCTTGCCCTTTTTTCTGCTGTTTTGACCTTGTGTGGATGTTGTTGTATTCCGTGTCTCCGGTCTCTAATTAACAGGTTAATTACAACTGCTATCTCTCCTGCAGCTGAGACTTTTCCATTGCTCCAAGGGGAAGACTTTGCGACTGATGAGCGTTGTCGCTCTGGCGATGGCTCCATCTTTGAAGCTCCTGTGGTAAACCTGTCCGATTTGTTTCCCGACTCTGACATTGATTGTTAAGGCTCAATCTCCTCCCGGGTGTAAATTTGTTCTTATGAATTGTGATCCTACGGCTGAAAATCTTTTTGAAATGGCCGCTTTTAGATGATAAGATGGTCTCTGAGAACTTATGATAAACAGGAGGGAATTGTTAGAAAAATGTACCGTTTTTTTCCGTGTATAGTACGCAAAATTTAACGAATTTATAGTCCTAAAATCTGGGGTGCGCATTATACATGTATACAAAAAGATTTTAATTTTTATTTTTTTTTTTTTTTTAGAAAACAAAACCAACAACAGGACTGACCGACAAAGTCGTGGAACAAAAAGACAGGGTGACATTCCCAAAGACAGGAACAGAAAGCAAACAGACATCATGACAGTAACACATGCAATGATCCGACGGTGAGCGAGGGGCAGACAGGACTTAAATACAAAACACGTTACATCGATTGAGGTGACACAGGAAGAGAGGGGCGACGCGAACAGAAACTATGGCAACCTAGACACATAGCAAAACTGGGGACGAGACCTGACAAATGTCCCTCGAAATGAAACTTGAAATCACCAAGTTTTGGTTTCCAAGGGTGTTTTTATTCCTCTTCAACGTCTCTCCCATACAGAGCCGCCTTTTTCACGTCCGCACGCCTCTTTCCCGTGCGCGCACGGAGCGCGGTGGTACGTTTATGGGCAGTCGGAGAAATCAACGCCAACAAAAAAAATTACATCCAGCCTAGTTAAGACCATACCAAAGACTATAAAAATGGGACCCATTGCCTCCCTGCGTGTGTGACGATCATTGGGACTTAAAAAAAAAAAAAATTCATAAAAAAAATTCATAGAAATTGGGTGCGTATTATACATGGGTACAGGCTTTTTTCCAGCATCAGCATGCCATTTTTAGGGTGCGTATTATACATGGGGGCGCACTATACACGGAAAAAAACGGTATATATATGTTATCATGCGTTCTCTAATCAATGCCTTACCGCAATATTAGTGCAATATATGCTTGCTGTTTGGCCTTGCTGTTTTTATGATGTACCACAGAAGGGCAGTTCCTTTCTAACGAAGACCACTTTGTTAGACAACGTGCCTCATTGCTGTCCTGCACCCCAGATGAACCTCCAAGTGACCATTAAAGTCAGGGTTTCCCAACTATCTTGATCGTAGGATTAGGTTGGAATGTATACAACCAGTAATAAATAACTTATCTTGTTGCATCCTACACAATGTCGTAAAACTTCCCTTGCTATGTTTTAACTAGAGGTCAAAGGTTTTTTTCTCCTGTATCCAGTCCACTCAAACTCCTCTTCCCAGATGTTCTTATCAGTATGTAAACACCTAGTGTCTCACACTGTGGGTAGGGCAAATCCAAATAAAAAGAGCGGGAGTGCCTACAGATTTTTAGTGTGTGTAGAGATTGTCTCAAGCTATCTGTACTGCACTCCTCGCGAGAAAAGACTTAATATTCTGTCTCAATTGTGGTTTGTTTGCTGTTGCTCTTCTATTCACTTATTCAGTCAGCGAAATAAACCTGACAGAAATTGGGGGCTCGTTCCGGGATCTCAACACGCCCTGAACGGTTGCAGCGGGCTCTTCGACGCAGGCGAAAATCCTCGGCCGAGGTAAACAAAAGCCCTTTGACGGGACTGTCTCGATCAGTCCGGCTGGACACCGGGAGGGTTGACGAGATCTTCCGAGGAAGAGAATCAGCAGACCGTGAGTAGGAATATTAATTCTACTAAATAGAAACAGTTAAATTCCGCAGGGGCGGATGTGGAGCCCCCTAGCTTTCAAGCTAGTTAAATTCTGCAGCAGGAGGGGCGGACTCCTCTGTTATTAAAAAAACAAAACAAAAAAAACCTTGAGAATTCTAGACCCTATCAAGTACAACTAGAAACAGTTCAATTCTGCAGGGGCGGATGTGGAGCCCCCTAACGTTTTATGTTAGTTAAATTCCGCAGCAGGAGGGGCAGACTCCTCTGTTCTTAAAAAAAAAACGCGCGTGGTATGCTTGTGAACGGTTTGACTAAGAGTGATCTCATTTGAGCGCTCCTCTATATAAACACACAGGATTGTAAACGGTGGCTTTGTGTGGGTGCAGAGGTAACAACTCTCCACTCCCTTTTGGGGGAGGTGAAAGGAGACTTACATTGAGACATTGAATTTTTAACCACTGTCCTGTGAATAAAGTTGTTTTTAGGACACTGTAGGTGCCATTCAAACTACCAACTCCAAAATTTAGAAAAATAAACCATGGGAAACTTAAATAATAAGCGAAAGTCCCTACCCCGACATGAACTAAAATGCAAAGATTGGAAAATAATTGAAAGGCAGGATCCCGACCGACTTAAAAAATGTTCAATAAAGGGGTTAAAAAATATAAATTTGAGGGACAACTAAAAACAACCGAATTATTAGGACTTAGAGGTGCCATAAACGAAACAACAAAAAGAAATCTTAAAGAAATTAAAGAAGGCATCTGATGATGTAGGAGAGAGAGAGAGAGAGAGAGAGAGCTCAGAAAGCACTGTATTGCAGGTAGGAAGATGATGAGACTGGGCCTAACAGTAGGCAGGCAAGAGAAAACCAAAATTTACAGAGAGCTAGAGAAGAAGGGGGAGGTCTAGAGAAAGTAGAGAAGCATGTAGAGAAAACACATGCTACAAATTCAAAACTAAAGATCATAGCGGGAGGTATACATAAATCACACCCTCCATGCGGAAAGAGTAGTAATAGACAAACAAAAACAAAAACAAATGAAAGGTTCAAAAGACACTTTTCCGGTAGACCAATAGAATGCTGGAGTTGCGGGGAAAACGGTCACATGGCACGCGACTGCACAAATGAACCAAGACAGTTATGGCTAGGCAAAAATCAAATCAAATTTCCATGTAATGAAGTGGGAACCTGGCTGCCAAAATTAAAGAGAAATTAGCTTAAATATACAGGAGATATTTGTGTTAAAAGGATAAGGTAATATAAAGTAACACTTAAGTTAAAATTTGCAAAATAAATGGAAAGGAATTACAAATAGCTTCTAAAAGTAAAATAGAGAATAAATCTGACAAGTAATACGAGCAAAAAGGTGTTCTTAGTGCGTTCTATGTGTACTTATATGTTGTGCGCCATCCTTTTGTGCTGGTGTGTGTGTGCGTGTGCGCGCAGAGGATCCTCATGAATGGGTGTGCGTATGAGTGCGAGTGAGATGTGTGTTCTATGGAAGAAGTCAGTAATGGAGGATGTTCTGGAGGCTGTTGAGCAATAATAGGGAAATTGAGAAGTGGAAAATGATGTGTTTAAGTTGGTTGGAGAAACTAAGATGAGCAGTGTGTGGAAGTAGAGAAAATAAGACGTGCGTGGCAGACAGTGACTAGAATGGTGGCTTGATAGGACGAGAATAAGAGACAGCAAATGTTGTGTAGAAGACTGAAAGATGTTGAAGGTGAACATGATGGGGGAGGGCAACAGCAAAGTTGGCCTGCCCTTTGAGAAGGTGAAACTGATAAGCGTGCCTGCGCTCGCGCGTTGTCGCGGGGCGGGGCTGTCCGTGTGGGCCTTTGCTATGCTCGTGTGGGCGGTGGGCCGGCATCATGGTTGTTGCAGGAAATGGCCAGCCTGTGACCAATCAACATTGATGCTGCGCCCCCCCCCCCTCGCACGAGGGGTGCTATGGCTGCAGGCGAAGCAGGGACAGTGTGATTTTCTCAGAGAGTGATGCTTAAGGAAGATGTGACAATATTTGCATGAAGGATAAAAGGCACTGATGAGAAAACAAAAGTATAACCAAAACGTCAAAACAGAGGATGACGTTTGCGCAGCGTTGTTTGTTTGTATCGTTTGTGAGCTGTGTCTCTGCTGTAAGTTTTTGTGTTGTCTGTGTGCTGTCAGTGTTATGTGTTAGAATTGGCTAATGTAGGTGCACAAAAGAATTTGCTAGATTGTAGTCTATATGATTTGCACCGCATAACAAAAGCAATTTTGTGAAAATAAGAAGAAAAGAAAGGCAAGAATTTTTTTGTGGGCAGGAACTGGTCCACACTGCATTAATGCCTATCCATGATGAAACCAAATTTGAGAGATGGAAAGAACTTGCTTTCTGGAATTGGATGAAGCAAAATTATTAAATAACAACATTTCAAAGCTAAATTTAGAAGAAATAGTCGATTGGTTGTGTAAAGACTACACAAGTTTTTACATTTGAGAATAAGAGAGCGATCGAGTTGAAGTTAAGAAACAACAACAATTAACTATTATATTAATTTACTGACGGTTATTTTGTGGATTTTTATCTTTTCCAATTAGTGGATTGGTTTGACACCTTGAGGAAGGAAAAAATTAGGATGTGGAACACGGGTTTAGACAACCAGTTACTGGGACACTGAGAAGCATTTTGGAAGGTGTGTCAAATTGAATGGAGATGAAATCATATGTAGTAATACAACACTTTACTACATATGGATTCCCTAAATTGTACTATTGAGTTACATAAAACATACATTTTGATTTTTATTCAAATTGCTAAGATTCTTGTGATAAACGCTGAGAAAATGATTGAAAAGGAGCTACAACTAAGCTAGTAGCAGTCCAATTGCCACGACAAATAGCTATGTGCACGTGTGCGGGGCACGCACGAGACTGATAAGGTGTCAAGACGTAACAAGCTTGCAGACGGAACTGCATAGCTGTAGTGCAAAAGACCATTCAAATTTTATACACAGAAGAAGCAGATTGAATTACTGAAAATTTTTTAAAGTTGTGCAGTGTCAAAATCCATCGACTGAAATTCAATTATGGATGAAAAGAGGAGCAAGAGTGGAGAATGGTGTCTATAAATGACCAGAAGACTGACCTATCCTCCAAAAAACCTATACAAGCGGGCAGCAATATTGAGCCATGGTTGTGTGTCGCATGGCTCAAGAGGAGGGATGGAAGGGCAGTTCAGTCAGCTTTATACAACATATGAATTTGATTCATATTCAAAACGTTTATAAAAAATTTTTTTTTTAGAGCTTGTTTAACATGTGCTTAACACAATCCACAGGGTTATAATGCCTGGTCATAATAGATGCATTCTCAAAACTGATTGAATTGGCTTCAAAATAAACACTGAATGCCTTAACAGTGGCAAAAACGTTATGTAAAGAAATAATAGTTTGTCAACAACTGCTGTAGATGTTAAAGAATGGAATCAATATCTCGAAATTGAATGTGGATAGTTTGTTTACTGATTGTGAAATGTGCGACAGAGTGTTCTATATAATATCCGTTGAATGGAAGAAAAAGAAAAGAAACCATTGCTTTTAGAGACTGTAGTCAACCAAAATTATATAAAATTATATATGTACCGACATGCCAAGATCTGGGAAAAAGCTGGAAAAAACAAAAACATAATGTCTTTAAATTTGAGAGGCAACGATGATCTGACTGAAATTGATGCAATTAGAGTCCCCAGAGGAGTTCCTGATTAATAAGAATTAATTGACCAAATTGAAGCGGGATGGGAGTCCTCCATTTGCTGCTGGTGGACGATGAACAAGAACGTTGACAGGATAAATTACATCCATTGCAACATGCAGAAATTGGGCAAACGGGCACAAGCGGGACTTGAGGCAGTGCACGAACAGCAATTACTTTATTTGATTTTTTTCTCTCTATTTTTCATGTTTTGAATATGTTCAAGATAAAGATATCAAAGCATGTGAAGTGATCAACTATACTAAAAATAACATGTGAAGTGGTCAACTATACTTGTAAGTAAGTGATGTGTTAATGATCAAGTAAAAATTTGTGAAATGAAACATAGTATATAAGTCGCTCCTGAGTATAAGTCGCCCCCCCACCCAAACTATGAGAAAAAACGTAGTCCGAAAATTACGGTAATTGTTTCAAAAATGCATGTTATCACTAGAAATCTACATAATAGTTTCAAAAATGTAAATATTATATTAATAGTATGAATTACATACAGCAAATAATGTATGAATAATATAAATATGATACGTGTGTGTAAGTGCGTGTGTGCGCGCGCGTGTGTGTGTGTGTAACATATGTAGATGTAGCTAAAGTATACATAGAGTAAACATGTTTTTAGAACTTTTATTATTATAATTTTTTTATAACAAGGTATGATACTGTAAATATGTTTTTAGAAATGATGACAACTTTTTTTATAACAAGGTACAAGTGTACGTATTGCAATTGTGTGGGCACTCCCTGCCTTCTGCTGGCAACTTTCGTGCCATAATTCCTCATAATTAGAATTTTTATTTTGAATTTTTGAATTTTTGAATTTTTTTGGGGGGGGGGAGAATTCGCGATGTACTGAAGCCACGATAAATGAACCGCGATGTAGCGAGGGATTACTGTATATGTACATGCGATCTTCCCGCAATCTTCTTATCTGCATATCTTGTTCTAGGCGCTTCCATATCAGATGTACAAGAAACCGAGACTGGCACTTGCTAAACTGAGGAGACTGAACAAGTGAACTTGTCAAACCTGTATCCGTTCTGTTATCCCTTGCAACACCCTGATATGTGAAACAAAAAAAGTCCTCCTCCCTTACGTAACCAAACCTAGTCTCACAATCCAACTGTAATTCCCTTACCACCAAAATCATGGTGTTGGCAGACATTTGCAAAAAGCTCAACATCAATGCCCTCTGTCTTCAAGAAACCAAGTTCAGTCGTGAAAGACCCCGCAGTACGATGCAATCCGCAAAGATTGTGCTGGATTCGGCTTGTTTATCTACTCACGCAATGGGCTCCCATACTCTGTTCAGCAATCCCCCAACTCCAGCCCACCTGAAATCCAACAAATTCTCATCCCAACAGCCCAACGTAGCCAGCTCTCTCTCACAAATGTCTCCATCCCTCCCATCAAATCCAACTATGCAGCCCCCCAAAATAACCACCTCTCATGATTGAACCGCGTCCCAACTGATCCTGGCCTGATATGAGGGGACTTCAATGAACATCACATATGATGGGATGAATTTGTGCACGCCAACAATAGAAGTTCTGCACTCTTTGATTGGCTTGATGAAAATGAAAGGAATATTTTAAATGATGGCAAACCCACCTGAATTTCCAGACACACCCAACGGCCTAGACTTAACACCCCAAATCTCTCGTTTGCGGACCCGGTGGCAATCAGCTGCCAATTATCATCAAATGGAGAGGGGAGAGCAAGGTGGAAAATGCGTAACGCCAAGTCCGACTCAACTTCCAAAAGGGAGCCTGGGGAAAATACAAATTCTTCATCAGTCAAGGTCTTAAAGCCATCGATGAGACCCAACAAAAAAAAAAACGTAACGCCAAATCCGACTCAACTTCCAAAAGGGAACCTGGTGAAAGCACAAATTCATCATCCGTCAAGGTTTTGAAGCCATCGATGAGACCCAACAAACACCCGCTGTCCTTGAGGCCTTTACAACTCATCAAATAGGCCGCCACTGACGCCATCCCAACAAGTCATCCGATCTAACACCCCATGGTTAACTGAGGAAATTCACCAGCTGAAACAAAAACGCAACAAGCTAAGACGAAACCTGAGGGTCGCAAACTGTCAAGAATGCCTGACAGTCTCCAAAGAGGTACAAACCATCGCACAGGCGAAGAGAGCAAATTGGCAAAACCACCTTGAAAAAATTGCTGAAACTAAAGACCTCAAAAAGCTCTGGTCCGTAGTTTCAATGCTAACCAGACGAGAGAGGCCAGGAAAACACTCATCTACAAGGGCAAAGGGCTCATCTAAGAGTGTGCCTCAGATGCTGCAAAACCTAATGCAATTAACTGTGAATACACAATGGTGAGTGGGCGCAGAATCGACAAGTCGGATGGTAGTACAAGAGCTTTGACGAGATGATCAAACACCCCTTGGCAGGAGCCCGAACCCCCCTACATCCTAGCTGAACTCCAGAAGACGCTAAAACAGATTAAACCCGGCAAAGCTGCAGGACCCAACGGCATTGCTCCTGAAATGTGAAACCACCCGATAGAAGCTCTCTCACTGCTGCTACAATGTGCATATACGTAAAGTCAAAGTCAAAATCTGCTTTATTGTCAATTACTTCACATGCCGAGACACACAAAGAAATCGAAATAACGTTCCCACTATCCCACGGTGACAAGACATAGTACACAATATACACACAAGTAAACAACACAAAAAATAAAAACAAGAAGGCACAAACAATGAATAAATAAGAGTGATGAATAAATAAACAAATAACATAATAAATAAGAGGAGCAAAAATGGAGCAAGTGTGCATACAGCAGATAGTCAGAATATAGCGCAAAGGTACAGGACGCTACGCAGAAGGCGGGAGAGAGTTCAGGATCCTAACAGCCTGGAGAATGAAGCTGTTGGTGAGTCTGGTGGTGCGGGAGCGCAGGCTCCTGTACCTCTTCCCAGAGGGCAGAAGATTGAACAAAGAGTGAGCGGGGTGACTCACATCACTCACAATCGTGGTCGCCTTGCGGGTGAGATGGGAGGTGTAAATGTCCTTCAGGGAGGGGAGTGAAGCACCAATAATCTTACCAGCCGTGTTCACTATGCGCTGCAGGGCCTTCATGTTGTATTCAGTGCAGCTACCACCCAGACAGCGATACAACTGGAGTGGACGCTCTCAATGGTGCCACAGTAGAATGTAGTCATGACGGCCGAAGGAGCAGTTGCTCGCCTGAGTTTCCGCAGGAAGTACAGGTGGCGCTGAGCTTTCTTTACCAGTGATGCGATGTTGGCGGACCAGGAGAGGTCCTCACTGATGTGCACCCCCAGGAATGTGGTGCTGCTCACTCTCTCCACCACAGCACCGTCGAGGGTCAGCGGTAGGTGTTGGATGTGACCCTTCCGGAAGTCAACAACAATTTCCTTGGTCTTGTTGACGTTCAGCAGGATGTTGTTGTCCCTGCACCACGCGGTCAGAAGGTCAACCTCCAACCTGTACTGAGTCTCGTCGCCCTTGGTGATGAGACCCACCAGAGTCGTGTCGTCAGCAAACTTCACTATGCGGTTGTCGCTGTAGGTTGCAGTGCAGTCATGCGTCAGCAGGGTGAAGAGAAGCGGACTGAGCACGCAGCCTTGGGGGCCCCCTGTGCTCAACATGATGCTGGCTGAGATTTTGTCTCCAACACGCACCACCTGAGGCCTCTGACAGAGGAAGTCCGGTACTCAGTTGCAGAGGTAGGTACTGAGGCCCAGCTTTTCGAGTTTGCAGATGAGTCGTTGTGGCACAATGGTATTGAAGGCAGAACTGAAGTCCACAAACAGCAATCTCACGTACGAGTCCCTTCTCTCCAGTTGGGTGAGGGCAGAGTGGAGGGCAGAGCAGATGGCATCCTCAGAGGAGTTTGGCTCGGTACGCAAACTGGAAGGGGTCTATGGTGGGGGGGAGAATGGATCTGATGTGCTCCATGACAAGCCGCTCAAAGCAATTCATGATGATGGGCGTCAGTGCCACGGGGCGGTAGTCATTGAAGCAGGACGGAGCAGGTTTCTTCGGCACAGGTACGATGGTGGCAGCCTTGAAACACGAAGGGACGATGGCCTGCTGCAGGGAAATGTTAAAGATGTCCGTGAAGACACCCGTCAGCTCCCCAGCGCAGTCCTTCAGCGCTCAACGTGGGATGTTGTCAGGGCCCGCTGCCTTACGGGTGCTGATAGCGGCAAGCGCCATCCTCACGCAGTCGGAAGAGAGGCACAGGGGCTGCTCGTGTGGAGGGGGAGTGGTCTTCAGCGGGCAAGTGCTGTTCTGAGCTTCGAAGACAGCAAAGAAGCGGTTAAGATGGTTGAGTAGACGGACGTCGCCCTCACAGCTCTGCGGCACGGGCTTGTAGTCCGTGATGGTCTGAATGCCGTGCCAAAGGCACCGTGCGTCCCTGCTGTCCTTGAAGTGGGCGGTAATCTTACAAGAGAACGCCCTTTTTGCTTCCTTGATGCCCCGGTACAGGTCGGCCCTCGCTGTCCTCAAGCCAGCCTCATACCCCTCTCTGAAGGCTTTGTCCCTGGCCCTCAGCAGCCTGAGGACAGCCCCTGTCACCCATGGCTTCCAGTTAGCCCGAGTGACGATGGATTTTGAGTGAGTCACATGATGTTCTGGTGAAGATCATGCCCAGCAGGCTGATCGAGCACATCTCGGAAGCTGTGCTCCTGGAAACTCAGTGTGGCTTCCGGAAAACTAGATCCACCACAGACATAATAATAATAATAGATCCGTTTTATATAGTGCTTTTCTAAACACTCAAAACCGCTTTACATAGAATATTCTCGCTTAACCGCGCAAACAAACGCACACACACACACATACACACTCACACACACGAAGAGTTAGGGGTTATGTGTAGAGTTGAAGAGGTGGGTCTTGAGATGGTGTTGAAAGGAGTGCAGGGAGTCAGCATTACGGATGGTCAGGGGGAGAGAGTTTCAGAGAGTGGGGGCAGCAATGGCAAAGGTTCTATCCCCAATGGTCCGGTATTTGGTCGAGGTAGTGGGGGTGAGGAAGTTGGCGTCGGCAGAGCGGAGTCGGCGGGTGGGGGTATAGCAATGCAGGAGTTCAGACAGGTAGGTTGTTTAGGGCCTTGTATGTGGTGACAAGGATCTTGAAATGTATGCGCTGTTTTATGGGGAGCCAGTGAAGATGACGGAGGACAGGGGTGATGTGCTGTCTGCTGGGTGAGCGGGTGAGCAGTCGGACAGCAGCAGAGTTTTTAACATATTGCAGTTTGTGAAGGACAGTTGAGGGGCGACCATACAGGATGCTATTGCAATAATCCAGTCTGAAGGTGATAAATGCATGAATTAATGTCTCTGGAGCGGAAAGAAAGGGACGTAGGCGTGCAATGTTTCGTAGATGGAAGAAGGATGTTTTGGCGACGTGGTCGATATGTGGTTTGAAGGCGAGTGTGGGGTCCATATAAATTCCAAGATTTCTGACTAGAGGGGAGGGAGTGACAGAGTGGCCGTCAATGCAGAGTGGGAAGTTGTGGTAGGTGGGGAGGCTGGATTTAGGACCAAAGATGATGATTTCCGTTTTGTTACTGTTTAGTTTGAGAAAGTTTTGAGTCATCCAGTCTTTAATGTTTGCGAGGCAGCGAGTGAGGGTAGAGAGAATGGCAGGGGAGATGGTTTTGTTGGAGATGTAAAGTTGTGTATCGTCAACGTAACAGTGGAGTTTTAAAACATGGCGGCGGATGATGTGTCCAATGGGAAGCATGTACAGTGTGAAAAGAATGGGGCACAGAACTGATCCTTGAGGGACTACGTGTGCAACAGGGGTGGTGTGGGATTTGTGTTGGTCATTGGTGATGTAGTGAAATCCTGATTTGAACAAGGAGAGGGCGGTGTTGGTGATGCCGATAGATTCTAGGCGGTTGAGAAGAATGGAATGGTTTACTGTATCGAAGGCAGCACTGAGGTCAAGGAGGAGAAGGATAGTGAGAGAACCAGAGTCAGAGGAAAGCAGGAAATCGTCAGTGACTTTAAGTAGGGCCGTTTCAGTGCTGTGGTGTGTACGGAAACCCGATTGGAATGGTTCATACAGGTTATTTGAAAGGAGGTGGGTCTTGAGTTGAGATGTGACGGCTCTTTCCAGTAGTTTTGATAGAAATGTGAGATTAGAGATGGGTCTGTAGTTGTTGGGGTCCTCAGGGTCAAGGCCGGGGTTTTTGAGGAGAGGAGTGAGGGGACTGTGCCAGAGGTGAGTGAGGAATTGATGATGTCTATGATGAGTGGGGCAATGAGGGTGAGGCAGTCTTTAACTAGTTGAGATGGCATGGGGTTCAGGGGGGAGTTAGAGGATTTCATGGTGGAGAGTATTTGGGAAAGGTCAGCAGAAGTTATGGGGGAAAAAGTTGATATTGGGGACGGATGATGAAAAGAATGTGGGTTCAGGTTGTGGGGTACGAGAAGGGGAGGATGCGAGCTGGTGGTAGATGTTTTCTATTTTAGAGTTGAAAAATGACAAAAGCGTGTCACATTTCTCTGGGGTGAATAATGATGAAGTGTTGTTGTTGGGTTTGAGGAGTTTGTTTATGGTCGAAAACAGGGAACGTAGGTTTGAAGAACCAGAGTGGATGATACCAGAGTAATAAGATGAGCGGGCTTTGTTAAGGGCTGATTTATAGTGATGCATAATGTATTTGTAAGCGAGAGCATGGACACTGAGACTGGCTTTCTTGCATATCGTTCTAGCTGTTGTTTCTTAAGTTTACGGAGTTCCGGGTTGAACCAGGGTGCGAAGTGAGTAAAGGTGACTGTTTTGGTTTTCAGAGGAGCCACTGTGTTGAAGGAGGTAGACATAATGTTGTTGTTAGTGTTGACAAGGTCCGTGGGGGTTGGGTTTTCAGGGGGGGTGAGTGCGGAAAGGGTTTTTGAAATGCAGGTGGAGAGAGTGTCTGGGCAGATGGACTTGAGGTTGCGAAAGATGATTGTGCGGTTATGTTTTGGTTCAAGGGTGGGGGTGTCAATGTCGAATAAGATGGCTAGGTGGTCAGATATGGTGAGGTCGAAGCTAGAAATGTTGTGGATGTGGAGGCCAGTGCTGCAGACCAGGTCTAGCGTGTGTCTGTGCTTGTGGGTAGGTAAGGTAATGTTTTGAGTGAAGCCGGAGCAGTTGAGGATATTCAGGAAGTCCATAGAATGTTTACAGTCAGGGGAATTGATGTGCAGGTTAAAATCACCAAGAAGCAGGAGGGATGATGAAACAGAGAAAAGTGCAGTGATGGATTCTGAGAGGTCAGATAAGAAAGATGGGTTTGGTTTGGGGGGGCGGTAACAGTAATGAGGGGTTTAGGTCCTGGAAGTTTAAAAGCCAGATGTTCGAATGATGGGGCAGAGGGGAGGGACAGGGCGCAGGGTTTAAGGTTCTGATTGAAAATAGCAGCGATGCCACCCCCTCTGCCCCCAGTGCGTGGGCTGTCCAAATCGGAGTATCCTGAAGGGGTGGTTTGATTGAGTGAGAAATAGTCCAGGGGTTTTTGCCATGTTTCATTTAGGCAGAACAGATCAAGTTCGTTGTCTATGATGAATTCGTTGAGGAGAAAGCTTTTATTGTTGAGGGAACGTGTGTTGAAGAGGGAGATTTTCAGGGGCTTTTGTTTTAAAGCCGTTGGGGAGATGGTTTGGATTGTCAGGAGGTTGAAAAGGTTCTGATGACGTGGGTTGATGTGATGACGTAAGGAGGAAGTGTGGAAGCCGTTGTGTGAGCTGCGGTCAGTCCATATTGTTGGAATACAGTTTTCAGTGTTTGAAGTGAAAATGAATTTTTGGCGAGATCCGCGATGGATGTAGGGGGGTCGGCGTAGAAGGGCAAAGTCTCTGAGTGCGCTGACCAGCTCCCCAGAAGGAGGAAGCACGGGTATGAGTCGGCGAAGCTCGGCAGGCGTGTAATGTTGAACCATGACGGACGTGGAGAAGTGGCGGATCCTGGAGATGAGTGGAGGCGTTAGCCGCTGCCGAAAGCCAGATGGTGAAGAAGCGCGAGCAGCCACGGCATCGTCCTTGATGGTGGCGCGCCGGGCCCAGCCCTTGGGGCAGGGAGCCGCGGCAGCGCCGGCCGGCGATGCAGGGCCGCCAAGGCGCCCACCACGTCCAGGTAGCGTCGATGGCTCCCACGCCGAGCCTCACGGCACCAGCAAGTCCAGCCAGCACACAGCAGACACAGATCACGCAAGGATTTTTGAAACTGTAACCACGGTTTTTCGGCGGGTAATCCGGCTTGAGATCGAGGTAGAAATGGGTAGAAGTGAGAGCGAGAGCAGCGAGAAGCGGCAGCCAGGTGCGCCGCCTCCTCACGCATGATCAGTTCTGACATGATCTTTGTCTTAAGACAGTTAATGGAGAAGAGCAGAAAACATCACAAGGACCTCTACATAGCCTTCATCGACCTGAGCAAAGCATTCAACACCTTCAACCGTGAGCTGCTCTTGAAACACCTCTCCAAACTAGGCCTACCACCCAAAATTCCAAGTATCCTCCGGCAGCTGCATGTTGGGATGGACACCAGAGTGCTCATAGGTGGGCTCCAGTCATAGCACTTCAACCCCCTATCCTGTGGAAAGCCCAAGGCTTGCTAACCAGCTAAACAAGTTCCACTGCAGGTTCGATCGGTCCTCCCACACAACGGGACTTCCTGCAGCACAATCTACATACTCAACTCTCCCCACAACTGCTCTGTCCACACCTCTATCATCGCTGTCACCCACTCTCTCTCTTGCAGAGGCCGCGTCCGCACTCCAGGTCCGCGAGGAGGAAGTGCGCCAGATGTTCCGGAGACAAAAGACCAAGAAGGCACCGGGCCCAGACGGCGTGTCACCTTCCTGCTTGAAAGTCTGCGCTGAGCAGCTGGCGCCCACCTTTGCACGGATCTTCAACCGTTCTCTGGAGCTGTGTGAGGTGCCCTCGTGCTTCAAGAGCTCCACCATCGTTCCAGTGGCCAAGAAGCCCGCCATTACAGGTTTGAATGACTGCAGACCCGTCGCACTGACATCTGTGGTCATGAAATCTTTCGAGAGGTTAGTGCTGAACCACCTGAAGGAGGTCACGGGCCACTTGCTGGGCTCCCTGCTTGACCCCCTCCAGTTTGCCTACCGGGCAAACGGGTCAGTGGACGATGCTGTCAACATGGGACTGCACTACATCCTGCACCACCTGGACACCCCAGGAACGTACGCCAGGATCCTGTTCGTGGACTTCAGCTCGGCGTTCAACACCATCGGTCCTGACATCCTCCAACAGAAGCTCATCCAGCTTGCGGTGCCTGCCTCCACCTGTCAGTGGATCACCAGCTTCCTGACCAACAGGAGACAGCGTGTGAGGCTGGCAGGCATCACATCTGACACCCGGACCACCAATACTGGAGCCCCTCAGGGGTGCGTCCTCTCCCCACTGCTCTTCTCTCTCTACAGTCTACACCAATGATTTCTCCTCAGGTGACTATCCTGTGAAGCTCCTGAAGTATGCAGACGACACCACTCTCATCGGACTGATCCAGGATGGTGATGAGACTGCGTACAGACAGGTGGAACGGCTGGTCCACTGGTGCAGCCAAAACCACCTGGAGCTGAACCCGCTCAAGACCGTGGAGATGACAGTGGATTTCAGGCGAGTCCCTTCACCACTTTTACCCCTCACTATCCGCAGTAATACTATTCTCTCTACAGACACCTTCAAGTTCCTGGGAACCACAATCTCTCGGGACCTGAAATGGACCGGCCACATAGACTCTGTCCGGAAGAAGGCCCAGCAGAGGCTGTACTTCCTGAGACAGCTCAAGAAGTTCAACCTGCCGCGAGAGCTTCTGAAGACCTTCTACACTGCCATCATCCAGTCTGTCCTCTGCACCTCCATCACTGTCTGGTTTGGATCGGCCTTCAAACAAGACAAGCACAGACTGCAACGGACAATCATGACTGCAGAAAAGACTTGTACCTGTCCAGGACCAGGAAAGGCGCAAGGAACATCTCTACAGACCCTTCTCACCCAGGTTGCAGTCTGTTTGAACTAATCCCCTCCGGACGGCGTTATAGAGCTTGGTACGCCAAAACCAGCAGACACAGCGACAGCTTCTTTCCCCAGGCTGTTGCTCTGATGAACTCTCACCACTCTTAGAGTCTCAGAGTCATTACTATGCAATAACATCTTGCTCTTCACACCTTTTTTTAATTTGTCTACACTGTTTTTGCCATTTTTCGCATGTCCTGAGTGTTGTTAGTCACCTAAATGTTGAACGGAGGGTGTGTTTTACCGAAGTCAAATTCCTTGTTTGGCACGCTCAAACATGGCGAATAAAAAACTCTTGAATCTTGAATCTCTTGAATCTTCAAGGTGAATGTTGGGGCGAAGCAAGGCTGTGTCTTGGCTCCAGTGCTCTTTAACATCCTCCTCTCTGCCATTACGTGCCTCTTCCATCGTGGCACGGGTCATGAAGATGGTGTCCAGGTGGAGTACCGCCTAGACCTAGATGGAAGCCTCTTCAACATCCAACGACTCCAGGCCTAGACAAAGACCAAGACCTATGAGCTTCAGTATGCTGATGACTGCGCTGTATTATCTCACACCCCTGACTCTATGCAGCACGCCCTAAACACCATTTCCTGCCTGTACCAATCCTTTGGTCTCCAGGTCAACATTAAAAAACTGAAGTCATGTCCCAACTCGCTACCTCTACCTCAGGGGTGGGCAATTATTTTGACTCGCGGGCCGAACTGGGTTCTAAATTTGGACCGGAGGGCCAAACCAGGAGCAGATGGACGTAGTGTTTGTGTGAAGTAATATAAGCGACCTGTAAAGGCCATTGCATAAAAGATTTTAGCCTTTAGTAGGTACTAAAGCATGGATATTCCAAACAAGTTTTTTGAAAACAAATGCATTTATTAACAGCATTAAAAATAATAATAATTCACTAAAAAACTGCTATCAGTGATTCTCATAAAATACGACACTGTTATTATGAATAACAGTCTCCATCACTTCAGTGCCTGCAGGTCAGATTAATGAAAGATGTTTATCTTATGAGATCACATCAAACAGCAAACATTCTGACCAAATATATCATCTTGAAGAATCGGTGAAAGCATACATCCAAATAAAGTAATCAAAACAGCAACACGGTGAGGGGTATCTGAAAATCAGAGCAGAGTTTTAACTCACCTGGTAACAGAGGTGAGGAAACGGGAAACACTTCCTTAAAGTAAGCCTTAAGAACTTTACAGGTTAAGATTAGTCCCAAACAGGTGTCCTTGAGCATCCTGCATTGTTTGAAAATGAGAATGGCAGTTTCAATCCCTGCTATTTGTACAAATCATATTCAAAATGCATTTTTTCACAACAAACTTGAGAGCCTCCCCTTCATTTTCAGTGGGAACAGTGTTGTTGGTCTCCCTTTTTTGCGAGTGCGTCATAGTCTGGAGTAAAATTTGTTGTGGCAATTCTTAGGAGAGATCCGAGGTATTGGTCCGTTTACCTTGATCTGTGACGGGTTGATGTTGATGTGGCTGAACGTCACGTCGCGTACGTCGAGCCAAATTGGCCACTCTTTATTAACATTCGGCACTCACTTCTTTTTTTCGGGCCACTCATTTTAATGGAAGGATTCCAGGGGAAGGTTTGTGGGTGGCTTTAGCGTAAAACTGCATCTGAAAGCTCAGCGCGCGAATTACAAGAACGCTGTCGTCACAGCCCACGCTCTAAATTCGAGACTGATACAAATAGAGCGCGAGTGCGCCATGTCCGTACTACTGAGTACGTACACGCACTTGTGAGTGTGCACCGAGCTTTCTGACACGGCTTCCGGTAGTAAATGCGCAGGCGAGCGCTTCCCCATCTACTGGGGAAACGCAGTCATTGCAGGCAAAATGACCAAAAAAATGTTTAATAATACAATTTATTCAGGGTTAGCGGGCCGGATCAAACGGTCCCGCGGGCCGGATGTGGCCCGCGGGCCGTAGTTTGCCCACCCCTGCTCTACCTCCTCACCCCCTAGTTTCCACATAAATGGCATTCCACTCAACACAGTGGATCGCTTCACTTACTTTGGCTCCATTTTGTCCTCATGCTGCTCCCTTGATACTGAACTGCACACCCGCATCAATAAAGGCTCATCATCCTTTGGCCGCCTACACCACAGAGTTTTGGAAAACTGTAACCTGAAGGGCAGCACTAAGATCGCTGTGTACAACACGGTATGCCTCTCCACTCTCCTCTATGGAGCGGAGACATGGACCCCATACCGTCAACACATCAACAAGCTGGAGGCTTTCCACATACGCTGCCTGCAGAGGATCCTTGGCCTGTCCTGTGAGGATTGAGTCCCCTATACGGACATCCTCAAAGATACCAACTCCATCTGCATGGAAGCAGCCGTGGCTAAGAAGTATCTTCGGTGGATTGGACACACCATCCGTATGCCTGATGACCGTCTGCCCCGCCAAGTCCTCTATGGCCAACTGAGAGGTGCAAAGCGCTCTGTTGGGGGGGAAAGCGGCGCTTTAAGGACTACACCAGGGACCTCTTAAAGCAATCCAACATCAACACTATGCAGCTTGAAACTCTAGCACTCGACAGATCAACCTGGCAGATCACTTGTGCCACTGCAGTTTCAGAAATACACCAAAACAACCAAGACAGACGATCCAAGAGGCGCATTCAACGACACTAGCAGGCAGCTGGAAACCCCCTGGTATCCGGGTTCCCCTGCTGAGCGGTTATGCGGCTTGTCAAGTTACATGGTGGTTAGGATGGTACAAGATGGTGTGTGAGTGTGTATTGGATTTGGCCCAGATGAATTGGCTCAGATGAAATTCTAAATTTCACCAGAAGATGGTGACAAAGCTTGACATGGGAGACCTGAATGAGGGGGCCTGAGTAAGGGTTACTTAAAAGTTAGTGCTTCAAAATGAATTATTGTTAAACTGGTAAAGGGGGGTTTGTTGGTTGAACCAGTCAACCTCCATTGCCGTTCCAAATTTCACCAAAAGATGGTGACAAAGCTTGACATGGGCGACCTGAAGGAGGGGGCCTGAGTAAGGGTTATTTAAAAGTTAGTTCTTCAAAATTAACTATTGTTAAACTGGTAAAGGGGGGTTTGTTAGTTGAACCAGTCAACCTCCATTGTCGTTCCAAATTTCACCAAAAGATGGTGCCAAAGTTACCGTTTTTTTCCGTGTATAGTGCGCAAAATTTAACTAATTTATTGTCCTAAAATCTGGGGTGCGCATTATACATGGGTACAAAAAAAAAAAAAATTTTTTTTTTTTTAAGTCCCAATGATCGTCACACACGCAGGGAGGCAATGGGTCCCATTTTTATAGTCTTTGGTATGGTCTTAACTAGGCTGGATGTAATTTTTTTTGTTGGCGTTGATTTCTCCGACTGCCCGTAAACGCACCACCGCGCTTCGTGCGCGCACGGGACAGCAAACGAGCAGGTGATCGAGCAAGCGTCTGATACAAGAGCATTGCGGTCGCATGGAGCGTGTTTGAAGTGAACAGCAGAGAAGAAAGGCAAAGTGTTGTGAAATAAAATGCACAGAACGGATGCGCAAGAGACGTCAGCTATATAAAGAGCGAGAGTTGTTTTCTTCCTATTAGTTTCAATTCACAGTTTAATTAGCAGTTTCAATCAGCAAATAACAAAATGCGTATTACAGGTAATATTTTATTTCACAACACTTTGCCTTGTTCCTTTGGTCTCTGCTGTTCATCCTAAAACACAAAGGCGCTCTTTAAGCAATGCGACAGTGAGCGCCCGGCGCGCTGCGGTTGCGCGACCGCACCAAATTAAGCTCCCTGCGCAGTGCGCACTGAGGTCCACTTAAATTTTAGAAAGTACATCAGGACTTTAAAAATATCTTCTAAATTTCAGCGACGGCTCTGTCACAATAATCGACCAGCCCGGTGCAGTTGGGCGGTCGGCGGCGCGCTACGGTTGAGCGTTCTCTCGCACGCTCTCTCTCTCGCTCTCTCTCGCTCTCGCACACACGCAAACCGGATATCATACGGAGGCCGCCATTACAGATGCGCAGAACGGATGAGCAAGACACGTCAGCTATATAAAGAGCGAGAGTTCAGTTCTCTACCTAAATCCGTATTACAGGTAATATTTTATTTCACAACACTTTGCCTTGTTCCTTTCTTCTATGCTGTTCACTTCAAACACGCTCCATGCGCACGGAGCGCGGTGGTGCGTTTACGGGCAGTCGGAGAAATCAACGCCAACAAAAAAAATTACATCCAGCCTAGTTAAGACCATACCAAAGACTATAAAAATGGGACCCATTGCCTCCCTGCGTGTGTGACGATCATTGGGACTTAAAAAAAAAAAAAAAAAAATTAATTTTTTTTTTTTAAAAAATTCATAAAAATTGGGTGCGTATTATACATGGGTACAAGCTTTTTTCCAGCATCAGCATGCCATTTTTAGGGGTGCGTACTATACATGGGGGCGCACTATACACGGAAAAAAACGGTAGTACGTTTTAGTATGACTAGTAAATTACAAGGTCGCATCGCTTCCCAGCATTACGGTAACTGTAGTCAGGGGGCGTCACCGAATAGCTGTTGTACCCGCGAGGCTATTTCATTTCAATATAGGCTGCTCGGTTAATGTTTCGAGTAAATCTACGGATCGATATGGAAGGGAAACATAGGTAAGTAGTACCAATGCGTTAGATCGAACTTTAGTCAGTTCTGATCATTTTATAGGAGCTCGTTTGAGAGACGCGATTGTTTACACTTTGCTGAGGCTCATGGGAGATTGCGAGCTGAGGGTCATGGGTTTTTGCGGATGGCTAATGCTATAACGATAGCTGCTATACGCGCGAGGCTATTTCATGTCAAAATAGGCTGCTCTGTTAATGTTTCGAGTAAATCTACGGATCGATATGGAAAGGAAACATAGGTAAGTAGTACCAATGCGTTAGATCGAACTTTAGTCAGTTCTGATCATTTTATAGGAGCTCGTATGAGAGACGCGATTGTTTACACTTTGCCGAGGCTCATGGGAGATTGCGAGCTGAGGGTCATGGGTTTTTGCGCATGGCTAATGCTATAACGATAGCTGCTATACGCGCGAGGCTATTTCATGTCAAAATAGGCCGCTCTGTTCATGTTTCGAGTAAATCTACGGATCGATATGGAAGGGAAACATAGGTAAGTAGTACCAATGCGTTAGATCGAACTTTAGTCAGTTCTGATCATTTTATAGGAGCTCGTTTGAGAGACGCGATTGTTTACACTTTGCTGAGGCTCATGGGAGATTGCGAGCTGAGGGTCATGGGTTTTTGCGGATGGCTAATGCTGTAACGATAGCTGCTATACGCGCGAGGCTATTTCATGTCAAAATAGGCTGCTCTGTTCATGTTTCGAGTAAATCTACGGATCGATATGGAAGGGAAACATAGGTAAGTAGTACCAATGCGTTAGATCGAACTTTAGTCAGTTCTGATCATTTTATAGGAGCTCGTTTGAGAGACGCGATTGTTTACACTTTGCTGAGGCTCATGGGAGATTGCGAGCTGAGGCTCATGGGATTTTGCGGATGGCTAATGCTATAACGATAGCTGCTATATGCAGCAAGCTATTTCATGTCAAAATAGGCTGCTCTGTTCATGTTTCGAGTAAATCTACGGATCGATATGGAAGGGAAACATAGGTAAGTAGTACCAATGCGTTAGATTGAACTTTAGTCAGTTCCAATCATTTTATAGGAGATCGTTTTAGAAACGCAATTGTTTACAGAGGGCTCGTTGGTTATTGGCTAGTGGGTGCATACCGCAACCCTAGTCAACCTCATTTTGTTGCAGTAAAGCTTCTATTTTATGCGCCTTATAGGCCGGTGCACCTTATATATGGACAAAGTTTTAAAATGGGCCGTTCATTGAAGGTGCGCCTTATACCCCGGTGCGCCTAATAGGGCGGAAAATATATCTATATATATATTAGATTTTATATATACGTATATATATATATATATATATATATATATATATATATATATATATATATATATATATATATATATATATATATACGTATATATAAAATCTAATGTTAATTATATTTTGTCCATGTATACATATTAATTAATTCCAAATGGTCTGTCCACTTCCTTTCATTGCTAGCCCCCGGTTGCGCTGCTTCCAGACGTATATTTTTTTCAGATTTAAATATTTAACCAATCACATTTCAGCCACTATTTGTTGCCAGGGTCAAGAAATCTGCCTGGAGTTCTTTACAATCATTTCTGCGAGCCCTGTAGCATAAAATAAATGTCAATCAAATTGTTGCTTCAACCAATCAGATTTTGAGTTGGCAACACCAATGCCATCTAGCAGGCGTACGGAAACATCAGCGTATTCACACGCTTTGATTGGATAGTCAGAGTGTACTAGCCAGACCTAGCAAACTGCATCTCTAGCGAGTTGCACAAGCAAAGATATTGTTGTGTTTATTTAATAGCTGTTTTGTCAACCCACAATGGCTGAAGCAGGAGAAGAAATGAATTTGGTTGCAGATTTACTGTCAAGCCCATTTCCCGTGAGTCGTCACCTTATCGTGGTGGAGGGGTTTGCGTGCCCCTATGATCCTAGGAGCCATGTTGTCTGGGGCTTCATGCCCCTGGTAGGGTCACCCATGGCAAACGGGTCCTAGGTGAGGGGCCAGAAAAAGCACGGCTCACACGAGCCCCTTATGACAAATAAAATATATGGATCTCGTTTTCCCTCGCTCGGACGCGGGTCACCGGGGCCCTTCTCTGGAGCCAGGCCTGGAGGCGGGGCTCGAAGGCGAGCGTCTGGTGGCCGGGCCTTCACCCATTAGGCCCGACCGGGCACAGCCCGAAAAGGAAACGTGGGTCCCCCTTCCCATGGGCTCACCACCTGTGGGAGGGGCCAAAGGGGTCGGGTGAAGTGCGAGCTGGGCGGCGGCCAAAGGCAGGGACCTTGGCGGTCTGATCTCCGGCTGCAGAAGCTGGCTCATGGGACATGCGTTAGCAACGCACGATTTTGGAATATGAGTTTGCTATGCCATAATTTTAAGATGCAACAGCTTGAGCAATATCAATATATGTGTTTAAGTTGGAGGAACCCATTATTGTGTTAAGTACTATTATGTGTTGAGATTGATCTTTGTTAGACAAGATATATGTGATTCATGTTGCAATGTTTTGTCCAACCTGTATTTAACATTGGTGTTCCATCCATACCTGAATGTATTAAGTTGAGAGGAGATATTAAGGGCTAATTCTAAAAGCACGAACGAGCAAAACAGGAAACATCGCATCCGGTGATTGCAGGTGTTTCCTGGTTGAAGCAAGGTTGCCAAGACAACCAGTGGTTTCCAGCTGGCCTGGACAGGGCTCAGCTAAGGAACATTCTCGAAGCTTCCAGAAACTTCCAGAAAGGCCACCTCACGTGCCGGTGAGGTAATTACGATGAGGTAATGCCAGACGCCTATAAATATGTTGCCCGGACCCAGAGCGGGCGCGCTTCTTCCTAGTCAGGGCGATGGCCGTGACGCTGCCCGGAGTAAAAGAACAAAGGTGGATTTTGCATTCTTTTTGAGATTGAACCAAAATCTACTAAAATGAATTTCCAGAGTCTTCGAACTGGACTTTGTCAAATTTTGAGCTTTGAGGAAGGCAGAGGAGAAAAGCCGCCCCGGGCAGAAACGAGAAGTCGCCACTTTTACTTTTTTGGCTACTCTCCTCACGGCCAGACCTTTCCTCTTTTTTAAACAGAATTCGGATTTTGGAACAAAGGAAAGCCGATCACTCGACTTGTTCAACCAAATAGGATTTTAGACTTTTAGTCTCCTCTCTTGTTCTGTGTGGGTGAGTCTTGTTATTTTGTTTTTTCGACTTGTAATTCTTTTTCTGGCTTATTCATTAAATCTCTTAAGCCTTAATTCGTTATCGATTATTTCGTATTAACTATGTAGAGCATGGTTTTATATGCGGTAATTACAACTTTAAAATGTCTTTATTTCCCTATCATACTCATTCTTTAAATCCGTTCAATTCTTTTTAAAGTGAAGACAGTTTTAATCCTTAACATCAGGAATTGTCAGATCTGGTTCGAAGTAGTTATCTTGAGCTAGGGCGAGGGCGCTCTAGTAAATTAACGAATCCTTGAGGTCTTAACAAAGGCATCTAAAAAATATCCGTAACGTAATGCCAGCATCAAACAACCGAAAGGAGCCATCATTACGGCGCGGTCATTTCGACGACTCGCCTCGAATTGAGTTACTCGGCTCGCGCGTCGGATGACTTGAAAGGGGTTGGCGTCGTTTAGAAATCGGATTGATTCTGGTAGAATTAATTTAACTCGGGTGGTCAGCTACGGACGAGTCCCTTCACCCCCGACTTATTGAACCCGTTACTGGGGAGCAGGAGGCACTTCGATAAAAAGTGCCTGTGTGACAAGCTTCAACTCCCACCTCCGGCAGAGCTTTTCCCACGTCCCGGGGGAGGCGGGGGACATTGAGTCCGAGTGGACCTTGTTCCGCGCCTCCATTGTTGAGGCGGCCGACCGGAGCTGTGGCCGTAAGGTCATTGGTGCCTGTCGTGGCGGCAATCCCCGAACCCGCTGGTGGACACCGGCGGTAAGGGATGCCGTCAAGCTGAAGAAAGAGTCCTATTGGGCCGTTTTGGCCTGCGGGACTCCGGAGGCAGCTGACAGGTACCGGGTGGCCAAGCGGAACGCGGCTTCGGCGGTTGCTGAGGCAAAAACCCGGGCATGGGAGGAGTTTGGCGAGGCCATGGAGAATGACTTGAGGACGGCTTCGAGGAAATTCTGGTCCACCGTCCGGCGTCTCAGGAGGGGGAAGCAATGCAACGTCAACACTGTTTACAGTGGAGATGGCGTGCTGCTGACCTCGACTCGGGACGTTGTGTATTGGTGGGGAGAATACTTCGAAGACCTCCTCAATTCCACCTACACGCCTTTCATTGCGGAAGCAGGGCCTGGGGACTCTGAGGCGAACTCTCCAAACTCTGGGGTCGAAGTCACTGAGGTAGTTGAAAAACTCCTCGGTGGCAAGGCCCCGGGGGTGGATGAGATCCGCCCGGATTTCTTAAGGGCTCTGGATGTTGTGGGGCTGTCATGGCTGACACGTCTCTACAACATCGCGTGGACATCGGGGACAGTGCCTCTGGATTGGCAGATTGGGGTGGTGGTTCCCCTCTTTAAGAAGGGGGACCGGAGGGTGTGTTCCAATTACAGGGGAATTACACTCCTCAGCCTCCCTGGTAAGGTCTATTCAGGGGTGCTGGAGAGGAGGGTCCGTCGGGAGGTCGAACCTCGGATTCAGGAGGAACAGTGTGGCTTTCGTCCTGGCCGTAGAACAGTGGACCAGCTCTTCACCCTCGGCAGGATCCTCGAGGGTGCATGGGAGTTCGCCCAACCAGTCCACATGGTTTTTGTGGACTTGGAGAAGGCGTTTGACCGTGTCCCTCGGGAGGTTCTGTGGGGGGTGCTTCGGGAGTACGGGGTACCGAGCCAACTGATAAGGGCGGTTCGGTCCCTGTGTCACCGATGCCAGTGTTTGGTCCGCATTTCCGGCAGTAAGTCGGATTTGTTCCCAGTGAGGGTTGGACTCTGCCAAGGCTGCCCTTTGTCACCGATTCTGTTCATAATTTTTATGGACAGAATTTTTAGGTGCAGCCGAGGCGTTGAGGGTGTCCGGTTTGGGGACCTCAGCATCGCGTCTCTGCTTTTTGCAGACGACGTGGTGCTGTTGGCTTCTTCAGGCCGTGATTTCCAGTTCTCACTGGAGCGGTTCGCAGCCGAGTGTGAAATGGTCGGGATGAGGGTCAGCACCTCCAAATCCGAGTCCATGGTCCTCGATCGGAAAAGGGTGGAATGCCCTCTCCGGATCGGGGATGAGATCCTGCCCAAAGTGGAGGAGTTTAAGTCTCTTGAGGTCTTGTTCACGAGTGAGGGGAGGATGGAGCGCGAGATCGACAGGCGGATCGGTGCAGCGTCGGCAGTAATGCAGACTCTGTACCGGTCCGTCGTGGTAAAGAGAGAGCCGAGCCAAAAGGCAAAGCTCTCAATTTACCGGTCGATTTACGCTCCTCCCCTCCCCTATGGTCACGAGCTATGGGTCGTGACCGAAAGAACGAGATCCCGGATACAAGCGGCCGAAATGAGTTTTCTCCGCAGGATGTCCGGGCTCTCCCTTAGAGATAGGGTGGGAAGTTCGGTCATCCGGGAGGGACTCGGAGTAGAGTCGCTACTCCTCCACGTTGAGAGGAGCCAGATGAGGTGGGTCGGGCATCTCATCAGGATGCCTCCTGGACGCCTCCCTTGGGAGGTGTTCCGGGCATGTCCCACCGGTAGGAGACCCCGGGGACGACCCAGGACGCGCTGGAGAGACTATCTCTCTCAGCTGGCCTGGGAACACCTTGGGATCCCCCGGGATGAGCTAGATGAAGTGGCTGGGGAGAGGGAAGTCTGGGAGTCTCTCCTGAAGCTGCTGCCCCCGCAACCCGACCCCGGATAAGCGGAGGAAGATGGATGGATGGATGGACTTTTCAAGAAAACATTTTTGTGTTTGGCGGGGACCATCCAGTCCACTGCTTCTGTTGAAAGGAGATGCTCAGCCCTAAAGCGAATTAAAACTTCGATGGCGATAGAAAAGAACTTCGTGATGGAATTGAAACGCACGGATAATCTGCACAACAGAGTACCGTTTATTCCCGTGTATAGTGCGCAAAATTTAACTAATTTATTGTCCTAAAATCTGGGGTGCGCATTATACATGGGTACAAAGAAAAAAAAAAAAATTTTTTTTTTTTAAATTTTTTTTTTTAATTTTATTTTATTTTTTAAAGAAAGTCATGGTACAACAAAACCAACAACAGGACTGACCGACAAAGTCGTGGAACAAAAAGACAGGGTGACATTACCAAAGACAGGAACAGAAAGCAAACAGACATCATGACAGTAACACATGCAATGATCCGACGGTGAGCGAGGGGCAGACAGGACTTAAATACAAAACACGTTACATCGATTGAGGTGACACAGGAAGAGAGGGGCGACGCGAACAGAAACTATGGCAACCTAGACACATAGCAAAACTGGGGACGAGACATGACAAATCTCCCCCGAAATAAAACTCATCTTTCTTCTTGTTTGTTGTCAATCGCGCATCGCATTCAGCCATCCTGCCCAACACACTTAGTAAAATTCATAATTGACGACACATCGTTTGATGCGATAGTGCAATCCTTGATGGTGTGTTGTTTTTATTGTTTGTTTTTTAATCGTCATCGCGGACCGGACGTCATGCGGAAGCAGTATGACTGCGCATGCGCGGAAGCAGTATGACTGCATGCGCACTATGGGTCAGCTGCGCAGAACGGATGCGCAAGACACGTCAGCTATTTACTAATTAGCGAGAGTTCGGTTTAATTAGCAGTTTCATCAAAATGGATAAGAGAGCAAGTTATACTGTAGCATTTCGAAAGAAAGTCATTGAAGTGGCAGAAGAATTAGGCAATAGGGCAGCTGCGCGCCAATTTGACATCAATGAGTCAAACATAATACTCTGGAGGAAGAAAAAAAATCAATTTGATACAGCGAAGGCTTCAGCAAAATAGTCCTCTTCTCTTCTTGACTGACAATGAATGTGATAGTTTAATACAATCAGCAAATAACAAAATGCGTATTACAGGTAATATTTTATTTCACAACACTTTGCCTTGTTCCTTTCGTCTCTGCTGTTCACTTCAAACACGCTCCATACGAGCGCAGTGCTGTCGTATCAGACAAGGCTTGCTTGATCACCTGCTCATTTGCTGTCCGTCACAATGTACCCTACACAAATCCGAAACATTTGTTGCGGCTCCGAGTCACGACGAGGGGCAAGTTTTGGTTTCCAAGGGTGTTTTTATTCCTCTTCAACGTCTCTCCCATACAGAGCGGCCTTTTTCAGTCCGCATGCCTCTTTACCGTGCGCGCACGGAGCGCGGTGGTGCGTTTAGGGGCAGTCGGAGAAATCAACGCCAACAAAAAAATGACACCCAGCCTAGTTAAGACCATACCAAAGACTATAAAAATGGGACCCATTGCCTCCCTGCGTGTGTGACGATCATTGGGACTTAAAAAAAAAAAAAAAAAAAAAGAAAAATTAAATAAAAAATTAAAAAAGAATTATAAAAATTGGGTGCGTATTATACATGGGTACAAACTTTTTTCCAGTATCAGCATGCCATTTTTAGGGTGTGTATTATACATGGGGGCGCACTATACACGGAAAAAAACGGTAATTGAAATCTTCTTGGAGAAAGAAATGAGGATGGATTTTGTAAACAAATAATCAGGATTTCTGGTGAGTAAAATGTTGCTATATTCCTAAATAATATTGCAATTTTATCTGATTATTTTTTATGCTTTTTTTATGTGTGCCGCAGCTGTACCTGCAGTAGTTTTATAGCCATATAATATTTGTTGAGGGTTGGATTGATTCAGACGGAGCACTACTGAAGGCCTAGGTTTGAAAGAAAGGAAGGAAGGAAGGAAGGAAAGAAGGAAAGAAGGAAAGAAGAAAGGAGTAGGTAGGTAGGTAGGTAGGTAGGTAGGTAGGTAGGTAAGTAGGTAGGTAGGTAGGTAGGTAGGTAGGTAGGTAGGTAGGTAGGTAGGTAGGTAGGTAGGTAGGTAGGTAGGTAAGTAGGTAGGTAGGTAGGTAGGTAGGTAGGTAGGTAGGTAGGTAGGTAGGTAGGTAGGTGCTTCATCTGTTTGAATTTATGATTAAGCACAGTATAAATAAATCTGAAATGACTTGGTATATGTGGTGGGAGTGATACTCGCACAAGGAAATGAATATACATGATCAAATTTGCGTGAGGCACGTCACATTTTGCATCCCGGGTGAACGTAGCATAGCAATTACATGTGAGACAGGCTGGGCATGTTTTGGTCAGTTGTCAGTGAATGAGGCGTCCACCACCGATGGACTAAGGCAGTGGTCCCTAACCTTTTTTGCGCCATGGACCGGTTATGCGTCAGAAATATTTTTGCGGACCGGCCTTTATATAAATAATACATTTATATGAATAAATAATGAATTTATAATAAATATATAAAAACGATGAAATACGATGAAATAAAAACAAATATAAACCACCTAAAAATAAAACTCACCATTACGTTGAATTATTGAGAGCACCGAGCTTGTTTCTCAGAAACGAGCCGGTCCCATCTAGGCGTAATCGGAAACAATGACACCCGAAGTGGTTAAGGTTTGTCTTTTAATGCAGGATGCTTGGTCTCCATGTGTCGAAGCAGTTTTGAAGGCTTCATTGCCTCATTAGCTAGCCTGTCGCCACATGTGCCGAGTGCGCTTGGCACGTCAGAGTCACCTGTGGCGATAAATCCATATTTTAAGCAGGACTCCAGAAATGTTCTTTTAAATGCAGCTTTCCTTTTCTTAGAAGTGGTAGCCTCTTCTTCAGTCTCCTCATTGGGCTTTTTTTCCCTTTCCGAAGAAACTTTCCAAACATCTCTGTTCCTTGCTCATTTTTGCTTGCCTCGCAGGCTCGACTGGGGTGACATGTCACGTGACCGAGCATCTTGTGTCAAGAGACACAGCGATGGATGTAATTGGGAGAGAATTGCCAATTTATATTTTTCAAAATAAATTCTTACTCATTTTTGCTAGCTTTGCGGACTCGACTGGGAAAACATGTCACGTGACTGGGACGAGCGTCTTCACCAGAATGAATTGATCGTCGATAAAAAAAAAAAAAATGAAATGGGCCAAGTGACCCACGGACCGGTACCGGGGGATGGGGATCCCTGGACTAAGGGGTCTGTCTGTATTTGACGGTTAGTAACGATTACAAGAATGAATGAAAACCCACTTATGTCCATCGTCAGTCCATATTTTTTCAACCATTTAGTCCTTTATTCTTCATCCGCAGAATGGGCGTCCTCCAATGACGGACGGACCATTTGGTTACTGTAACGCAGTGGTTCTTAAACTTTTTCCTTGTTCACACCTCATTCAATTCACCAACCAGTTCTCGCACCCCTAACCCTAACCCTAAATAATTATTATAATAATAATTGGTTTACTTTACAGCTATAAGGCTTAATTAGCATTATCCCTAATGCCAATTAACAGAATGACTTCTTGATTTCCAGAATATTTCACTTTTTTCGGTTACCCCACCATTATCCCCGATTCCCCCAGGGTATCCTCGCACCCCTAGGGGGTGCGAGCACCCCCGGTTAAGAACCACTGCTGTAACGGAATGCTCACCTCTGATAAAAAGGGTGTTATAAGTATTCTCATGAATTCAATTTAAATTCAGGGTTGATTTTGCTTTTTAGTCATTGATTTTGGAAGTGACCAAGTCCGGACTCCCTCTTGCATTTTTATATTAATTTGAAAGGCCATATGTAAACTTATGTTAGAATGGGCACATTCACTTTGGCACATGTGATTAGCTAGGTAGCTTGAGCTATACAGTTATCTTGCTGTGACCTCTCTTGTTTTCACTGGCTTTCCCTTCCCTATGACACTTTTTGCACATACATAGGAGTTGATCTCAGTTAAGACTGCAAGGTCACACATTATCCACACAGGCTAGGCAGAATCGCTCTCTTGCAGGCGGGTGGCCAAGAGTATTATAAGAGTAGAGACCTTGGAAGTGGGGGTTAGACCTTCCGCAATCTTGCAGAGAAGGCTCCACAGCTGTGTATCGATCTTTCTGGCTTACATTAAATAGTTTAGCAGAGAAGGCAGCCTCCTGGTAATTACTATTAGCATAGCAAGCATTAAAAATAAAGAGTTAGAACAAAATCTAACACTTACCTCTCAGGATTATGAATTTCCTCCGTAACAAAATTTAAGTAGAACCTGGAAAAGACATGACCACCATGATTAGTGATTGATGGCTTTCTAGGTTCCACTGTCAAAAATTCAAAATATATACCTCGATTTTAAAGGGATAATTCACATGCACATGTACGGATGCACTTGCATTAGTGAAAAAATAATATTTTTCTTTAATAGTGTCCATAATTGATTTAATAACTTTCTTCATTACAATGTTTAATGTACATGTGTACATTGTTTCTTCATCTTTCATGAAACAATGGGACCGTTTTTAAGTTATCACAGTAAACTGTGTGATTGCTGTCTGTCACTAGCGTTACTATATGCTTGTGGTCCAAGTTTGTTATCACACCAGCCCTGACCGACTGCCCGTCTCCGACCACAATCGTGCAGACGCCAGCCCCAACCTATTGCCCGACCATCTTCGCCTCATCTCTTGGAATATACCGTGCCTGATTTCCACTTCCTATCTTCCCCAAGAGATCAAATAAAACAGTGTTACGCAAATGGTCGTCTTGTCCGCTTTGTGCGATAGAACATACTGACCACATCCACAACCAGCATACAGTTTGGCACGATGAATCGACTCATACGCACGGTGGAGTGGCTAGAAGGGCTCTCGGAGGAGGTCAAAAACCTCACCCAGATGTTCCACCAGTTCCTCCGGGGTGCCAGGACCACTGCTCAGCCATCTGCTCCCATCCGACGGCCTAAACTCCTTTCCCCCGCTGGGGCTTCGGCTACCATTGCACCGCCGATGACACCACTGAATGGTCCAGAGCCCAAGGTGGGACACTCCGAGCGGTTCCACAGCGATCCCCGACGAGTCCGGCCATTTCTATCAAGCTGACGCATTCAATTCGCCCTCCACCCACGGACCTTCGCCTCGGAGGTAGCCGAGGTAGGGTACGCCATAACGCACCTCACTGGGAAGGCTCACTTATGGGGCACCGCGGAATTCGACCGCCATACCCCGGCGTGCTCCAACTTCGAGGCGTTCACAGCCAAAATCTTCAAGGTTTTCGAAGTGTGTTTGTCCGGCACCAAAGCCGCCCGGGAGCTCCTCCGGATCCGCCAGGGGAGCTGCCCATTGATCAACCATATTCCGGACTTCCGCATTACAGCGCGTCATAGTGCGTGAAGCCCGGCGTCGATCCTTGACGTATTTTACAAGAGCCTCGCGGACTATATAAAGGATGATCGAGCCTCGAGGTTGGCCCTGCCTCCATCTCGAGTCGACGGAGCAAAGCCTAACGAGGTCGGAAGAGCCTCACTCCCCAGAGGAGCGACGCCGACGATGCGCGCGTTGGCCTGTGCTTCTACTGTTGGGACGAAGGACATCGGGTAACGACTTGCCCGTCAAAAGACAAGCGCTCACTCGGGGAACAGGGAATTTGTTTGAGCTCGATGTCGATCCCCGCTCCCCCCTGTCATAAGACTTTGTTACCAGTTCGACTCATGTTCGTCCAGGAGACTCACGGCCTGCCTGCACTGATGGACTCTGGAGCAGAGGTCAACATCATGGACACCAGCCTCTCTCAGCGGTTATGAGTCGGCTCTCTGCTTCTACCGGGGTCCAGTCAGGCACATCAACCCCTTATCCCCCGTTGACAGTACTCTTATCTGGCAACCACCAAGAAACCATCCAGTTTCACCTTCTGTCCGCACTCGGCCAACCTCTCATTCTTGGTCACCCCTGGCTACGTCAACACAACCCCCACATCGACTGGGAAACCAGGACTGCTATCAGACCTGCCTGAAAGGGATGGCAGTGGCAGCCACCGTTTCCGTCCGCCACAGCAAGGCCAAGGGGACTTCCTTGCCACTACATCGGCCCTCCGACTGCGCTATTGACCTCCTACCGGGCACCGTTCCATCCAAGGGCCGCCTGTACACCCTGTCAATACCCGAGAGGGCTGTGATGTTGGAGTACATCAAGGACTCTCTCGCGGTTGGCATAATTCGTCCCTCCTCTTCACCAGCAGGCTTCGTCTTCATGGGCAAGAAGGATGGCTCACTGCGCCCATGCATTGACTATCGTGGTTTGAACAATATCACGGTGAAGAATCGTTGCCTGTTGCCCCTACTGTCGTCAATGTTCGAGCTCCTTGAAGGGACCGCCATCTTCACCAAGTTGGACCGAAGGAATACCTTGTCCGCATCCGAGAGACAGACGAAAAGTGGTCACTATGAGTATCTGGCGGTTCGGCCTCACCAATACCTCTGCCGTCTTCCAAGCACTGGTAAACGACGTCCTCTGGGATATGCTCAACCGCTTCGTCTCCATTTACCTGGATGACAACATCTTCTCCTTGAAAACTTGTGAAGCCGGAGAAGTGCGAGTTCCATGCAAAGTCGGTGTCCTTCCTGGATTACATCATTGCCAAGGGCAGCATAAGGATGGACCCGGCAAAAGTAGAGGTGGTTACTTCATGGCCCACCACAAGGAAAAGGCTGCAACAATTTCTTGGGTTTGCCAACTTTTACAGAGGTTTTATCAGAAATTACAGTTCGGTTGCCACTGCCCTCACCAGCATCGCCGTCCGCTACCAGTGGACTCATACTGCCGACAAGGCATTCATAGAACTGAGACCCTTCACCACCACTCCCATCCTGCGGCCGCCCGATCCTGGGCGACAATGTGTACTCGAGGTCGATGCTTTGGATGTAGGGCTGGGGGCTGTTCTGTATCAGTGCTCCAGTCCAGATGAGAAGCTGCACCCAAGTACCTTCATCTCCCGCCGTCTGTCGACCGCGGAACATAAACACAACATCGGCAATCGAGAACTCCTCGCGGTAAAGCTGACCCTGGAAGAGTGGAAGCACTGGCTCGAGGTTGTAGCTACTCCCTTCCTGGTCTGGACAGACCATCGTAATTCAGAGTAGTTGAGGACAGCCAAGAGACCGAACTCCCGCCAAGCCAACTCCGACTTACCGAGTAGGTCACTGAGTGTGGCTCTTGGTGCTTCCACACTGGGCAGAATCTCTCAAATTGGCCCCTCACTCTGTGGGACCTTTCCCCATCCACAAGGTTGTCAGCCTTTCTGCCATCCTTCTCCGCCTTTCAAGCTCCATGAGGATCTGCCCCACGTTCCACCTGTCGCGGGTGAGGCCCGTCCACGACAGCCCACTGACACCCACGCCAGCGCTGCCACTCCCGGCTCGTCAATGGGGATCACGTGTATACGGTCCGCTCCCTACTCCAGTCCTGTCAGCCATGCTGAGGTATCCAATACCTGGTCGACTGGGAGGGCTATAATGACTTCCATCGCTGCTTGGTGCCAGCCCGCTGGATTCTTGACCCAGATTTCATCGCCGAGCTCCACTGCCTGCATCTTGACCAGGCCGCCCACCGGCGGTGGCGTCCAAGGGGTTCCGGGAGTGCCGCAGCGCCCGGCCACGCATGTCGCTCTGTGCCTTCTGCCATGTCCTCTGTTCCAGATGTTCCGGTGCCTCTGCTCCTAGTATTGACTCCTGATGTGTGGATTCAAACACCTGCTGAGAACACTTACGCCCATCATCATCATGAAGTTCTTTGAGCGGCTTGTCATGGAGCACATCCGATTCATTCTACCCCCCACCATTGACCCCTTCCAGTTTGCGTACCGAGCCAAACGGTCCTCCGAGGATGCCATCTGCTCTGCCCTCCACTCGGCCCTCACCCACCTGGAGAGAAGGGACTCGTATGTGAGATTGCTGTTTGTGGACTTCAGTTCTGCCTTCAACACCATTGTGCCACAACGCCTCATCAGCAAACTTGACATGCTGGGCCTCAGTACCTACCTCTGCAACTGGCTACTGGACTGCCTCTGTCAGAGGCCACAGGTAGTACGTGTTGGCGACAAAATCTCCGCCAGCATCACGCTGAGCACGGGGGCCCCCCAAGGCTGCGTGCTCAGTCCGCTGCTCTTCACCCTCCTGACGCATGACTGCACTGAGACCTACAGCGACAACCGTATAGTGAAGTTTGCTGACGACACGACTCTGGTGGGTCTCATCACCAAGGGAGACGAGACTCAATACAGGGTGGAGGTTGACCTTCTGACCACGTGGTGCAGGGACAACAACCTCCTGCTGAACGCCGACAAGATCAAGGAGATTGTTGTGGACGTCCGGAAGGGTCACACCCAACACCTGCCGCTGACCATCGACGGTGCTGTGGTGGAGAGAGTGAGCAGCGCCAAGTTCCTGGGGGTGCACATCAATGAGGGTCTCTCCTGGTCCACCAACACCGCATCACTGGCAAAGAAAGCCCAGCGCCGCCTGTACTTCCTGCGGAAACTCAGGCGAGCGAGCGCTCCTCCGGCCGTCATGACTACATTTTACCGCGGCACCATTGAGAGCGTCCTCTCCAGCTGTATTGCTGTTTGGGGTGGCGGCTGCACTGACTACAACTTGAAGGCCCTGCAGCGCATAGTGAACACGGCTGGTAAGATTATTGGTGCTTCGCTCCCCTCCTTGAAGGACATTTACACATCCCATCTC
Organism: Syngnathus typhle; assembly: GCF_033458585.1. Taxonomy (NCBI): domain Eukaryota; kingdom Metazoa; phylum Chordata; class Actinopteri; order Syngnathiformes; family Syngnathidae; genus Syngnathus; species Syngnathus typhle. The sequence continues at coordinate 2,915,553 of NC_083738.1, read as the reverse complement.
ACCCGCAAGGCGACCACGATTGTGAGTGATGTGAGTCACCCCGCTCACTCTTTGTTCGAGCTTCTGCCCTCTGGGAGGAGGTACAGAAGCCTGCGCTCCCGCACCACCAGACTCTCAAACAGCTTCATACTCCAGGCTGTTAGGATCCTGAACCCGCTTCCCCGTTCTGCGTAGCGTCCTGTACTTTTACTGTCTGTATGCACACTGGCTCTTATTTGATTGATTGATTGATTGATTGAATATTTATTGATCCCCAGGGGTGGGGAAATTCAGGCCCCAGCAGTATTCATACCACAGAGTGGGTATACAAAAGACACAGGCTGCCACACAACGGCGCCACAAAGAAAGACAGAAAGTGCTCAAGATAAAAGCCATCAAAGCAAAACAAAGCTAAAAGACAAAGGAAAAAAAAAACTGTGGCCAACCAGCACCCCTCAATACAAGAGAACACCCCAAAACACACAAAATAGCCTCCACGGGGTCCATAGACAGGTGTAACGGCAGTCCAGTTCAACGGCGCCCAATGGACCGTGGTCGTGAATCGGTGAAAAACATCACAAAGCAGGCAAACGTGTCAGCAGCGTCCTGGGCACCCAGTCGGATGCACGTGCAGATTGTCACCACGGGGCTAGCATGGCGAAAGTCGTTGGTTCCGACGAGCACGAGGAAGCGGAGTCCCTACAGGGGTTGCGGTTGCAAGGCCAAGGCGAGGGACCCGGTCATCACTGGCCGGATAAGCAGGAAGCCGCCGTAGAGTTACGCCGGTCTCGACCGATGATCCCGGTCCCAGGAAGAAAAAATAATAATACAAAATATCCGATCCGAAGAGATACCGAGGTGCGGTAGAAGGCACCGGCATCGCCGAATGGACAAAAAGACAGAAAGAAAAAGGAGAAAAGAAAGAAATAAAGAGGAAAGGAGAGAACACTGCTGGGAGGCAGCCACTTACGGCGCCATACCGAAAGAAAAAAAAAAATCTGTTATCTGTTTATTTATTATTTATTTTTACTCTTATTATTTATTGTTTGTGCCTTCTTGTTTTTTATATTGCGTCGTTTACTTGTATGTCTATCGTGTAATATGTCTTGTCACCGTGGGATAGAGAAAACGTAATTTCGATCTCTTTGTGTGTCTCGGCATGTAAAAAAGTTGACAATAAAGCAGACTTTGACTTTGACTTTGATTATCTGCGGACTATTGAGCCATTCCTGTTTCTTCCCTGCCCGCCCGACCTGCGCCGGGACCCTGTTTGGGGACATTAGGAGCCATCCCTTGAGAGGGATCGGGCCACCTGCCACCCAGCCGGTAACTTTCCGCCTCAGTCTACCTGTCACAGCCACACCCACTCATCAACTCAATCACCTGCACCTGCATCTGCTCATTCCCAGTCCCTAAATCCTACACACCCGCCTAACGTTGTCAGTACGTCCCCTTTTGCTATCCCTGCCTTGCTCCTTCCACCTTGTTTCTGTGCCTTGTCTTGCTCTAGTGCCGACCCGCTTTGTTATCTACTGACCGACTATGCCTGCTCGCCGCCAGCCCTGACCAACTGCCCGTCGTCTCTGACCACGATCGTACGCCACCAGCCCTGACCTATCGCCCGAACACGTCTTCGCCTCGTTTCTAGGACAATGCCACCCGTGCCTGATCTCCACTTCCCATCTTCCCCAAGTGATCAAATAAAACAGTGGTGTGCACCAGGGCGTCCTGTCCACTTTGTGTGTCAATTTCTTACTTTGTTTAAATCTAAACCTAGTGTTTCAGTCTTTTATCTTGAAATTTGCTGATATTGTTTCTTTCACTTGCTTCAATGTTTTTTCACTGCTTGCAGCAAATCAAATAAAACCCATATTATTGTGATCACTTTCTCATCATTAGTCACTTTTGTGGAAACACAATGATCAGCTGCACATATTTGTTTTTGTTCAAATACTCACGCAGCATTCTGTTCCAATTTCTGCCAAACTGTTTTAGTTCTTAAAGTGACTTGCCGACCAATTTGTCTTCTGTGCTGAATTTGACTTTATAGCCTAACCCTTCCTCCTGTCCACTGAAATCAGCAAAATCTTCCTCCTCAGTGTCCGATTGGAATAGCGCCAGATGTATGTTGCAACACTCTTTCTCATTCTCTCTTTCGTTGTCGCTTTCATCGTCACTCTCGTCCTGAGGCAAATTCACTCCTGAGCTTGTGCTCTCCTTTCCGTCACGCAGCAGACCGGCGTTTTGAAACCCGTTGGTGATGGTGGATTTTTTCACATTGCTCCACGCTGTCAGGATCCACTGGCAGACTTGTGTGAAAGATGCTCTTTGCATGCGTCTAGTTTTTGTAAAACATTTCTCGCCACTGGCCATCCCATTCAAGTCGGAGGGCCACTTTAAATCGATTCATTTATTCCAAGTTTACATGCAACCGCTCTGTTCCCTTCTTTATCAGCCAGCGCAATGGCTTTTAACTTGAAAGCTGCGTGATACGCACGGCTTCCAGTGCAGGGCTCGAAACTAACGATTGCCCGATTGCCCGGGGCAAGTAGCGATGGCAGACGGGCAAGTAGAATTTTTCCTCACTTGCCCGAACTTGCCCTGCCATAATACCATGTTTTCAAGCTGTAAAAAGACGATTTTGTGCATAATTTCTCGCAACATCTGCCGCTTCTGGTCCGACATTTTGTTTTCTAGGGAGCGGTTAGTTTCTCGTGTAAGTCTGCAATACATTGATAACGGCAAAGCGCTTCGTAATTAAATCCATGCTCCCTTACCCGTCCCTGGCTCTTCTGCGCCTGCGCACCAGCAGAGCTTGTTTCCGGTTGGCGGATACGAAGGCATATGAAGGCAAAACTTATAGTGTTGTCTTTTTTATTGCAAAAATGTGTCGGGCAAGTAAAAATCCACTCCAAAAAAATTCGGGCAAGTAAAATTTTGTTTCGGGCAAGTAAAATTTTCTCTAACTTGCCCGAGGGCAACTTGGGCAGAAAATAAGCTTCGAGCCCTGCAGTGTCTTCCATCATTGGGCTCTGTTTACGCTAACTTTTCTCGTGCACAACGCACCGCTACTGTCTTCCTCGACACATACAGTATATTCCACCTCTCTCACTCTTACATTTCAAGCCCCCTCGATGGCCGTTGCATGTAAAAATCCATGTAAAGTTGCCGCATGATCCCGTACGATTTTTAATGTTTAATTACCATTTGTAAGAGAATATACACAAAGATGATTGTCAGGAAATAAATGATTATTTAGGGATGCATAACTTTTATTAACGTAACAGCACAACAGGGGTCCACAGCCTTTTTATGAGTGTATAAGTGTATTAGTCATGAGAAAAATCACGGAGAAAAAACCTTCCTATCCTTTAGATCAGGGGTCTTATATTCCAGTCCTCGAGGGCCGCATTCCTACATATTTTCCAAGTTTCCCTCGTTAAACACACCTGAGTCAAATGTTCAGTTCATCCTCACGTTCTGCAGGAGCCTGATAATTGAATCAGGTTTGTTTAACGAGGGAAACTTGGAAAACATGTAGGAATGCGGCCCCCAAGGACTGGAGTTTGAAACCCCTGCTTTAGATAAAGAGGTTATGGCTTTGCTGTATGTTACAGGTATTTTACTATTTAACTATTAACACTAGTCAATTTACAATACAATACAAATTTAAATAGCGCATTTCCCAATAGCTGCAGTTGTCTCAAAGCGTCGATAATATAAAATTGGTGAAAATCACTTTCTTCTCCACATGGTTCACCAACACCGCATCACTGGCGAAGAAGGCCCAGCGCCCCCTGTACTTCCTGCGGAAACTCAGGCGAGCGAGCGCTCCTCCGGCCGTCATGACTACATTTTACCGTGGCACCATTGAGAGCGTCCTCTCCAGCTGTATTGCTGTTTGGGGTGGCAGCTGCACTGACTACAACTTGAAGGCCCTGCAGCGCATAGTGAACACGGCTGGTAAGATTATTGGTGCTCACTCGCCTCCTTGAAAGACATTTACATCTCCCATCTCACCCGCAAGGCGACCACGATTGTGAGTGATGCGAGTCACCCCGCTCACTCTTTGTTTGATCTTCTGCCCTCTGGGAAGAGGTACAGGAGCCTGCGCTCCCGCACCACCAGATTCACCAACAGCTTCATACTCCAGGCTGTTAGGATCCTGAACTCTCTCCCCCCTTTCTGCGTAGCGTCCTGTACTTTGCGCTATGCTTACTGTCTGCTGCATGCACACTGGCTCAGTTTTGCTCCTCTTATTTATTGTGTTATTTGTTTATTATTTATTCATCACTCATTATTTATTTATTATTTATTGTTTGTGCCTTCTTGTTTTTATTTTGTGTCGCCTACTTGTATGTCTATCGTGTACCATGTCTCGTCACCGTGGGATAGAGGAACGGAATTTCGGTTTCTTTGTGTGTCTTGACATATGAAGGGATTGACAATAAAGCAGAGTTTGACTTTGACTTTGAGATTACGGTAGTGTTCAGGATGACAGTAGTGGTTATGACTAAAAAGATGAATCCAGCTTTAGGGTATGTATTTTATTGTTACCGTTTTTTTCCGTGTATAGTGCGCAAAATTTAACTAATTTATTGTCCTAAAATCTGGGGTGCGCATTATACATGGGTACAAAAAAATATATATATATATATTTTTTTTATTATTTTTTTATTTTTTTATTTATTTTTTTTAAGTCCCAATGATCGTCACACACGCAGGGAGGCAATGGGTCCCATTTTTATAGTCTTTGGTATGGTCTTAACTAGGCTGGATGTAATTTTTTTTGTTGGCGTTGATTTCTCCGACTGCCCGTAAACGCACCACCGCGCTTCGTGCGCGCACGGGACAGCAAACGAGCAGGTGATCGAGCAAGCGTCTGATACGAGAGCATTGCGGTCGCATGGAGCGTGTTTGAAGTGAACAGCAGAGAAGAAAGGCAAAGTGTTGTGAAATAAAATGCACAGAACGGATGCGCAAGACACGTCAGCTATATAAAGAGCGAGAGTTGTTTTCTTCCTATTAGTTTCAATTCACAGTTTAATTAGCAGTTTCAATCAGCAAATAACAAAATGCGTATTACAGGTAATATTTTATTTCACAACACTTTGCCTTGTTCCTTTGGTCTCTGCTGTTCATCCTAAAACACAAAGGCGCTCTTTAAGCAATGCGACAGTGAGCGCCCGGCGCGCTGCGGTTGCGCGACCGCACCAAATTAAGCTCCCTGCGCAGTGCGCACTGAGGTCCACTTAAATTTTAGAAAGTACATCAGGACTTTAAAAATATCTTCTAAATTTCAGCGACGGCTCTGTCACAATAATCGACCAGCCCGGTGCAGTTGGGCGGTCGGCGGCGCGCTACGGTTGAGCGTTCTCTCGCGCGCTCTCTCTCTCGCTCTCTCTCGCTCTCGCACACACGCAAACCGGATATCATACGGAGGCCGCATTACAGATGCGCAGAACGGATGAGCAAGACACGTCAGCTATATAAAGAGCGAGAGTTCAGTTCTCTACCTAAATCCGTATTACAGGTAATATTTTATTTCACAACACTTTGCCTTGTTCCTTTCTTCTCTGCTGTTAGGATCCTGAACCCGCTTCCCCGTTCTGCGTAGCGTCCTGTACTTTTACTGTCTGTATGCACACTGGCTCTTATTTGATTGATTGGTTGATTGATTGAATATTTATTGATCCCCAGGGGTGGGGAAATTCAGGCCCCAGCAGTATTCATACCACAGAGTGGGTATACAAAAGACACAGGCTGCCACACAACGGCGCCACAAAGAAAGACAGAAAGTGCTCAAGATAAAAGCCATCAAAGCAAAACAAAGCTAAAAGACAAAGGAAAAAAAAAAAAAAAAACTGTGGCCAACCAGCACCCCTCAATACAAGAGAACACCCCAAAACACACAAAATAGCCTCCACGGGGTCCATAGACAGGTGTAACGGCAGTCCAGTTCAACGGCGCCCATTGGACCGTGGTCGTGAATCGGTGAAAAACATCACAAAGCAGGCAAACGTGTGAGCAGCGTCCTGGGCACCCAGTCGGATGCACGTGCAGATGGTCACCACGGGGCTAGCATGGCGAAAGTCGTTGGTTCCGACGAGCACGAGGAAGCGGAGTCCCTACAGGGGTTGCGGTTGCAAGGCCAAGGCGAGGGACCCGGTCATCACTGGCCGGATAAGCAGGAAGCCGCCGTAGAGTTACGCCGGTCTCGACCGATGATCCCGGTCCCAGGAAGAAAAAATAATAATACAAAATATCCGATCCGAAGAGATACCGAGGTGCGGTAGAAGGCACCGGCATCGCCGAATGGACAAAAAGACAGAAAGAAAAAGGAGAAAAGAAAGAAATAAAGAGGAAAGGAGAGAACACTGCTGGGAGGCAGCCACTTACGGCGCCATACCGAAAGAAAAAAAAAAATCTGTTATCTGTTTATTTATTATTTATTTTTACTCTTATTATTTATTGTTTGTGCCTTCTTGTTTTTTATATTGCGTCGTTTACTTGTATGTCTATCGTGTAATATGTCTTGTCACCGTGGGATAGAGAAAACGTAATTTCGATCTCTTTGTGTGTCTCGGCATGTAAAAAAGTTGACAATAAAGCAGACTTTGACTTTGATTATCTGCGGACTATTGAGCCATTCCTGTTTCTTCCCTGCCCGCCCGACCTGCGCCGGGACCCTGTTTGGGGACATTAGGAGCCATCCCTTGAGAGGGATCGGGCCACCTGCCACCCAGCCGGTAACTTTCCGCCTCAGTCTACCTGTCACAGCCACACCCACTCATCAACTCAATCACCTGCACCTGCATCTGCTCATTCCCAGTCCCTAAATCCTACACACCCGCCTAACGTTGTCAGTACGTCCCCTTTTGCTATCCCTGCCTTGCTCCTTCCACCTTGTTTCTGTGCCTTGTCTTGCTCTAGTGCCGACCCGCTTTGTTATCTACTGACCGACTATGCCTGCTCGCCGCCAGCCCTGACCAACTGCCCGTCGTCTCTGACCACGATCGTACGCCACCAGCCCTGACCTATCGCCCGAACACGTCTTCGCCTCGTTTCTAGGACAATGCCACCCGTGCCTGATCTCCACTTCCCATCTTCCCCAAGTGATCAAATAAAACAGTGGTGCGCACCAGGGCGTCCTGTCCACTTTGTGTGTCAATTTCTTACTTTGTTTAAATCTAAACCTAGTGTTTCAGTCTTTTATCTTGAAATTTGCTGATATTGTTTCTTTCACTTGCTTCAATGTTTTTTCACTGCTTGCAGCAAATCAAATAAAACCCATATTATTGTGATCACTTTCTCATCATTAGTCACTTTTGTGGAAACACAATGATCAGCTGCACATATTTGTTTTTGTTCAAATACTCACGCAGCATTCTGTTCCAATTTCTGCCAAACTGTTTTAGTTCTTAAAGTGACTTGCCGACCAATTTGTCTTCTGTGCTGAATTTGACTTTATAGCCTAACCCTTCCTCCTGTCCACTGAAATCAGCAAAATCTTCCTCCTCAGTGTCCGATTGGAATAGCGCCAGATGTATGTTGCAACACTCTTTCTCATTCTCTCTTTCGTTGTCGCTTTCATCGTCACTCTCGTCCTGAGGCAAATTCACTCCTGAGCTTGTGCTCTCCTTTCCGTCACGCAGCAGACCGGCGTTTTGAAACCCGTTGGTGATGGTGGATTTTTTCACATTGCTCCACGCTGTCAGGATCCACTGGCAGACTTGTGTGAAAGATGCTCTTTGCATGCGTCTAGTTTTTGTAAAACATTTCTCGCCACTGGCCATCCCATTCAAGTCGGAGGGCCACTTTAAATCGATTCATTTATTCCAAGTTTACATGCAACCGCTCTGTTCCCTTCTTTATCAGCCAGCGCAATGGCTTTTAACTTGAACGCTGCGTGATACGCACGGCTTCCAGTGCAGGGCTCGAAACTAACGATTGCCCGATTGCCCGGGGCAAGTAGCGATGGCAGACGGGCAAGTAGAATTTTTCCTCACTTGCCCGAACTTGCCCTGCCATAATACCATGTTTTCAAGCTGTAAAAAGACGATTTTGTGCATAATTTCTCGCAACATCTGCCGCTTCTGGTCCGACATTTTGTTTTCTAGGGAGCGGTTAGTTTCTCGTGTAAGTCTGCAATACATTGATAACGGCAAAGCGCTTCGTAATTAAATCCATGCTCCCTTACCCGTCCCTGGCTCTTCTGCGCCTGCGCACCAGCAGAGCTTGTTTCCGGTTGGCGGATACGAAGGCATATGAAGGCAAAACTTATAGTGTTGTCTTTTTTATTGCAAAAATGTGTCGGGCAAGTAAAAATCCACTCCAAAAAAATTCGGGCAAGTAGAATTTTGTTTCGGGCAAGTAAAATTTTCTCTAACTTGCCCGAGGGCAACTTGGGCAAAAAATAAGCTTCGAGCCCTGCAGTGTCTTCCATCATTGGGCTCTGTTTACGCTAACTTTTCTCGTGCACAACGCACCGCTACTGTCTTCCTCGACGCATACAGTATATTCCACCTCTCTCACTCTTACATTTCAAGCCCCCTCGATGGCCGTTGCATGTAAAAATCCATGTAAAGTTGCCGCATGATCACGTACGATTTTTAATGTTTAATTACCATTTGTAAGAGAATATACACAAAGATGATTGTCAGGAAATAAATGATTATTTAGGGATGCATAACTTTTATTAACGTAACAGCACAACAGGGGTCCACAGCCTTTTTATGAGTGTATAAGTGTATTAGTCATGAGAAAAATCACGGAGAAAAAACCTTCCTATCCTTTAGATCAGGGGTCTTATATTCCAGTCCTCGAGGGCCGCATTCCTACATATTTTCCAAGTTTCCCTCGTTAAACACACCTGATTCAAATGTTCAGTTCATCCTCACGTTCTGCAGGAGCCTGATAATTGAATCAGGTTTGTTTAACGAGGGAAACTTGGAAAACATGTAGGAATGCGGCCCCCAAGGACTGGAGTTTGAAACCCCTGCTTTAGATAAAGAGGTTATGGCTTTGCTGTATGTTACAGGTATTTTACTATTTAACTGTTAACACTAGTCAATTTACAATACAATACAAATTTAAATAGCGCATTTCCCAATAGCTGCAGTTGTCTCAAAGCGTCGATAATATAAAATTGGTGAAAATCACTTTCTTCTCCACATGGTTCACCAACACCGCATCACTGGCGAAGAAGGCCCAGTGCCCCCTGTACTTCCTGCGGAAACTCAGGCGAGCGAGCGCTCCTCCGGCCGTCATGACTACATTTTACCGTGGCACCATTGAGAGCGTCCTCTCCAGCTGTATTGCTGTTTGGGGTGGCAGCTGCACTGACTACAACTTGAAGGCCCTGCAGCGCATAGTGAACACGGCTGGTAAGATTATTGGTGCTCACTCGCCTCCTTGAAAGACATTTACATCTCCCATCTCACCCGCAAGGCGACCACGATTGTGAGTGATGCGAGTCACCCCGCTCACTCTTTGTTTGATCTTCTGCCCTCTGGGAAGAGGTACAGGAGCCTGCGCTCCCGCACCACCAGATTCACCAACAGCTTCATACTCCAGGCTGTTAGGATCCTGAACTCTCTCCCCCCTTTCTGCGTAGCGTCCTGTACTTTGCGCTATGCTTACTGTCTGCTGCATGCACACTGGCTCAGTTTTGCTCCTCTTATTTATTGTGTTATTTGTTTATTATTTATTCATCACTCATTATTTATTTATTATTTATTGTTTGTGCCTTCTTGTTTTTATTTTGTGTCGCCTACTTGTATGTCTATCGTGTACTATGTCTCGTCACCGTGGGATAGAGGAAACGGAATTTCGGTTTCTTTGTGTGTCTTGACATATGAAGGGATTGACAATAAAGCAGAGTTTGACTTTGACTTTGAGATTACGGTAGTGTTCAGGATGACAGTAGTGGTTATGACTAAAAAGATGAATCCAGCTTTAGGGTATGTATTTTATTGTTACCGTTTTTTTCCGTGTATAGTGCGCAAAATTTAACTAATTTATTGTCCTAAAATCTGGGGTGCGCATTATACATGGGTACAAAAAAATATATATATACCTAACCTGAACCTAACGATCTGCCTTCAGTGGCTCCATTCTCGGCTCCTGACATTCCGGGACCCAAGGTCAGACACCCCAAACTGTTTGACGATGATCCCCAAGAGGTGCGGGCGTTCCTGACAAGCTGCAGGGTCCGATTCTCCCTGCAACCCCGGACCTTTGTGCTAGAGGGCGCCAGAGTTGGGTACGTCATCACTTATCTGACCGGATGAGCTCTGGGGGGCAGCTGAGTATGACAAGCAAACCCCAGCTTGTGCCTCCTTTACCTTGTTTGCGGGTAAAAGGGTTTTCAACCTGGCCTCTGCGAGCTCTGACGCTTCCCATGAGCTCACGGAGATCCATCAAGGCAATCGAACAGTAGTAGACTATTCCATAGACTTCAGAACCTTGGTGAGATACAGCTCCTGGAACATGGCAACAGTCATGGATGGTTTTTATCACATCATTGTGGGTTACGTCAAAGATGAGCTTGTGTCACGTGATCTGTCTAGCACCCTCGACAAAGCCATTGGCCTTGCAACCTGCATTGACTGTCGAATTCAGGCTTGAAGAAGAGAGAATGGACGCCAGAGCCATCCTACCAACCGTGGTCGGGTCGCCTTTTCCGTCAACCTGGCCTTCCATCCAGTCAAGCCAATCTAAGCCCATGGAGATTGGTCGTGCTTCCCTCACTCCTGGTCACTACTGAATTGCACCAGTGGCGCTTCACGTCCAATCTGTGCCTGTACTTTGTGGGTGAGGGCCATAATGATGCTTCCTGCCCAGTTAAAGCCCGGAGCACCCGGTGTAGGGTAATCTGTGTGAGCTCAACATGCCTCCTTCCCCTCTCCAGCTCCTGCTCCAAACCAGTCTCCTGTGAGCCAACAACACCCAAACTCTGGCCGCCCTTGTTGACTTTGGAGCAGAGGCAAACATAGTGGATGTGGGTCCCGCCCGACAGTTGGGTATAGGCCACCATCTCTTGACCCCACCTGTTCCCACATGAGGTCTGGATGGCCGTCGACTCAGCACGGTGACTCACGCCTCAGCCCCAGTAACGATGCTTCTGTCAGGCAATCATTGGGAGACTATCCAATTCCATCTGCAACCTGGTCAAGCTTTCATTCTCGGCTATCCCTGACTTTTCTTGACTGGGGAACTGGAATAGTAGTACATCAGTGGTGCGTAAGATGTCACCAGATTAGTTCAAAGGAGGCTGTTGTGACCACCAACCGCAAATCTGCCACCCCTGCCACTGACTTGCAGTATTTACGAACTCTCGTCAGTCCCGGTGGTCTGGTTTTAACACAGTTTAATCTCACTCTCTCTTACCGCTCTGATTTGCGCAACACTAAGACTGATGCCCTCTTCCATTTGTCCCAGGAGGAGAACCCCAAGCCCATTCTCCCAGACTGGGAGCTGTGGTTGCTGTCCTCACCTGGGACATTGAGGGGCAGGCAAAGGTCATCCAGGATCAACCAGGTCCCACCACTTGCCCCACCTGAGACTTAGATTGCCAGGAAGAAAGAGGCAGCTTGTTCCTGGTCAGAGGATTTCTGACCCTCCTCCGGTTGGAGCCTATCCCAACTGACTTCGGGAAGTAGGCGGGAGAGACCCTGAACTTGTAGTCAGCCAATCGTAGGGTACATATAGATAAACAACCATTCACAGTCACAATCACGCATGCATGTTTTTGGAATGTGGGCGGAATCTGAAGTACCCGGAGGAAATGCACGCATGCACGGGGAAAACATACAAATCCATCACAGGAAGGCGCATCTCTGAAATGCAAATCAGTGATCCACCGTGCCGCAGTTTGAAAATAATGCTTTTAAATTTGTAGAATCAACAACAGATACTTCTACTCTCTAATTGCGAACACCACTTTTTCTACTTTTTTTTTTTTACTATTAGCCCAATTTCAGAGCCATATGAGAGTGCATATCACTATTACTTGGTCTTGTTGTATTTGTTAAAATCTAGCGAATCTCCTGGTACCTTGTTTCCCATGTACCCTAAAAATATACTCAAAATCTGTAATGTCACATAGCATTACTATTATTACAAAAAAGTCAGCCACCAATTTCACAAATTCTCCCACTTGAACGATGAGAGATGCCTGTAATTGTCATTATAGGTACACTTTAAATATGAGAGACAAAATGGAAAAAAAATCCAGAAAATCACAGTGTCGAATTTTTAAAGAAATTATTTGCAAATTATGGTGGGAAATAAGTATTTGGTCAATGATGGCCTCGATCTGGGGCTCCATGCAAGATCTCATGACATTCTCCCAATTCTCTTCTGGATAATCCAAATGCTCGCTAGCAAATTTCAGACGGGCCTGAACATGTATACGATTAAGCAGGGGGACATGTCTGGCACTCCATGATTTGAGTCCCTGACGATGAAGTGAGTTACTGATGGTAGTCTTTGTTACTTTGGTCCCAGGTCTCTGCAGGTCCCCCCAGTGTGGTTCTGGTATTTTTTGTTCACCGTTCTTGTTATAATTCTGACCCCACGGGGTGAGATCTTGCATGGAGATCGAAGCCATTATTGCCCAAATACTTATTTTCCACCATAATTTGATTGATTACATTCGATAATCTAAATAAATAAATCTTTCTATAGAATTTTATATAGATAGCACCCCTCCTTGTGAAAACCACGACTGTTGACAGTCATACCTACCACCCAGTATATGCATCCATCCTAGACGTTCATACCTACCACCCAGCATATGCATACATTCCAGAGTAAAAGGCCAGAGGTAAAGTTGAGAGGTTCATGTTGCTTCGTTGAAAGGGATTCTCAAAGTTGTGCGTCTCTCCTATGTGCGCGCGTGTGCATACACACACGCAAACAAACACACACACACAAACACACACGCACTCTCATGAAAAGAGTCTAAAACAAAAAGTCGCTCGGAGTACAAGTCGCATCAGCCATAAAATGCACAACAAAGGGGAAAAAAAGGAATATGTAGTAAAAGATCAAACTTGTTTTACCTTTGAAGAACTGGTACACTCCAGGAGCTACGATTGTGCTGATAGCCACCAGTTTACAGAGGGTGAAGCAGATTTGGATCCGCGCTGTCCATGTCACACTCATACTATTTGTGTACATTACTAAGGCTATGGAGAGAGAGAGAGTGTTAGGGTGGTGCTCACTCTAACTTATTTTGCAAGAACCACACAGGAGTCAAGCGTCATTTTAGACACCTGCAGGCGGAGAGTTCACTCGTCGCTGTGCTTACAGCGATGGTCGAATGAAGTCTGACTCAGGCCTCGTCAGGTGCTTATTTATTGAGAGAAACAGAGTGGGGTTGAAAGTGGGGGTGTGGGAACACACAGGATAAGGTGAAGACGGTCCCCTGCTGATCAAAGCATAGCAGGGGGCCTTTTACGACTTTCTGTAAACAAAGCAACTTTGATTGCTTCCTCTTCAGCTAGTCAATAAGTTGAAAAGATCTTAGCACTTTGGTAAACTAATTTTGTCTAGACAGGACAACCTAGTTAAATTATTACAGGTTATATTCCAACATAATCATACGATGAAGATATTCTGCAAACCCTAACATATCCCTCCTGTTTTATCATATGATTATGTCAACCTCGATCAATCAAACATAAGTAAGAAATACAATGAAAGCAATAACTTCCAGTGAAGATGAGGTTTTTCCTCAATACTCCAGTCCAAATTGTGTGTGTAATTTAAAAAACCTGCGGCCAGATTAAATGCAGTAAAAGAGTTTCACGGTCCCTCTGCCTTAGGCGACCAGAATGTTATCAATCAAGAGAAAAATTGCTTGCGATTGTCCAGCCGTTGGGGGCTTGGCACGCCCACTGGTGGAGGGTGAGCACGATTCTCACCCCCTTCGCAGATCTGCTCCGTCCGGGGAGAACTTGGGAATGTCTGCTGCGTGGTCGTTGTCTTCAGTGGCTCAGGGTGGACTACCTGGCCACCAAGGGGGAAGAGGATTATTCTGCCTCTGTATGAACTGGGGCGGGGACTGTCGATGGCTGATCTGGTTCCTTGCAGGAACCCTTCACTGGGGCGCACTGGGACAGATGACACCACAATCCTCCTTTGCCGGCCAGCCGGACGGCATGTGAGATGCGCTCCACCAATTTATAAGGTCCAGTCGACGCAGGCTCCGTCCCCCTCCTTCTTGGGACCTTCAGCCAGAACGTTGGGGTGATCTGGACCTGGATCTGCCACCGAAAGGACAGCAGCACGTCCGGAAAACAGCAAAAAACAGCACCTTTTCTGCAACCTTTGCATTAGTCATTTGAGATGTTTCTTCTGCTCCTCTCATCACTGTTCTGGTTGCCCTGGTTACAGAGGCGTTGCTACACCAAAGGGAGGGAAGATTGTGTCTGTAGCAACGTTGATTAGCTAAGGAATGTAGTGTGGTGTGAACTAGCACTTCATTGTCGGCCCGTGACCCCCGCAGAGTTTGTCCATCTGTTCTTCTCCAGTTGTTGGCCGAGTCGTCCGCGAGTGAGATCAGATAACTTCAATTGCCATTTTCCTGCGGGACAATACAACTAGACCTTTGCTAGACTTTATCTACTTAGTAAATTAACACTCAATAACAATAAGTAACTTGTCCTAAACACTAAAACAAATGTTAAGTAAATGTAATGTAACTGGTATGCAGTTCCTTAAACAAACATTGAGTAAATATAGGATAACTTGTACGCAACTACTTCAAACTGTGTTTAACACTTAACAAAGAAAAACAGTTCTGATCAACAACAATCTATGAACCAAACCTACAGTTAACTAAAAAGAATGAAGTTTCTTTCAACCAAATAAGAACATTTTGCCTATGCAAATAAGCTCTGCTCATTGTTAGTGAAGGCCTCTTACAGGAACAAAAACACACAGATAACATAAGGACAGGAAGGATACATATGGCTGACAGGGATCAAAAGACATCCCTGTCACTAAAGAGGAAGAACGTAGATAAAAGGAAAGCCATAAACTCGCAAAGACAAGGCCTACAGGTCTGGCAGGCCAAGGCTTCACTTAAATTATTCCAACATTTCCCTCCTGTTTATCACACATTTGCTAAATTTTTACATTACCAAAAACAACCACTTCTCTTGATTTTCAGTTGTCGGATCACAAGTATGCGCACAAATATTTCCACCAAAGAGGATAAATGTTGCGACATCATTATTCGGAAACACACAGATCTGGGAAAAAGTCTGTAAACTCAAGTGCAAAAACTGCATCATCATCATCGTTATCATCAACATGCTGCCGTTCAGACATTAGGCATACCCGGGCCATCTTGTCGTCCATGGGCGAGATTGCTGTAGTGATAAGACGATTAAACAGAGCACGGAGACATGAAATACAACATCCACACAAGGTGAGTATAGGAGTAATTGAGGACACAAGGGCTTTATACTTCCCAAAAGCAGTCATCCACTTGTTGTGCTCTTTCATCTTCGTGTTGAGGGATTGCAAGATTGCAATCACCTTCGTCAGGCTCCCATCAGGGGCGGTGTCATTCTGGATGAAGGTGCAGCATTGTTCCCTGAACATTGCGCAGACCCTTCCTTTCCCAGACAACAACATAACAAGAGCATTGCGGTTCTGGATTGACATTAGGGAAGGCATGGCTAGCTGTTCGTGCACTGCCTCAAGTCCCGCTTGTGTCCGTTTGCCCAATTTCTGCATGTTGCAATGGATGTAATTTATCCTGTCAACGTTCTTGTTCATCGTCCACCAGCAGCAAATGGAGGACTCCCATCCCGCTTCAATTTGGTCAATTAATTCTTATTAATCAGGAACTCCTCTGGGGACTTTAATTGCATCAATTTCAGTCAGATTATCGCCGCCTCTCAAATTTAAAGATATTATGTTTTTGTTTTTTCCAGCTTTTTCCCAGATCTTGGCATGTCAGTACATATACAATTTTGGTTGAATACATTCTCTAAAAGCAATGGTTTCTTTTCTTTTTCTTCCATTCAACGGATATTATATAGAACACTCTGTCGCACATTTCACAATCAGTAAACAAACTATCCACATTCATTTTCGAGATATTGGTTCCATTCTTTAACATCTACAGCAGTTGTTGACAAACTATTATTTCTTTACATAACGTTTTTGCCACTGTTAAGGCATTCAGTGTTTATTTTGAAGCCAATTCAATCAATTTTGAGAATGCATCTATTATGACCAGGCATTATAACCCTGTGGATTGTGTTAAGCACATGTTAAACAAGCTCTACAATTTTTTTTTTCTTTTTTATAAACGTTTTGGATATGAATCAAATTTATATGTTGTATAAAGCTGACTGAACTGTCCTTCCATCCCCCCTGTTGAGCAAGGTGTCAACGGCACGTGACAACACCATGGCTCAATACAGCTGCCCATTTGTATCGTTTCCTTTCCTTTTTCAACGTAACAACCCAATCCACCAATCGAATAAAAAAAAATAAAAAAAATAAACAAAATAACTGCTGGTAAAGTAATATAATAGTTAACTGTTGTAGTTTCATAACTTTAACTAAGTCAATCGCTCTCTTATTCTCAAATTTTAAATTTAGCTTTGAAATGTCGGTATTTCATAATTGTACATCATCTAATTCCAGAAAGCAAGTTCTTTCCATCTCTCAAATTTTGTCTAACCAAGGCTAGGCATTAAAGGAGCGTGGACTAGTTTCTGCCCATAAACAAATTGCACGCTTTTTTATTCATCCTTTTAACACATAACACAACACACAGACAACACAAAAACAGCAGAGACACAGCTCACAAACAATACCAACAAACAACGCTGCGCAAACGCCATCCCCTTTTTTGACGTTTTGGTAGTACTTTTATCCGTCGTGCAACTATTGTCACACCTTCCCTAAGCATCACCCTGCTTCAATATCACTTGTCACCACGCACTCAGCACACCCCTGGAGTGGGTACGACCCTACTCCGCGCGCAGCCACAGCAAGGGAAGCAAGAGGGGGAGGGCCCGGCATTTTCATACTGATTTATTCCAGCCTGGCCAGTACTGGGACAAACCAATGCCGTCGTCCCCCATCCCCCGCCAACCCAGCAAACAGCTACCCGCAGAGTCCAGAGCCCCACACCTACATCAGTCTCCCCCACAATCAAATTACAATATCAATCACCTACACCCTTTTCACACCACAATACCACACTCCCCCCTCCACAGTCCAGTCTAAGTGGAGACAATGGAAGGCAGGAAGGCACAGGTGAGACACCGTAGGAGCAAGCTCCAGCAGTCCTCCCACTAACCAATTACAACAAACAACAAAAGCACAAATCACTTATGTCTGTTTGGGAGGATCACAACAGCTAAACGTTACAAATGACAAACCACAAGACGCAGGTCTTGGAACCACATTGACGACCGCCAAACGCAAATGCCGGGTCAAGGACTGTTCTTCGTCTGTTCTTTGCAACTCTTGTCAAAAGCAACCTTTATTTTTCTTTTGTTTGTATTTGTTTTTTTTTTTCCTTCTTTCCTTTCTAGCATCTAACTTACTCAAAGTCGCTCAACTCATTTTCCATAGTATTCTCCAACAACTTCAACCATTCAACCTGTATTTTCCCTTCAGTCGGGCATTCAGTCATCAATGCTCATTTGCATCTCACACACAGTCTCCAAAAAGGAGTCTTTCTATCACATTGGTCCCAATTCATCCAAGCACTCCACACAACATTCACATACCATTTTCAACTCAAGGTTCCTGATAGAACAATCCACCAATCCAAAAAAAAATCAACACAAAAAAAACCTGCTTGCAAATTAATCAGGATTTTCTCTTTGTTTTCATATTCAAAGAACTCAATCTCTCAGATTTAGCTTACATATAGAAGTTTGTATAATCTTACAACACAACCAATCAATAATTTCCATTAAATGTAGCATACAATGTCTCTGTATTAGCATGAGCGGTCAAAAAGCGGGGGGGAAGCTTGACATGTTGAAAATTTGGCTTTCCCTCTGCCTCTTCCGCCACCCTTTGATTGGTATTGTTTTGCACAACGACACGCTCTCGCCAAGTGGCCCCGTTTCCCACAGTTCCAACAGTCCAAATCTGAGCTGGAGTTTGAATTGAATGGCGGCCTGCGGCCTTGTTGGTCTCTAACTCTTCCTCTGCCCTTTTGGGAACTTCGGAAGAAGACCGTTGTATCTTCATCTAGATCATTACCATCATCTAGATGAAATACATCAGAACATTTGCCTTTCTCAATCGTCACAACGCAAGCAGTGTCTGCTTCCACCAAGTGTTTCCTCACCCAGTTGCCTAAGTCGGGGGGTGAAACAGTGAGGAGCGCATTTCTAAGATGTTGCAGATAAGCACTCTCAGCTGCATCATCAAATGGGGTGCCACTATGCACCCAGAATTCTTTTCCAAATCTTAATTGAATTGTGGTCTCATCACTTTTTATCTTTCCATTTTTTGTCTCTTGAATTTGTTCTCTTCTCTCTTGTGAAGCTTTCAACCACATTCTAGCACAATCCAACTCTCTCTCTTTCCTTTTCTTTTTCGGTCCCTTTGTCATCCTATCTACACTCTCCTCCAAAACATCAACCACTATCTTCCACACTTCAACTTTCAACTTCCCTTCTACTCCATACTTTTTCTTCCACTTCGGCATGTATTGCATACAATTAAGACATTTACTCGCCATGAACATCTCATCCTCTTAAAGAGCTAGAGATCTACCGTTCTTATTTCCCGTCTTAATTTGGTATTTTTGGTTTATACAATTTTTTTTATTTCTTTTTCTTTTCTTTTCTTTTCTTTGAGGATCCTCAATGCAGGTTTAAATTGACCTTCCACCAAATTCTCTCTGCAGTCAATTTATCCTACCAGTCGCACTCTCTCAACCACAAACACCAACGGTTTTTATTTCTAGGCCTATCCAAGATGGGTGTAAAACCCTCCAACACAGCTTGGAAGAACAGACAAAAAAAAGAATCTACGCCCTCCTTCAATTAAGAAAAAGAAGCTCTGTTTTTTCTTAGCCGGTTCCTTCCACTGGGACTTGAACCCAAGCTGTTCTTTGGCCGGAAAAACGTACAAAGAAAAATCGACACTCTTCTTTGACTAACAAAAAAGAAGCTCCGTGTTTCTTAGCACGTTCCTTCCACTGGGACTCTAACCCAAGCCAGATCCCTCAGCTTGGAAAAACAGACAAAGAAGAATCTACACACTTCTTCGATGAACGAAAAAGAAGCTCTGCTTTTCTTAGCCTGTTCCTTCCTCTGGGACTTGAACCCAAGCTGTCTCCCGTATGGGTGTAAAACCCTCTAACACAGCTTGGAAGAACGGACAAAAAAAAAAGAATCTACGCCCTCCTTCAATTAAGAAAAAGAAGCTCTGTTTTTTCTTAGCCCGTTCCGTCCACTGGGACTTGAACCCAAGCTGTCTCCCGTGCACCCTTTACGCGTTTCACAACCACACAATTTTTTAACTTACCTGACCCCTGGTCCGTTGCATTGCGGGAACCCGTCAATCCACCTCTGGCAGACGAAGGCAGACCTAAGATGCTGGCCCAACGAAGAAATTCTCTTCCCAGGACTTTCTTTTCCAGGTCCCCCTAAAGGACGCTGGCTTGTCGACAATGCAGCACGTCCTCCTCCGTCAGCCAGATGGCGGGTATGAGGGTCCCGGGTTTCGGCACCAAAATGTTAGGGTGGTGCTCACTCTAACTTATTTTGCAAGAACCACACAGGAGTCAAGCAAGTCATTTTAGACACCTGCAGGCGGAGAGTTCACTCGTCGCTGTGCTTACAGCGATGGTCGAATGAAGTCTGACTCAGGCCTCGTCAGGTGCTTATTTATTGAGAGAAACAGAGTGGGGTTGAAAGTGGGGGTGTGGGAACACACAGGATAAGGTGAAGACGGTCCCCTGCTGATCAAAGCATAGCAGGGGGCCTTTTACGACTTTCTGTAAACAAAGCAACTTTGATTGCTTCCTCTTCAGCTAGTCAATAAGTTGAAAAGATCTTAGCACTTTGGTAAACTAATTTTGTCTAGACAGGACAACCTAGTTAAATTATTACAGGTTATATTCCAACATAATCATACGATGAAGATATTCTGCAAACCCTAAGAGAGAGAGAGAGAGAGAGAGTTGGGATAATTTAAGTAAAGCCTTGTCATTTACGAGTTTATGGCTGTCCTTTTATCTAGGTTCTTTCTCTTTTAGTGACAGGGATGTCTTTTGATCCCTGTCAGCCATATGTATCCTTCCTGTCCTTATGTTGTCTGTGTGTTTTTGTTCCTGTAAGAGGCTTTCACTAACAATGACCAGAGCTTATTTGCATAGGCGAAATGTTCTTATTTGGTTGAAAGAAACTTCATTCCTTTTAGTTAACTGTAGGTTTGGTTCATAGATTGTTGTTGATCAGAACTGTTTTTCTTCATTAAGTGTTAAACACAGTTTGAAGTGGTTGCGTACAAGTTATCCCATATTTACTAAATGTTTGTTCAAGTGTTTAGGACAAGTCACTCATTGTTATTGCGTGTTAATTTACTAAGTAGATAAAGTCTAGCCAAGGTTTAGTTGCATTGTTCCACAGGAAAGCGGCAATTGAAGTTATCTGATCTCACTCACGGACTACTCGGCCAACAACTGGAGAAGAACAGATGGACAAACTCTGCGGGGGTCACGGGCCGACAATGAAGTGCTAATTCACACCACACTACATTCCTTAGCTAATCAACGTTGCTACAGACACAATCTTCCCTCCCTTTAGTGTAGCAACGCCTCTGTAACCAGGGCAACCAAAACATTAAATAGAGGAGCACGTGGAGGGAGAACTCAGAATTGATGGAGATTGTAACCGAGTTTCCTCTCTCTATCGTTCTCCTCACGAGTAAACCTGTTCTGGTTCTTTTCTCCTCTTCCTTCCAGTGTGTGGTTTAATGTCTGACAGTATTTAGACCTGACAGAGTGAGAGAGAGAGAGAGAGAGAGAGAGAGAGAGAGAGAGAGAGAGAGAGACTCATGTAACACTCAAAGTAGCTGTGAATAAGACATTTTCCAAATTAAAATTAAAGATTAAGATTAAAGTCCCAATGATCATCACACACACGTCTGGGTGTGGTGCAATTTGTCCTCTGCATTTAACCCAGTGCTTCTCAATTATTTTCTGTTACGCCCCCCCCTAGCAAGAAGAAAACTATTCGCGCCCCCCCTCCCCACCGTGACTATCCTAACTTGTCTTGTAAGTCGTAAAATGTTGCACTGTCGCAAACGTGACAGAAGTAACAATGAGAGCGCCACTGCCCCCTGCTGTAGTAAACGCGCAATTACACTTTATTCTAGTACTGCCAAATAAAAAGCCTGTTCCCCAGGGTCACACGCGCCCCCCCAGGAATAGCACCGCGCCCCCCAAGGGGGGCGCGCCCCACTATTTGAGAAGCACTGATTTAACCCATCCCCGTGTGATTTTAATCCATCCCCTGGGGGAGAGGGGAGCAGTGAGCAGCAGTGAGCAGCAGTGAGCAGCAGTGAGCAGCAGCGGTGCCGCGCTCGGGAATCATTTAGTGATGAGGTAATCACCTAATAACTGAACGTTTTTGCAGTCAACCTGCATAATAAGCTTTATTAGTCTTAGCGGTTTTATGCAATAAACTTCTAGAAAATTAACACACAACATTTAAATGCATTACAATATTTGAAAAAGGTGAAGTATAGACATTTTTAGATCAGCTGGTGCTATTCCATTTTTATTTTCACTTTTTTACTTCGAAATGAGAAGCCTTGGTGCTATTCTCTGGAGGTGGGGCTCAAAGGCAAGCTCAAAGGCACAGCCTGAAAAGGCAACGTGGATCCCCCCTTCCCATGAGCTACATGTGGGAGGGGCCAAAGGGGTCGGGTGCCGAGAGAGATGGGCGGTGGCTAAAGACCTTGGTACACTGAACCCCAGCTACAGAAGCTGGCTCTTGGGAAATGGAATGTCACTTCTCTGGCAGGAAAGGAGCCTGAGCTGGTGTTCGAGGCAGAAGAGTTCAGACTCGCCTCCACACACAGTTCTGGGTTCTGGTACAAATCCTCTTGAGAGGGGCTGGACTCTTTTCCACTCTGGAGTTGCCCAAGGTGAGATTGGCCGAGCAGGTGTGGGCGTCATTTCCCCCGGCTGGGCACCTGCATATTGGGGTTCACCCCGATAAACGAGAGGGTCCTGACTGCTGTTTGTGTCTATGCACCAAACGGCAGTTCAGAGTACCAACCCTTTTTGGAGTCCTTGGAAGAAGTGCTGGAGAACGGTCCTTCTGAGGAGTTCATTGTTCTGCTGGGTGACTTCAATGCTGACGTGGGCAATAACAGTGAGACCTGGAAGGGCGGGATTGGGAAGAACGCCCCTCCCCTCGATTAGGTCCTGAGCGGTGTTATATTACTGGACTTCTGTCCATAATGAACACCATGTTCAAGCATAGGAGTGTCCAAATGTGCACCTGACAACAGGACACCCTCGGCCGCAGTTCAATGATCAACTTTGTAGTCGTGTCATTGGATTTGCGGCCGCGTGTTTTGGACACTCGGGTGAAGAGAGGGGCGGAGCTGTCAACTGATCACCACCTGGTGGTGGGTTGGCTCCAATGTCCTCTCCAGCTGTATTGCTGTTTTGGGTGGCAGCTGCACTGACTACAACTTGAAGGCCCTGCAGCGCATAGTGAACACGGCTGGTAAGATTATTGGTGCTCCACTCCCCTCCTTGAAAGACATTTACATCTCCCATCTGACCCGCAAGGCGACCACAATTGTGAGTGATGTGAGTCACCCCGCTCACTCTTTGTTTGAGCTTCTGCCCTCTGGGAAGAGGTACAGGAGCCTGCGCTCCCGCACCACCAGACTCACAAACAGCTTCATACTCCAGGCTGTTAGGTTCCTGAACTCTCTCCCCCTTTCTGCGTAGCGTCCTGTACTTTGCGCTATGCTTACTGTCTGCTGTATGCACACTGGCTCAGTTTTGCTCCTCTTATTTATTGTGTTATTTGTTTATTGTTTATTCATCACTCATTATTTATTATATTTATTGTTTGTGCCTTCTTGTTTTTATTTTGTGTCACCTACTTGTATGTCTATCGTGTACTATGTCTCGTCACCGTGGGATAGAGGAAACGGAATTTCAGTTTCTTTGTGTGTCTTGACATATGAAGGGATTGACAATCAAGGAGACTTTGACTTTGACTTTTTAAAATGCCGGTCCGACCTGGCAGACCCGAATGTACTGTGAGAGTCTGCTGGGATTGTCTGGCAGAATCCCATGTCAGAAAGAGCTTTAACTCACACCTCGGGCAGAGCTTTTCCCACATCCTGGGGAAAGTGGGGGACATTGAGTTTGAGTGGATCATGTTTCATGCCTCCATCGTTAAGGTGGCTGACCGGATATGTGGCCTTAAGGTGGTCGGTGCCTGTCATGGCGGCAACCCCCGAACCTGCTGGTGCACACCAGCGGTAAGGATTGCTGTCAAGCTGAAGGAGTTCTATCAGGCCATTTTGGCCTGGGGGACTCCGGAGGCAGCCGGCATGTACCGGATGGCCAAGAGGTTGCTGAGGCAAAAACCCGGGCGTGGAAATAGTTTGACAAGAACATGGCGAATGACTTCCGGATGGCTTCTGGGGAGCAGTGCATCGTTAACACTGTATACAGTAGAGACTGTCAGGATCGGGAGTGAAAGATGGAGCAGGGCGACCAAGTGCAGCTTGGACCAGGGTTTATTGAAGGGAAAGGGAGTTGGAAGGGAGTCAGGTGGGGAAACGAAGACACAGACGGGATAGAAACTCACGGCCAGCAAACAGACAGAAGTCCACTTGGACACTTGGATACTTGGGCAAGGATAAAATCTGACTGTGAGCCTCCAGACAGACCGAGGAAAACTAAACGACAGGAACAGGAACAGTGGGCGCGGACAGGGACGGATCAAACCAACAACAGAAACTGAACGAGATGTGAGACAAAGGGGCCGGGTGACATTAGCAATGAACCGACAGGCGAGTGACACGGAGACAGGACTTAAATACAAGACTGGAAATGAGAGGCAGGTGAGAATGATCACACTGATCATTGGAACACAGGAGGGGAGGGGCGAGCACACAGACACACGGACAGACACTATCACAATATGGACATGATTGGGGCGAGTCGTGACAGAACCCCCCCCCCACAAGGGACGGCCCCTGACGTCCCAAAAAAGAGAAAAAAACAACAACAACCCAAAACTGTCCAAGAAGGGGCGGGAGGGAACGGGGAGGCAGCCGCACTGCACACGCCTCCGAAGACCGACGGGGTGACGGCCGCCGGATCCACGCCGCCTGGACTGGTGGCGGCCGCAGCATCCGCGCCGTCGGGACTGGGTCGGGGGTCGGCCGCTGGTCATGCGTAGCTGAAGGCGGCTTGGCTTGGTTTCTTGGCTTGGTTTCTTGGCTTGGTTTCTTGGCTTGGTTGCTTGGCGTGGCTTGGTTGCTTGGTGTGGCTTGGTTCCTTGCCGTGGCTTGGTTGCTTGCCGTGGCTCGGTTGCTTGCCGTGGCTCGGTTGCTTGCCGTGGCTCGGTTGCTTGCCGTGGCTCGGTTGCTTGCCGTGGCTCGGTTGCTTGCCGTGGCTCGGTTGCTTGCCGTGGCTCGGTTGCTTGCCGTGGCTCGGTTGCTTGGCGTGGCTCGGTTGCTTGGCGTGGCTCGGTTTCTTGGCTTGGCTCGGTTTCTTGGCTTGGCTTTGGTTTCGCTTGGCTTGGCTTTGGTTTCGCTTGGCTTGGCTTTGGTTTCGCTTGGCTTGGCTTTGGTTTTGCTTGGCTTTGGCTTCTTGGCTTTGGCTTCTTGGCTTTGGCTTCTTGGCTTTGGCTTCTTGGCTTCGGCTTGGCTTGGACAACGGAAGCTGGTGATGGAGGGGGGTCCAAGCGCTGGTCGCTGTGTGGGTCGGTTCATTCTGTCAGGATCGGGAGTGAAAGATGGAGCAGGGCGACCAAGTGCAGCTTGGACCAGGGTTTATTGAAGGGAAAGGGAGTTGGAAGGGAGTGAGGTGGGGAAACGAAGACACAGACGGGATAGAGACTCACGGCCAGCAAACAGACAGAGGTCCACTTGGACACTTGGATACTTGGGCAAGGATAAAATCTGACCGTGAGCCTCCAGACAGAGCGAGGAAAACCAAACGACAGGAACAGGAACACTGGGCGCGGACAGGGACGGACCAAACCAACAACAGAAACTGAACGAGATGTGAGACAAAGGGACCGGGTGACATTAGCAATGAACCGACAGGCGAGTGACACGGAGACAGGACTTAAATACAAGACTGGAAATGAGAGGCAGGTGAGAATGATCACACTGATCATTGGAACACAGGAGGGGAGGGGCGAGCACACAGACACACGGACAGACACTATCACAATATGGACATGATTGGGGCGAGTCGTGACAGAGACGGTGTGCTGACCTCGACTCGGGTGTCGTAAGTCGGTGGGGAGAATACTTTGAAGACCTCCTCAATTCCACCGACACGCCCACACATTGTGGAAACAGGGCCTGGAGACTCTGAATGTTGTGGGGCTGTCCTGGCTGACACGCCTCATTGCGTGGACATCGGGGACCATGCCTCTGGATTGGAAGACTGGGGATGTCCCACCGGCAGGAGAACCCGGGAACGATCCAGGACGCTTTGGAGAGAGTTTCTCTCGGCTGGCCTAGGAATGCCTTGGGATCCCCCGGCATGAGCTAGATCAGGGGTGTCCAAACCTTTTGCTAGGAGGGCCAGATTTGATAAAGTGAAGGGGGCCAATAGTTTTTTCGGACATTTTTTAACTACGAAAATTTCATGCAAATACACACTGTTATAAAACAAATTTCATTGTCCCAATTTTCTTTATTTTTAAATGACAAAATAACCAAATATAAACCACTCAGGCAGAGGTGAACAACTCTGGAAACACAAATTCTGCCTTTTATTCATATCTGAAGAGTCAGATAACATTGAACAAACTGTATGAAATACCGTTTCTTTCCATGTATAATGCACCCCCATGTATAATACGCACCCTAAAAATGGCCAGTTGATGCTGGAAAAAAACCTGTACCCATGTATAATGCGCACCCAAATTTTGACTCCTACTTAAGTCCGTAAACGTAAAATGATTTCAGAAAAAAGATCATCTTTGGGAACAACCGGATATTATTCTGCCAGTCAGTATCACTGCGCATGCGCTAGCAAACTCGATAGCGAAGAAATGTTTTGGATTTCTGTAGGGTACATTGTGACAGCAAACGAGCAGGTGATCGAGCAAGCGTCTGATACGAGAGCACTGTGTTCGTATGGAGCGTGTTTAAAGTGAACAGCAGAGAAGAAAGCGCATCTGTAATGGCGGCCTCCGTATCATATTCGGATAAAATAATAATAATAATAATATTAATAATAATTTTGTACCCATGTATAATGCGCACCCCAGATTTTAGGACAATAAATTAGTTAAATTTTGCGCATTATACATGGAAAAAAACGGCACCTTAAATTTACATGACTAAAATTATTTTTGCCTCATGAACATTTTAAACAGGAGTTATAAGTACCGTTTTTTTCCGTGTATAGTGCGCCCCCATGTATAGTACGCACCCCTAAAAATGGCATGCTGATGCTGGAAAAAAGCTTGTACCCATGTATAATACGCACCGAATTTTTATGAATTTTTTTTAAAAAAAAATTTAATTTTTTTTTTTTTTTTTTTTTTTTTAAGTCCCAATGATCGTCACACACGCAGGGAGGCAATGGGTCCCATTTTTATAGTCTTTGGTATAGTCTTAACTAGGCTGGATGTAATTTTTTTTGTTGGCGTTGATTTCTCCGACTGCCCGTAAACGCACCACCGCGCTCCGTGCGCATGGAGCGTGTTTGAAGTGAACAGCAGAGAAGAAAGGAACAAGGCAAAGTGTTGTGAAATAAAATATTACCTGTAATACGGATTTAGGTAGAGAACTGAACTCTCGCTCTTTATATAGCTGACGTGTCTTGCTCATCCGTTCTGCGCATCTGTAATGGCGGCCTCCGTATGATATCCGGTTTGCGTGTGTGCGAGAGCGAGAGAGAGCGAGAGAGAGAGCGTGCGAGAGAACGCTCAACCGTAGCGCGCCGCCGACCGCCCAACTGCACCGGGCTGGCCGATTATTGTGACAGAGCCGTCGCTGAAATTTAGAAGATATTTTTAAAGTCCTGATGTACTTTCTAAAATTTAAGTGGACCTCAGTGCGCACTGCGCAGGGAGCTTAATTTGGTGCAGCGCGCCGGGCGCTCACTGTGGCATTGCTTAAAGAGCGCCTTTGTGTTTTAGGATGAACAGCAGAGACCAAAGGAACAAGGCAAAGTGTTGTGAAATAAAATATTACCTGTAATACGCATTTTGTTATTTGCTGATTGAAACTGCTAATTAAACTGTGAATTGAAACTAATAGGAAGAAAACAACTCTCGCTCTTTATATAGCTGACGTGTCTTGCGCATCCGTTCTGTGCATTTTATTTCACAACACTTTGCCTTTCTTCTCTGCTGTTCACTTCAAACACGCTCCATGCGACCGCAATGCTCTCGTATCAGACGCTTGCTCGATCACCTGCTCGTTTGCTGTCCCGTGCGCGCACGAAGCGCGGTGGTGCGTTTACGGGCAGTCGGAGAAATCAACGCCAACAAAAAAAATTACATCCAGCCTAGTTAAGACCATACCAAAGACTATAAAAATGGGACCCATTGCCTCCCTGCGTGTGTGACGATCATTGGGACTTAAAAAAAAAAAAAAAATTTAAAAAAAAAATATTTTTTTTTTTTTTTTTTTTGTACCCATGTATAATGCGCACCCCGGATTTTAGGACAATAAATTAGTAAAATTTTGCGCACTATACACGGAAAAAAACGGTAATGCAAAGTTGGTTATTATTAAAAGTTAAAATGAGTGAATTTTGCTCTTGTCATTTACAATATCTTTCAGAAAGTAATAGTTTGTGTCACATCTACGGGTTCATAACATCAACAGTATTAACATGGCCACTTCGTAATATTCAATATTAAGAATATTTACTTTTGATTTACAAACCGGATTTGGTTGAAGTTGGGAAATTGTATAAAATGTAAATGAAACAATACAATGATTTGAAAATCCTTTTCAACCTATATTCAATTGAATACACTTCAAAGACAACATATTTAATGCTCAAACTCAAACTTCATTTTAATTTTCAAATAATAATTAACTTGGAATTTCATGGCTGCAACACGTGCAGTAGAAGTTGGGAAAGGGCACGTTGTTACATCACCTTTCCTTTTAATAACACTTGTCAATCGTGCACTTATCTGATGTAAGTGACCGGCTCTCCGTTTAAAGGGTAAAATTCTGTACTTTAGCCCCTCTGCAGTAACGCAGCCTGTAGGGGAGACAAGAATTGATTTAAGCCGGTACAGAAAAAAGATTCGTTCCGAGTCTAACCGCTGTTCAGGTAACTAATCTACTGTTAGATTAATTCCGTCATTTCCGGACGCCAGTCCCACTGAAATCAAAGAAACCCGAGGGTTGAGTAGCTACTTTGTCGAGACCCAGGATCTCTTAGATCGCGGCCGTTTTAGCGGCTCTCCTTCCTATTAAGATTGTTGCTTTTGTTATCGCTCGGAATAGTTTAGCTGTCTTTGTTAAGACCGCGGGAATTCAGTTATTTTCACTAGCATACACTCACTCTAGCTGAGCTTAAGTTAACGGTTTCGAACCAGATTCTGACATTCCCTGATGTCAAGGATTAAAGATGTCTTCTTTTAGAAAAGAACTGAACGGTTTAAAGTATGAATGATAGAGAAACAAAAGAGATTTAAAGCATAAAAGATCAAAATAATCATTAATCAGAATTAAATGATTATAAAGTAGAAATTTAATGAATAAGCAAGAAAGAGAATTACAAGTTTCAATTGTTCGAACAACTAACAATAATTTCCACTCACCATTCTCAATAGAGCAAAAATTCTCTCGATTGAAAACTCAAAAATGTAGTAAAAAAGGATAAGAGGCTAGAGGTCTAAAATGCTGTTTGGTGGAAAAGTCGAGTGATCAGTTTTTCTTGATCCAAAATCTGAATTCTGTTTAAAAGGCTGGCCTAAAGAATGGAAATGACGACACCGTAAAAATGGCTCCTCCCTCCTGCACCGAGGTCTGCATCCCCTATCCTGTCTTTGAGCTTAAAATTGGACTACCGTTTTTTTCCATGTATAATGCGCCCCCATGTATAATACGCACCCAAATTTTGACTCCTACTTAAGTCCGTAAATGTAAAATTATTTCAGAAAAAAGATAATCTTTGGGAACAACCAGATGTTATTCTGCCGGTCAGTATCACTGCGCATGCGCTAGCAAACTCGATAGCGAAGAAATGTTTCGGATTTGTGTAGGGTACATTGTGATAGCAAACGAGCAGGTGATCGAGCAAGCGTCTGATACGAGAGCATTGTGTTCGTAAGGAGCGTGTTTGAAGTGAACACCAGAGAAGAAAGCGCATCTGTAATGGCGGCCTCCATATCATATCCGGATAAAAAAAAAAAAAAGACCCATGTATAATCCGCACCCCAGATTTTAGGACAATAAATTAGTAAAATTTTGCGCATTATACATGGAAAAAACGGTAAATCCAATTTGAAGATAGTATAAATTAATCTTACCGGACCTAGGGTTAATCTCATAAAGAATGAAATCTATCTTTGTCTAATCGGCGTTCTCGACCCACGGCAGTAGCCGCAGGGGCATACCCCCGACGGGGAGAGTCCACCGGGCGAGAGAGAGCGATGCTCTTTGTCCGAACGAACCTTTTATACCAGTCTAGTTTGTGGGTACAATGCCTGCTTCTTTTTTCCATGACGTCATACATTGGCCTCAGATGACACAAATGCTTCCAGAATAGACTGCACCTGCATCTCAGCCGGTCTCAACCGGATTCAACCAGATGAGGTGACCATGTTCTCACGGAAGTTACAATATTCTCAGGGATGCTTCATCCTGTTTCCCACTCCCAAATCTTGTCAACTGTCCATCAACGTGACATTTGCAAATGTTTTTTCTCTGACTTGTGTTCCGTCAAACAGCATATCACCATTAACCCTTTCCACCTCCTTGTCTTCGCTTGCATTCATACATTCATGCTTAAATGGAACATCAATATTACATACATGTTTGATACTGATCAAACATCGTGAGCATAATAACACATACTTTCACAATAGTCAATTTAACACATAATCATAACTATGATCGTGGATTCTCTTAGTTAGCCAGTTAAAACACTCAAGCATCTTCAGAACTTATTTGGACAAGCTGGTGACCTCTAGGTCAAGCTCAAGCGTGGGATTGCAGCCACCCACGGTATCACTATCAGCCCCTTGTCCTTACTCAACTCTTAATACATTCATGTGTAAATGAAACATCAGTGCTATGATGCTGTTCAAGTTGCTACTAACTATACGATATTGCGAAACAAAATAAAATAAAGTACATATATTGCAGCTTACTATAACTGTGATTAACATGTCTCATTCTCATTACCTAACGATGAGCATTGGCTTCCCTAGTTAGCAAATTAAAATATTCAATCAGTTTCAGAGTATATTATAGCAAAACAAAATAACATAACATAATCCAAAATTGTGTGTTCAAGTCTTCATCTAATCGATGACTTTTTAAACCATTAATTTACTATGTTAGGTCAATCTGACTTTGGCACCATCTTCTCGTGGAATTCGGAACGAGAATGGAGGTTTACTGGTTCAACCAACAAATTCCCCAACCAATTTTAACAATAATTAATTTTGAAGAACTAACTTTTAAGTAACCCCTATTCAGGCCCCCTTCTTCAGGTCTTCCATGTCAAGCTTTGAAATTTGGAATTTCATCTTAGCCAATTCGTCTGGGCCAAATCCAATACACACTCACGCACCATCTTTTACCATCCTATCCACCATGTAACTCGACACACTCAATGAACGTTTTGGAAGAGAGGAGACTAATTCTCTTAGCTTCTCATGTGGAATTCCTTCCCATTCTTACTTGATGAACCGCTTCAGTTGTTCAACAGTCCGGGGTCTTCCCTGTCGTATTTTACGCTTCATAATGCGCCACACATTTTCAATGGGAAACAGGTCTGGACTGCAAGCGTGCCAGGGGAGAACCAGGACTCTTTTACTTCAAAGCCACACTGTTTTAACACGTGCAGAAAGTGGCTTGGCATTATCTTGCTGAGATAAGCAGCGGCATCCATGAAAAAGACGTCGCTTGGATGGCAGCATATGTTGCTCCAAAATTTCAAAAAGTCAAAGTCAAAGTCTGCTTTATTGTCAACATCTTCACATGCCGAGACACACAAAGAGATCGAAATTACGTTTTCCCTATCCCACGGTGACAAGACATATTAGACATACAAGTAAACGACGCAATATAAAAAACAAGAAGGCACAAACAATAAATAATAAGAGTAACAATAAATAATAAATAAATAGATAACACAACGAATAAAAGCCAGTGTGCATACAGACAGTAAAAGTACAGGACGCTACGCAGAACGGGGAAGCGAGTTCAGGATCCTGACAGCCTGGAGTATGAAGCTATTTGAGAGTCTGGTGGTGCGGGAGCGCAGGCTTCTGTACCTCTTCCCAGAGGGCAGAAGCTCGAACAAAGAGTGAGCGGGGTGACTCACATCGCACACAATCGTGGTCGCCTTGCGGGTGAGATGGGAGGTGTAAATGTCCTTCAAGGAGGGGAGCGAAGCACCAATAATCTTACCAGCCGTGTTCACTATGCGCTGCAGGGCCTTCAAGTTGTAGCCAGTGCAGCCGCCACCCCAAACAGCAATACAGCTGGAGAGGACGCTCTCAATGGTGCCGCGGTAAAATGTAGTCATGACGGCCGGAGGGGCGCTCGCTCGCCTGAGTTTCCGCAGAAAATCTGTATGTACTTTTCAGCATTCATGTTGCCTTCACAGAAATGTAAGTCACCCATGCCATGGGAACTAATGCACCCCCATACCATCACAGATGCTGGCTTTTGAACTTTATGTTTATAACAGTCAGGATGGTCCGCTTCCTCTTTGGTCCGGAGGACACGACGTCCAGTGTTTCCAATAACAATTTGAAAAGTGGACTCATCAGACCACAAAACCAATTTTCATTGTGCATCAGTCCATTTTACATGAGCTTGGGCCCAGAGAACTCGGCGGTGTTTATGGATGTTGTTCATAAACGGCTTTTGCTTTGCACGATAACCCGCACTTACTGATGTAGTGACGAACTGTATTTACTGACCGTGGTTTTCTGAAGTTTTCCTGAGCCCATTTGGTGATATCCTTTACACACTCATGTCGGTTTTTAAGGCAGTGTCGTCTGAGGGATCGAAGGTCACGGTCAGAGAACCCGGCGGTGTTTATGGATGTTGTTCATAAACGGCTTTTGCTTTGCACGAGAGTTTTAACCCGCACTTACTGATGTAGTTACGAACTGTATTTACTGACAGTGGTTTTTTGAAGTTTTCCTGAGCCCATTTGGTGATATCCTTTACACAGTTATGTCGTTTTTTAAGGCAGTGCCGTCTGAGGGATCGAAGGTCACGGTCATTCAGTCTTGGTTTCCGGCCGTGGCGCTTACGTGCAGTGATTTCACTAGATTCTCTGAACCTTTTGAGGATGTTATGGACCGTAGATGTTGAAATCCCTCAATTCCTTGCAATTTTGCTTTGAGAAATGTTGTTCTTAAACTGTTCAACTATTTTCTCACGCAGTTGTGGACAAAAAGGTGAACCTCGCCCCATCCTTGCTTGTGAATTCATTCAGATAATCACGGACTACAAGCCCGCACCGCAGAGCTGTGAAGGGGACGTCCGTCTGCTCATTGACCTTAACCGCTTCTTTGCTCGCTTCGACGCTCAGAACAGCACTTGCCCGCTGAAGGCCACTCCCCCTTCACACGAGCTGCCCCTGTGCCTCTCCGCCGACAGCGTGAGGAGGGCGCTTGCCGCTATCAACATCCGTAAGACGGCGGGCCCTGACAACATACCGGGTCGTGCGCTGAAGGACTGCGCTGGTGAGCTGACGGATGTCTTCACGGACATCTTTAACACTTCCCTGCAGCAGGCCATCGTCCCGTCGTGTTTCAAAGCTGCCACCATCGTACTTGTGCCGAAGAAACACGCTCCGTCCTGCTGTTTGGGGTGGCGGCTGCACTGACTACAACTTGAAGGCCCTGCAGCGCATAGTGAACACGGCTGGTAAGATTATTGGTGCTTCGCTCCCCTCCTTGAAGGACATTTACACCTCCCATCTCACCCACAAGGCGACCACGATTGTGAGTGATGTGAGTCACCCCGCTCACTCTTTGTTTGAGCTTCTGCCCTCTGGGAAGAGGTACAGGAGCCTGCGCTCCTGCACCACCAGACTCTCCAACAGCTTCATACTCCAGGCTGTTAGGATCCTGAACTCGCCCCCCCTTTCTGCGTAGCGTCCTGTACTTTGCGCTATACTTACTGTCTGCTGTACACGCACTGGCTCAGTTTTGCCCCTCTTATTTATTGGGTTATTTGTTTATTATTTATTTTTCACTCATTTTATTTATTATTTATTAGTTATTGTTTGTGCCTTCTTGTTTTTATTTTGTGTCGTCTACTTGTATGTTTATCGTGTACTGTGTCTCGTCACCGTGGGATGGAGGAAATGGAATTTCGGTTTCTTTGTGTGTCTGACATATGAAGGGATTGACAATAAAGCTGACTTTGAACTTTGAATGACTGAGCATGTTTGGGGAGGCTCCTTTTGTACCCAATCATGGTACACACCTGTTCCCAATTAGCCTGATCACATGTGGGATGTTCTAAATAGGTGTTTGATGGGCTTCTCTTAGCTTTCTCAGTATTATTTGCCGCCTTTCCCAACTTCTACTGGACGTGTTGCAGCCATGAAATTCTACGTTAATTATGATTTGGCAAAAAAAATTACGTTTATCAGTTTGAACATTAAATATGTTGTCTTTGTAGTGTATTCAATTGAATATGGGTTGAGAAGGATTTTCAAATTGTTGTATTTTGTTTTTATTTACATTGTACACAATTCCCCAACTTCAACCAAATCCGGTTTGTACTTTTGACTCACAGCCCTGCGTGAAGAATCCCTGTTGTGATGCCAGTTCAGCTTGAAGCTGATTCACTTTATCAGAGTGGTCACTCCCTGTTAGCTTGTCGTATGCATTAGCATATTTAGTCTGATAATGATAGCGTGTCTCAAACATGGGTCCAAAGAAGGCACCATTGGCTCCCCTCTCTTCGGTGGAAGAGGTCGATGACATTAAAAAGGTGTTGGACTTCCTCAGTGAGGAAGTCTCTGCTGTCAGGCTGCAGCAGAAAGGCATCCTTAAGCTGGTCGAGGAGGTTAAAGCTCTCCGTATCCAGAATGAGGAAAAGGATAAGAAAATCACCTTCCTGGAAAGCAGGGTTGCTGACCTGGAGCAGTACAATCAGTACAGAATCAACGACATTATCATCTCCGGACTAAACATCAAAGCCCAGTCATACGCCCGGGCGTTGGCCGCTGGCGAGGGAGGCGAGCCAGATGAACTGGATGTTAGCTCCACGGAGCAACAGGTGGCTACTTTCCTGCAGTACAAGGGGATACAGCTGGACTGCGACATCGAAGCTTGCCATCCTCTGCCCAAGAGGAGCCCCGGGGACAAATCCGCTGTCATCATGTGGTTTGTCAACCGAAAACACAAGATTGCACTACTAAAACAATGGAGAAAGTTGAGAGGATCCGACGTTTACATCAATGAGCACCTGAGCAAGCGCAACGCTGATATCGCCAAAAAAGCACGCTACCTGAAGAAGCAGAAAACAATTCAACACACCAAACTGTAAAATATTTGTCAAACTCAATGGAACACCGGAGGAAGCAAAAGTGCTGATGGTAAGAAGTACCGAGGAGCTGGACCAATGATCATCATGCAGGACTGTAAGGTAAACTCTACTCACAACCATGACACACACCGAAAGAAGTCACGCATCTACACTTGAAGACAATAGCAAAATAACTCAGAAGATTAGTGAACATGACAATCTGGAACTCCAATCATTTCAATATACTGACCACAGTTGTTGGAATAATTTAAGTGAAGCCTTGGCCTGCCAGACCTGGAGGCCTTGTCTTTACGAGTTTATGACTTTCCTTTTGTCTAGGTTCTTCCTCTTTAGTGACAGGGATGTCTTTTGATCCCTGTCAGCCATATGTATCCTTCCTGTCCTTATGTTGTCTGTGTGTTTTTGTTCCTGTAAGAGGCCTTCACTAACAATGACCAGACCTTATTTGCATAGGCGAATTGTTCTTATTTGGTTCAAAGAAACTTCATTCCCTTTAGTTAACTGTAGGTTTGGTTCATAGATTGTTGTTGGTCAGAACCTTTTTTTTTATTTAAGTGTTATATACAGTTTGATGTAGTGGCATACAAGTTATCCCACATTTACTCAATGTTTGAGTGTTTAGGTCAAGTTACTCATTATTATTGTGTGTTAATTTACCAAGTAGATAAAGTTAGCAAAGGTTTAGTTGCATTGTTCCACAGGAAAGCGGCAATTCAAGTTATCTGATCACACTCGAGGACGAGTTAGCCAACCATGGGAGAAGAACAGCTGGTTGAGATAAGAGGACAAATTCTGCGGGGGTCACGGGCCGACAATGAAGTGCTAATTCACACCACACTACATTCCTTAGCTAATCAGTGTTGCTAGAGACACAATCGCCGCTCCCTTTAGTGTAGCAACGCCTCTGTAACCAGGGCAACCAAAACATTAAAAAGAGGAACAAGTGAAGCAAGGACTCAGAATTGATGGAGATTGTAACTGAGCTTGCTTTCTCTATCGTTCTCCTCGCGAGTAAACCTGTTCTGGTTGTCTTCTCCTCTTCCTTCCAGCGTGTGGTTTAATGTCTGATAGTACTTAGACCTGACAACAGTTCACAGGATATGGAACATGGTATAGACCCGGATAACAACTTCTTCAACGCAATCAACAATAACTGCAGTTACTATACTGATGAAGAATTTAATCGAATCAATAAAGATGGCAAACTGTCCATTCTACATATTAACAGTAGTAGTCTGTATGCCAACTTCACAAACATTAAGGATTATCTGCATCAGTTTACTCGCCCATTCAACATTATTGCAATAATGGAAACATGGATCAACGCAGTAAAAGGGGGGACTTTGAGCTGGAGGGACATGACTTTATACACATAGATCGACAAAACAAAGGTGGAGGAGGAGTTGCGATCTTTGTGGAAAAGACATTCAACGTCAGGGTGATAAAGGACATTTCGTTAACAACATATTAGAATGAATAAGAATTGAAATACTCAAAGAAAAAATGAAAAATGTAATCATTAGCTGCACATATCGGTCACCAGGTTCTAGTATTGAACTGTTCACAGAAAGGGTGGAGGAGGTGTTTTCAAAAATCAGTTACAAAACAATTTTCATCTGTGGAGACTTCAATATTGATTTACTCAATCCAAACAAGCACAAACTGACTGAAGTGTTTGTTAACACGATATATAACATGAACTTGTATCCAAAAATCACTAGACCAACCAGAATAACTTCCCACTGCACCACTTTTATTGATAATATATTCCCAAATGACATTATAAACAGCACAATATGTGGGTTATTGGTCAGTGACATCAATGACTGTTTGCCAGTTTTTATGGCTTTTGATGACAACTATAAAATTACTCAACCGGACAAAAAACAGGAATACAGAGAAATAAAACAGAAGAAACAATAAACACATTTAAAAATGGTTTGATGTCACAAACTGGGATACTATATACAAATTAACTGTGCATATGAGGAATTCTTACAAAATTTCAAAAGGAAATACTGTCTTGTAAAAATAAGTAATAGGAAACTAAATTATGTAGATCATCCCTGGAAACGATTCAAGATGGCGGCGCGTGCATACGCAGCGACCTCTCTCTGTCCCGCCCAAACGGTGTTTTGTCCGTCTAATGAGTGTTTGTCCGGCAGTTCTTTTTGTTCGTCTCGTCGTACTGAGTCGTACTACAAGTACGGCAGGCAGGTTCTGCTTGACATCGGCCAAAGCGAGTTTTGTCGAGTTCTGGACTTTGATGCGGGAACATTAAAGGAGCTCGGCCTGCTACGTCCTGAAGCGTCGCCGGGCTCATCTGCTATTCCTCCCCCGGTTGGGAAGCGTCGAAAGCGGTGTGCGAGGAGGCTGAAGAGGGGCAAACGCGGGGGCGTCCGGGCCAGGCTGGCGGCCAACCTTGCTCGCCCGGCCGTGCCTTCCATTCTTCTGGCGAATGTTCAATCGGTGGACAACAAAATGGATTACATTTGCTTGCTGCGATCTACAAACCGGACAGTGCGGGACTGCTGTGTGCTCGTGTTCACGGAGACTTGGTTGACTGTCAACATTCCGGACTCTGCTGTACATCTGGAGCGGCTAGCGTGCTATCGGGCGGACCGGGCCATTGTACAAGGGGTGAAATCTCGAGGAGGTGGAATATGCGTCTACATCCGTGACGAATGGTGCCGGGACTCTGTAGTGGTATGCAAGCAATGCTCTCCACTGGCGGAGTTTGTGATCATTAAGTGCCGTCCTTTTTACCTGCCAAGGGAATTTACCGCGATTCTGCTCATCGCGGTTTACATCCTGCCTTCCAACATCGAAGGCGACAGGATTGCGGCTCTTAGTGAACTGTACCAGGCTGTCAGTGAACAAGAGACAGCGCACCCTGACAGTTTCACCATCTTCGTTGGGGATTTTAATCATGCTAACCTGAAGTCTGTTTTTCCGAGGCTTCACCAGCATGTTAATTTTCCTACGCGTGGCGACAGCTTCCTGGACCTGGTCTACTCTTCGCATAAAGGAGCTTTCAAAGCCGCCCCCCTCCCCCATCTTGGACTTTCTGACCATATCACTGTTATGCTTTTGCCCGCATACAGACAAATGGTGAGAGCGTCCAGGCCAGTTCGCAAGCAGGTACGGGTGTGGCCTGAGGGTGCCTCTGATGCACTGCGTGACTGCTTTGGCTCTACTGACTGGGACATGTTTAGGAGGGCTGCCACTTGCGACGATCGGACAGACATTGAGGAGTATACTGACTCCGTTTCCTCCTACATCAGGAAGTGCATTGATGATGTGACTTTCTCAAAATCCATCGTCACTCGGGCTAACCGGAAGCCATGGCTGACGGGGGCTGTCTTCAGGCTGCTGAGGGCCAGGCACAAAGCCTTTAGAGCGGGGGATGAGGCTGGCTTGAGGACTGCGAGGGCTGACCTGTCCCGGGGCATCAAAGATGCAAAGAGGGCGTTCTCGTGCAAAATTACCGCCCACTTCAAGGACAGCAGGGACGCACGGAGCCTTTGGCAGGGCATTCAGACCATCACGGATTACAAGGCCGCGCCGCAGAGCTGTGAGGGCGACGTCCGTCTGCTCAATGACCTCAACCGCTTCTTTGCTCGCTTCGACGCTCAGAACAGCACTCGCCCGATGAAGGCCACTCCCCCTTCACACGAGCTGCCCCTGTGCCTCTCCGCCGACAGCGTGAGGAGGGCGCTTGCCGCTATCAACATCCGTAAGGCGGCGGGCCCTGACAACATCCCGGGTTGAGCGCTGAAGGACTGCGCTGGTGAGCTGACGGATGTCTTCACAGACATCTTTAACACTTTCCTGCAGCAGGCCATCGTACCGTCATGTTTCAAAGCTGCCACCATCGTACCTGTGCCGAAGAAACCCGCTCCGTCCTGCTTCAATGACTACCGCCCCGTGGCACTTACGCCCATCATCATGAAGTGCTTTGAGCGGCTTGTCATGGAGCACATCCGATCCGTTCTCCCCCCAACCATTGACCCCTTCCAGTTTGCGTACCGAGCCAAACGGTCCTCTGAGGATGCCATCTGCTCTGCCCTCCACTCTGCCCTCACCCACCTGGAGAGAAGGGACTCGTATGTGAGATTGCTGTTTGTGGACTTCAGTTCTGCCTTCAACACCATTGTGCCACAACGCCTCATCAGCAACACGCTGGGCCTCAGTACCTATCTCTGCAACTGGCTACGAGACTTCCTCTGTCAGAGGCCACAGGTAGTACGTGTTGGCGACAAAATCTCCGCCAGCATCACGCTGAGCACGGGGGCCCCCCAAGGCTGTGTGCTCAGTCCGCTGCTCTTCACCCTCCTGACGCATGACTGCACTGCAACCTACAGCGACAACCGTATAGTGAAGTTTGCTGACGACACGACTCTGGTGGGTCTCATCACCAAGGGAGACGAGACTCAATGCAAGCTGGAGGTTGACCTTCTGACCACGTGGTGCAGGGACAACAACCTCCTGCTGAACGTCGACAAGACCAAGGAGATTGTTGTGGACTTCCGGAAGGGTCACACCCAACACCTGCTGCTGACCATCGACGGTGCTGTGGTGGAGAGAGTGAGCAGCGCCAAGTTCCTGGGGGTGCACATCAGTGAGGATCTCTCCTGGTCCACCAACACCGCATCACTGACTAAGAAAGCCCAGCGCCGCCTGTACTTCCTGCGGAAACTCAGGCGAGCGAGCGCCCCTCCGGCCGTCATGACTACATTTTACCGCAGCACCATTGAGAGCGTCCTCTCCAGCTGTATTGCTGTTTGGGGTGGCGGCTGCACTGACTACAACTTGAAGGCCCTGCAGCGCATAGTGAACACGGCTGGTAAGATTATTGGTGCTTCGCTCCCCTCCTTGAAGGACATTTACACCTCCCATCTCACCCGCAAGACGACCACGATTGTGAGTGATGTGAGTCACCCCCCTCACTCTTTGTTCGAGCTTCTGCCCTCTGGGAAGAGGTACAGGGCCCCACTTACTACCGGCATCATTAGCGGCTTTGTTTGTAAGTGACACGGAGGACGAAGAGTTTGAAGGATTTAATGATTTGGAAAGCCATTGCTATGCTCACACGAGCATAGCAATGGCCCCGCGACAACGCGCGAGCGCAGGCACGCTTATCAGTTTCACCTTCTCAAAGGGCAGGCCAACTTTGCCGTTGCCCCCTTCATCATGTTCACCTTCAACATCTTTCAGTCTTCTACACAACATTTGCTGTCTCTTATTCTCGTCCTATCAAGCCACCATTCTAGTCACTTCCTGCCACGCACGTCTTATTTTCTCTACTTCCACACACTGCTCATCTTAGTTTCTCCAACCAACCTAAACACATCATCGTCCACTTCTCAATTTCCCTATTATTGCTCAACAGCCTCCAGAACATTCTCCATTACTGATTTCTTCCATAGGACACAGATCTCACTCGCACTCATACACACACCCATTCATGAGGATCCTCTGCGCGCACACGCACACACACACCAGCACAAAAGGATGACGCTCAACATATAGAACACACATCGAACCCACTAACACACCTTTTTGTTCGTGTTACTTTTCTGATATATTCTCTATTTCACTTTTAGAAGCTATTTGTAATTCTTTTCTATTTATTTAGCAAATTTTAACTTCAATGTTTCTTTATCTTACTTTATCCTTTTAACATAAGTATCTCCTGTATATTTAAGCTAATTTCTCCTTAATTTTGGCAGCCAGGTTCCCACTTCATTACATGGAAACCTGATTTGATTTTGGCCTAGTCATAGTGTTTCTGTTAATTTGTGCAGTCACGTGCCATGTGACCGTTTTCTCCGCAATTCCAGCATTTTATTGGAGGTTGCACAACTCCTCTTCCTCGGCCTCTAAAGCCTCCTCTGTTAGACATTGCTCGCCCTCTCTGGCCTTTCTGTCCTCTGCCTGCATTTTGGTAAAAAGTGTCACTATCCTGGTCTACCAGAAAAGTGTCTTTTGAAGCTTTCATTTGTTTTCGTTTTTGTTTGTCTATTACTACTTTTTCCGCATGGAGGGCATGATTTATGTATTCCTCCAAAGTTCCGGTGTGTATTCCTATATGATTATTGATCACCCTAATTTGTATTGCAGGCTTGGACCCTACATGGATGGCATTTTTTTAATTGTTGCTGATAAGCACCTTGAGGCGCATTATCTTCCACCAGTCCACTGTCTGTTTTAAACACTTTTGTCATGCGCACTCAATACTCATCAAAGGTTTCATTATCATTTTGCTTTGTTCTGCCTATTTCTGTATAATTTGCTCTGATTTCCTTTGACCAATCCATTTCTAGCGGGCTTTTCTGCCTAGTGGCTCTGTCTGTCATCCCATAAGGAGGAGGTGATTCCTCAATTTTGTGTGTGTCATGCATTTGCGGATACAACTTTGCAATGATCTTTAGTTTTGAATTTGTAGCATGTGTTTTCTCTTCTTGCTCTTGTACTGCTTCTAGTTCTCCCTCAAATGTATATTTTTTTAACCCATTTATCGAATTTTTATTTTTAATCGGTTGGGATCCTGCCTTTCAATTATTTTCCAATCTTTGCATTTTAGTTCATGTCGGGGTAGGGACTTTCGCTTAATATTTAAGAGGAGCGCTCAAATGAGATCACTCTCAGTCAAACCGTTCACAAGCATACCACGCGCGTTTTTTAATAACAGAGGAGTCCGCCCCTCCTGCTGCGGAATTTAACTAACATAAATCGTTAGGGGGCTCCACATCCGCCCCTGCAGAATTTAACTATTTCTAATTGTACTTGATAGGGTCTAGAATTCTCAAGTTTTTTTTTTTTTTTTTTTTTTAAATGTTTAAGTGAATAACAGAGGAGTCCGCCCCTCCTGCTGCGGAATTTAACTAACATAAATCGTTAGGGGGCTCCACATCCGCCCCTGCAGAATTTAACTGTTTCTAATTGTACTTGATAGGGTCTAGAATTCTCAAGTTTTTTTTTTTTCTTTTTAAATGTTTAAGTGAATAACAGAGGAGTCCGCCCCTCCTGCTGCGGAATTTAACTAGCTTGAAAGCTAGGGGGCTCCACATCCGCCCCTGCGGACTTTAACTGTTTCTATTTAGTAGAATTAATATTCCTACTCACGGTCTGCTGATTCTCTTCCTCGGAAGATCTCGTCAACCCTCCCGGTGTCCAGCCGGACTGATCGAGACAGTCCCGTCAAAGGGCTTTTGTTTACCTCGGTCGAGGAATGTCACCTGCGTCGAAGAGCCCGCTGGAACCGTTCAGGGCGTGTTGAGATCCCGGACGAGCCCCCAATTTCTGTCAGGTTTATTTCGCTGACTGAATAACTATTAAGAAGAGCAACAGCAAACAAACCACAAGTGAGACAGAATATTAAGTCTTTTCTCGCGAGGAGTGCAGTACAGATAGATTAATACAATCTCTACATACACTGAATATCTGTAGGCACTCCCGCTCTTTTTATTTGGATTTGCCCTACCCACAGTGTGAGACATAAGACACTAAAGGGGAGGAGGAAAGCATATGGTCTTTGTCTCGTAAGCAAAAATCACTAGGTGTTTACATACTGATAAGAACATCTGGGAAGAGGAGTTTGAGTGGACTGGATACAAGTGAAAAAAACCTTTGACCTCTAGTTAAAACATAACAAGGGAAGTTTTACGACATTGTGTAGGATGCAACAAGCTAAGTTATTTATTACTGGTTATACGTGTACATTCCAACCTAATCCTACGATCAAGATAGTTGGGAAACCCTGACTTTAATGGTCACTTGGAGGTTCATCTGGGGTGCAGGACAGCAATGAGGCATGTTGTATAACAAAGTGGTCTTTGTTAGAAAGGAACTGTCCTTCTGTGGTACATCATAAAAACAGCAAGGCCAAACAGCAAGCATATATTGCAGTAATATTGCGGTAAGGCATTGATTAGAGAACGCATGATAACATATATATACATTTTTCTAACAATGATGGCAGGGGAGGCGCCCTTGTCTCCTCTGACCGCACGTCCCTGCGGTTGCCACCTGCGACACGACCACGCCGCCCCGTCAGTGGAATCGCCGCCACCTGCCACGGGCTCATGGACAGCGCTATATCAGCGCCGCCAGCGCAGACCCGAGTGTCAGTCTGTCCCGTGATGCTTCCCTCATCAGTCTCTGAGAAACTGACTCGCTTAACAATTCGGAAATCCCGCAGAATTGCTTGTCCACCCCAGCCAGATCGCCGCTCCAGCGCCAGCTATTCCCATCTTCCCCCCCACAATAAAGTCTCTGTCGCTACGCACTTGGCTGTACTGTCTGATCCCTTACAGTCCCTGCCTACAGATCAGTGTGACTTCTGCTGTTGCCTGTGCGAGACAAATGCGTCGTCACAAATTTACACGATAAATCAGGTGTGTTCGGACCTCCGCAGTGGAGGCTCTGCCGAACCCCTGAGACCGACTCACCAAACCCTTAGGGTTCGATCGAACCGAAGTTAAGAACCACTGTATTAGATTCTAAGTTCTACCTTTAATTATGTCAGTTAGATCAAACTCATTGCTTGGTTATCTGCCTTTTGGTTTATGGTATAGAGCAGGGAGGGGCCTTTTTATACTATGGTATACTCTGGTTGGGAAAGTTAATTTTCTATAAGAACGAGGTCAATTCACAAAATTTAAAATGAGCTTGAAAAGTTGAGGCACAGTGGGGCGTCCGCCTCACAGTTAGGAGGGTGTGGGTTCGATTCCACCTCCGGCCTTGTGTGGAGTTTGCATCTTCTCCCCGTGCCCACGCAGGTTTCCTCCGGTTTCCTCCCACATCCCAAAAAATGCTTGATAGGCCAACTGAGCACTCCAAAATTGCGTGGTGTGCGTGCGAGTGCAAATGGTTGTTCGTCTCTGTGGATTATATAAGGCAGTTCCATTGTTCAGACAAATGAAAAATGTTGAGATGTTACATGGAATCCTTGAATGAAAATGAACTGTCCTTCAAAACCATTTGTCCCGCAGCTGGGGGAAAGAAGCAGATGCCGAAGGATTGCATTGCTTGCCTCCACGCGCCTAGTGTCTCTAGCCACCTGCTCTTGAGTTTCAAATTCCACTATAGTATAATTAATGTGCTTACATATTTTGTGCTTTCTCCCTGTCTTTATAGTCACCATAAGTACATTTGCTTCTAGGTTAAATTATTTTAAAACCTGAGGTAAATAATGAGCGACAAAAGGAACGCAAGTTGCATTCCTTTTGTCGATCATTATTTACCTCAGGTCTTACTCCTCAGCTTTTGTGTGCACTTTTTGTTCCCTTTTTCTCATATTCGTGCTCTTTTAGTTAATAAAAAAATTTTTGTACTACTTGCCTTCCTTTTGTCGATCATTATTTACCTCAGGTTTTACTCCTCACCTTTGTGTGCACTTTTTGTTCCCTTTTTCTCATCTTTGTGCTCTTTTAGTTAATTTTTTTATTTTTATACATCCAAGTCTGCTCTGGGATTTTTTTTTTTCTTTTCAAAGTCAAAGTCTGCTTTATTGTCAACGTCTTCACATGCCGAGACACACAAAGAGATCGAAATTACGTTTTCTCTATCCCACGGTGACAAGACATATTACACGATAGACATACAAGTAA
Organism: Syngnathus typhle; assembly: GCF_033458585.1. Classification (NCBI taxonomy): domain Eukaryota; kingdom Metazoa; phylum Chordata; class Actinopteri; order Syngnathiformes; family Syngnathidae; genus Syngnathus; species Syngnathus typhle. The sequence goes on along the minus strand of NC_083738.1, from coordinate 2,871,004 downwards.
ACGACGCAATATAAAAAACAAGAAGCCACAAACAATAAATAATAAGAGTAATAATAAATAATAAATAAACAGATAACACAACAAACAAGAGCCAGTGTGCATACAGACAGTAAAAGTACAGGACGCTATGCAGAACAGGGAAGCGAGTTCAGGATCCTAACAGCCTGAGAGTCTGGTGGTGCGGGAGCGCAGGCTTCTGTACCTCTTCCCAGAGGGCAGAAGCTCGAACAAAGAGTGAGCGGGGTGACTCACATCACTCACAATCGTGGTCGCCTTGCGGGTGAGATGGGAGGTGTAAATGTCCTTCAAGGAGGGGAGCGAAGCACCAATAATCTTACCAGCCGTGTTCACTATGCGCTGCAGGGCCTTCAAGTTGTAGTCAGTGCAGCCGCAACGCCAAACAGCAATACAGCTGGAGAGGACGCTCTCAATGGTGCCGTGGTAAAATGTAGTCATGACGGCCGGAGGAGCGCTCGCTCGCCTGAGTTTCCGCAGGAAGTACAGGCGGCGCTGGGCTTTCTTTGCCAGTGATGCGGTGCTGCCTTATTCTTTTCACAACCCTAACAAAGATGAGTCTAATCTTTCTTTTGGTAGGTTCTTTGATCATGTCACTGTACAACACAATATTCTGTAGTCCTTGAAAGATCAGTGAAAATCATTGAAAACGGTTAGCAAGATGGAGATGGCTGCTCAGAAAATGGCATACAGCAAAAGAGTTAACAAACATACTGAACATATGAACATCGGTTTATCAATTCGCCAACAACAACCACAGAGCTGCAGTTACTGTGAAAATTGTATCTTATCCCACAAATCTTTGTTTTCATCATTCCATCATCTCTGTTGGTATTCCATGGTCCCTCTTAGTCCTGGTAACCTGAGGCAAACGGTATTTGTTACATTTCTTGACAAATTAATCCTGCCTACAGGATCACCACCTTATCGTGGTGGGGCACTTTGCGTAACTCCGTGACCCCTAGAGCTATGTCGGCTGAAGTCTTGTACTCCTGGTAGGGTTACCCATGCCGAACTGGTCGAAGGGTATAGTCCAGACTAAGAGTGATCCCGAAGACCTCAACGGTGGAGCAGGTAGACGTTAGTAGCAGTGAAAAGCACCACAATGGCTGTAAAAGCAGACGAAGGCTAAGGGAACACACCCTGACAGAAATGCAAGCTGGTGGCGGCACGCTCTGAGGCGGTTTCCCAAAAACCTGGATTTCAGCAGCTTCCTGCAGTTGTAAGAAGATGCCTGTCATCTAGGAACTCCCTTGCCACTGGAGCCATCTCCTTACAACCAAGGCAGTGGCATTGGGGAAAGCGCACCCCTTATGCCACTCTAAAAACCATCATGGTGCAGATATATTCTTTACCTGAGTCTCCAACCTCAAAAGACTGGTAGCGATAGAGCGTCCAGTTACGGGGGCAGGTTTGAATGAGCTGGAAGCCCTTAGCTGGAACTCTGCACACCAGCGGCACAGGACAATGGTCGTTAGCAGCTGGGATTGAGTGGCAACTGTTTCCAGTAGACTCCTGTGCGTCTGAGCAGCCCTTTTTAGGGACCGCACTGCTCACCCCAATTGGAGAAAGGCAGAGAAAAGGTGGCCTAAAAGTTGCCCACTCAGCACAGTACCCGGACAGGAAACCACACCTGTTGGGACATTCCACTAGGCGGTCAAAAAACAAGAATAATACCATTTAGAATTGCAGCATGGAACATAAGGACACTCCTAGATGCCAGTCCGGACAGACCACAACGCAGAACAGCACTCGTTGCCAGCAAGCTAAAGCAATACAATGTGGATGTGGCAGCACTCAGTGAGACCCGACTCCTTGAGGAAGGCTCACTCAATGAAAAAGGAGAGGGTTATACATTCTTTTGGAAAGGATACCCCATTGGCGGACCACACCTTCATGGAGTTGGTTTTGCAATCAAGAACAGCCTCCTGCTCAAGCTCACAGAATCACCAGTGGGTGTCAGTGAAAGGCTCATGACTCTTCGCATCCCCCTTGCAAAATGCCGACATGTCATTTTGATAAGTGCCTATGCACCAACTTTGCCATACAATGATGAAGAGCTTCTACCGGGCACTCGATGATATCCTCAGTCACATCCCGAAGAATGACAAAATCATACTCCTCTGTGATTTCAATGCAAGAGTTGGAAAAAACTCGCTGAACTAGAATGGTGTGATGCCCACGGCATTGGAAAAGTCAACTCCAATGGCATGAGACTTCTCAGTCTCTGTGCGGAACACAACCTTACCATCACAAACACCATCTTCCAACAAAAGAACAAGTACAAGGTATCCTGGATGCATCCCAGGTCCAAACACTGGCACCTGATGAATTACGCGATCATGAGGCAAACTGACCTCAAAGACGTGCTTATTACAAGAACTATGCGGGGGGCAGACTGCTGGACCGACCACCGCATGACCCTGACAAAGGTCAGAATGCATGTCCGGTCCCTAGCACGTCATGGTGGCCCAAAGAGGAAAGCAACTAACTGCGCCAGACTCTCCAGCAGCGACACCCGTGACAACTTCCGTCGCTCCCTAGCTGAGAAGCTGGCAGACATTGAGCCGCTGATCATCTCAGAGTCTGGGATGGATGAGAAGCGGACCTCTCTAGCCACCACCCTCTTTGACACTCCAGCCCAAGCCATTGGTTTCAAAACCAAGAAACACCAGGACTGGTTTAACCAGAATGCTGGAGAGATCTCCACTCACATGGAGAAAATGCACAAGGCACATAGAGCCATCCTGAACAACCCACAATCCCAATTCCATAAAAAAACAATGGCAAGCCCTTCGTTCTGAGGCCAGAACTACTCTCAGAAAACTGCAAAATGAGTGGTGGATCTCAAAGGCTATTGAAATACAGTTTCACACCTATAGAAATGATATGCACAGTTATGACGGAGTGAAGACCATCTACGGCCCCAGAAACTTCTCCCTGGCACCTGTTAGATCTGCTGATGGAACATCTCTAATCAAGGATCAAGCTATGATAGTGGAGCGGTGGGGTGAGCATTTTAAAACCGTGCTGAACCAGCCAGCCCCAGTGGACCCAACTGTCCTTCCAGAGCTCCCCGATCCTAGCCTACCAGATTTTGACCTCCCCCCAACCTTCAAGGAAATCCTGCACGGTCAAAACTTTGAAAAACAACAAATCCCCTGACTAGCAACACCCAGAAGACAGAGGTACCTTGTCAGTCCAGTGCTGACCTCTTCCAAAACCCAACAATAACTTTCACAGCAGCAGGGCAATAGCTGCTCACGGTGCCCACCTTCAAATACCTGGGGAGCATAATGTCTGACACCTGTTCAATGGATGACAAGATCCAAAACTGCCTCAAGCAAGCATCAGCATCTTTTGGTCACCTAAGGAGAAGGGTTTTTCAGAACAGGAACCTCAAACTCCACACCAAAGTGCTGGTCTACAGAGCAGTATGCATCACTGCATTACTGTATGGATGTGAGGCATGAACTACAATTTTTTTTCCGTGTATAATGCGCCCCCATGTATAATACGCACCCTAAAAATAGCATGTTGATGCTGGAAAAAAGCCGTTGTCATCATAATCATGTATGATGGCAGACCAGTTACTTTGTCATCATTACCTTTGAAAGATTCGTCATTCTATGTACAGCGTTTCAAACTGTCCTTCAGTTCATCAAGTTCTGCACGCAGATTTTTCTACTCTGCAGTGAGGGAATCCATTGCTTCCCGAGTGCCTGTGTGGCAGCAGTCAACATGCCTTCTTTTCGAATCTCAGCGTGCACGACATCTTCACCAGCGGGTAGTTGATCATTTTCACAAGGGACAGACTGGGAAATATTGACAAGTGCTGCTGCTGCTGTCAATGCCCTCTCGCGGTCTCTCTTGCGCTGCTTGAGATTTTGTCTTCTCTCAAAGATCTTCAATGAACTTTTGAGTTTTCGTTTGTGAGGTGATTGGGTATGCTCAAATATACTTGGTACATAGTCTGGGGATAGTGGATCTTCGCTTTTTGCACCTGAAACAATTAAACAATCACATTATTCATAATGACTCTCATAAATAATTAAGCACGTTGTTGAAGGGGATATACCCAGTTCAATTTGTTTCGTAATGGCATTTCATAACTTGACATATTAAAAAACGGCTTGAAAACTTTATCAATGTAGATTTTACCTTGTGCCAAATGAAGTAACAAAAGTGGTCATACCAAAGACTATAAAAATGGGACCCATTGCCTCCCTGCTTGGCACTCAGCATTAAGGGTTGGAATTGGGGGGTTAGATCACCAACTGATTCCCGAGCGCGGCACCGCTGCTGCTCACTGCTCCCCTCTCCCCCAGGGGATGGATTAAGATCACACGGGGATGGGTTAAAAGCAGAGGACAAATTTCACCACATCCAGATGTGTGTGTGACGATCATTGGGACTTTAACTTTAACTTTTAACTTTATTTAATCTGGTGTTGCACACAATGGTCCACAGTGTGCACAGGGAGCGTGTGTGTTTGCACAAACACTTGAAAAATTAGAAGGAACATTGGTTTATATTAGGGGTGTAAATCGCGGGTTTTGTCACGATACGATATAATATCGATACAAAGAACTACGATACGATATTTGCCGATATCTCAAAGCCTGCTGCGATTCATTCACGATATATCGCGATATAGTGCTCTACGATCGATTATTTTTTTTTAATAAAAAATATAGAACAATATCCTGATTTATAACAATTCATACGCAAAATCAACAAGGTACTGCAAACTCTTTATTTAGGAAATTACAAGAGTATTGCAGTATACAAAGTGCTTATTTTAACACTGAACTTTGATGTCGTGTTTTTTCTTTAAATATGCGGCGAGATTTGTGCTCCCTGAATATTTGATCACCGCATGGCAGGATTTACAAACTGCACGTGTCTTGTCCGTTGAGCCATATTTTCTTTGGAATCCAAAGTCCTTCCAAACGAATGACTTGAAGCCTAAAGGGGAGCAAATTTCTTCGTCTTTTTGGACACTAGCCATAGCACCAGCCCAGGAGCCGCGTACTAGTTGTCGACTCCCCTTTCACGTGCAGCAACGCCGCGCACTGCTCCCTGCTCCCGGAAAGAGGAAGCAAGCAACAATGAACTGGATTTCAAAATAAAGTCGCGTCTAATGTCCGAGGTCAAACACGGCGATATAAATCGATGTTTACGTTTAGCATCGATGCCAATAAATCGTAGAGCATTATATCGATTAATCGATGTGTATCGATGTATCGTTACACCCCTAGTTTATATATATATTTTTTTTCCATGTATAATGCGCCCCCATGTATAATACGCACCCTAAAAATGGCATGTTGATGCTGGAAAAAAAGCCTGTACCCATGTATATAATACGCACCCAATTTTTTATTTTATTTTTTTAAGTCCCAATGGTCGTCACACACGCAGGGAAGCAATGGGTCCCATTTTTATAGTCTTTGGTATGGTCTTAACTAGGCTGGATGTATTGGTGTTGATTTCTCCGACTGCCCGTAAAGGCACCACCGCGATCAGTGCGGACATGTGAAAAATGCGTGTGGACATGTGAAAAAGGCGACTCTGTATGGGAGAGACGTTGAAGAGGAATAAAAACACCCTTGGAAACCAAAACTTGCCCCTCGTCGTGACTCGGAGCCGCAACAAATGTTTCAGATTTGTGTAGGGTACATTGTGACAGCAAACGAGCAGGTGATCGAGCAAGCGTCTGATACGAGAGCATTGCGTTCGTATGGAGCGTGTTTGAAGTGAACAGCAGAGACGAAAGGAACAAGGCAAAGTGTTGGGAAATAAAATATTACCTGTAATACGCATTTTGTTATTTGCTGATTGAAACTGCTAATTAAACTGTGAATTGAAACTAATAGGAAGAAAACTGAACTCTCGCTCTTTATATAGCTGACGTGTCTTGCGCATCCTTGCGCAGTGATACTGCCTCCGTATGACGTCCGGTCCGCGATGGGAGATTAAAAAACAAACAATATTTGACAATAACACACCATCAACGATTGCATCATCGCTTCAAACCATGTGTCGTCAATTATGAATTTTACTGACTAAGTGTGTTGGGCAGGATGGCTGAATGCGATGCGCGATTGCGTGTGTCTGGTGTCAGTAAGTCTATAAAAATGGATTATCAAAACATGCAAGAAAATTAAATCCCCCGCTGTGTTGCCCCCTCGCATGTACAAGCGCGTGCAGATGTGAAATTCTCTGAGCTGTCAGTGGTGGGTAGCACGGGACGACGCTGTCCCGGGCCGGCTGTCAATTTAATGTCCTTCTGTTGCCCGTGACGGCCGTTGAATCCCGTGCAAGGCCCTGGTCAGCAGCCAGGCGACCTACAACAAGCAATAGCCACTGTCTGTATCAAAGTGCAAAAATGTGGAGTCATAATGGCATAGGCAGCAGTGCGGGCCGGATCTCCTCCCGGCCCCCGTTGGCCACCGCTGGCGGGGCAACACAACCCAATAGCTCCAGTGTTGCCAGTCCTCTCAAATAATCCGTTGGTGATGATGGGGCAACGAAGAAAAAGCTGTGTCAATCGTCTCGTTGAAATGCTCATCGGAACCCCGAGGGCTCCCGACACCTACCCCTTTTCCAGAGGCCCACGTGGTCCCTCAAACAAACAAACAAACAAACAAATAAACAAACACCCCAGGACTTATAAATCATTCTCCTTATTACTCGTCGTGCTGTCAGCGTTACTAGATCCCCCCCAGTTACAATGTAAACTCTACCTTTTCATGTTTGCCTTTCGTGCCGCAGATGTCACTGTCTCAATCACACTGTCATCCCTCTGAAGTCCCGACAAGTGTCATGCGCACTTACAAATTTATCCGACCCAATTGTACCATTTGAATAATGATGTTGCATCCATATTTTTTCTGTAATAAATACCAGGAAAGAATCTTACAGAAACAACTTTTTCTGTTTTATTTCCAACTTCTTACAGTTAGGGCAAAACCATCGTTGTGGGACTCGTTTTATGCCAAGACATTTCATGTGGAATGCTTTGATGCTGCAGTTCTCGGATTTACAAACCAACATATCCTCAGTGGGAGGGTTACGGCAGTAGCAAACAGACTCTTCCGAAGCGGATGCAGTGGTAGCAACAGATTGGCCTACCGTGTACACTTTAGCTAATACCTCTGGCATAATACAACGGAGATAGAAATTGTCCATCTTGGCCAGTTCGTTTGCCAGGAAGGAATCATCAGGAATGATGCGCTGAATAAACAGTAGATTCTCCTTCCATACCACAAAGTCACAGTACTTCCTGCCAGTACAATACAGTTGTGATTGTACTTGGTAATAATACTGGTGGTCTTCACGTAGCACGTAATTGCCGTTCAATTTCTGCTCCAAACAGAACGCCTTGGACTCGGCAGCAACCTCTTCCACTCCTTTATCTTTGATGCAGAAGGGACACTTAATTTCGAGGCACCCTTTGCCACAGCAGTCACACGAGAGTAGCCCATCCGGTGATGCGCCAAAATATGGACGGCCGGCAGACATGTGGAATCCGGTTTCGTCAACGTTTAGGCCAGTGTGCCGCTGGGTCATTATCATTTCGTACCGCTTCCTTGCGTCCGACTCCCAACCCCATCTAAAAATGGGTCCGCGATGGAGATTAAAAAACAAACAATATTTGACAATAACACACCATCAAGGATTGCACCATCGCATCAAACGATGTGTCGTCAATTATGAATTCTGCCCCTCGCTCACCGTCGGATCATTGCATGTGTTACTGTCATGATGTCTGTTTGGTTTCTGTTCCTGTCTTTGGTAATGTCACCCTGTCTTTTTGTTCCACGTCTTTGTCGGTCAGTCCTGTTGTTGGTTTTGTTGTACCATGATTTTCTTAAAAAAAAAGAATAAAAATAAAAAATTAAAAAAATGTTGTACCCATGTATAATGCGCACCCCAGATTTTAGGACAATAAATTAGTTAAATTTTGCGCATTATACACGGAAAAAAACGCTAGTTAAATTTTGCGCATTATACATGGAAAAAAACGGTTATATTGCAATGCAAATTAAATTTTCAAATCCAATTTCTCACCTAGTTGTGGCTGTTGAAAACCAAGTTGTTGATGTTGCTTGGCCCCTGGACTCTTCTTCAACCGCAGATCTCTGAAAAACATTTTAATAAAATTTTTTTCACTATGATTAGATTATTTGTAACAGGTTGGAGAACAATACGTTATGATATATATATTAATTACTAAGTGCGAAAAAAATACAAACCAGCTCTCTGGTAATGGAATGTAACTTTTCCAGCTCTGACCGGCATTTTAGTGCAAGTTCATCTGGGAGTTTCATATTGCCAGAATCGTACAGCTACAAGAGAGGTACAGGAAGCTTTCGCTTCACTTCCCTTGGCACAAAGTTGTCAGCATAGTCAGGGACAATGCTCAAAATTGCTGGTCACCGCATTCAGACAAAGCCTTGTAAAATGCAGCTTTCTGCTCTTCAGTTGGTGGAGGAACATTCAGCAATTTTCTTGCGGCACTTTCCTCAGGAGTTGAAACTTCTGACTTCCTTTTCTGGGCTGGACGGGCAAAATCGATATTGCATCCTTCAGCATATTCTATGTGCGATGCTGATGGTTTCAGCCACTGAAAAGGTAGTGATGTGCATGAAGTGTCCGTCTTCATACGTATTAATGTCTCCAGGGCGAACAGGGATGCTGCTGAATGTGAACATGTTTCACCCAATCCAGCCATGCAGGTACAGTGCCAGCACAGGATCTGACCATATTTTGCTATTGCTACCCAAGGTCTGAGGGGAGGATCATTCATCCGTTGAGTGTTTTACCTGAAACAGATAATATGACATACCTTATATTATTATCAGTCCCTAATTTGGATATAATATACAAGGCTAGACAGACCTCTTACTGTCCATTTATGCATATTTTACCTGGCATTTGGTAAATTCTCTCGTGAATCATTCATTAAATTAGCTTGAACATTTAAACATGGTTCATTTTGAGCAAGAGACCAAAAGGAATTATCAAGCATGAATTCTAAAAAGTATTTTTGTACAAATTGTTGCATAAGCTCTATACTGAATAGTTGGAAATTATGTAATGTTTTATTGTAGGAATTAATTTCTCAGATTTCAATATGATATTTTCCTTACCTTGGTTATGAGAAGAAATCGATTCTTGTTTGGAATCTGCCATATCAGCCCATCATGCACAAAACCTGCTGTAAAATACTTGTAGGCATCCAGACTCTTGTATGACTTAAGGTCCTTTCCAGTGTACGGAGATGGTGAATCGACGAGGTAATTATAAATATCTGGATATGAGAGATCAGGCAGGTCGGCTGTTGCAAAATGCTCAGGCGATTTTAGCATGCTTCTCGGTAAAAGGTACGAATCCGTTGTGCCAACAAGGTTCAACTTCTCTCGGTAACGTTTCTTGGATTCTTCATCCAAATGCCCAATTTCATTGGATAGCAAATCAGCCATAATTCGGATGAAATCGGTGAAAATGTAGCGCAGAAATCAAACTGAATCTGTACGAACACGTAGGAACGAGCTGACCGGTTGACCGGCAAGATGGCGGCATAACACAAAATCACGTGATAAAATCACGTGACTGCAAAGCCTCTATAGTCTTTGGTATTACCCGGCCGGGGTTTGAACTGATAACCTTCCAGTCTCAGGGCGGACACTATACCACTAGGCCACTGAGCTGGTTTTTAGAGGTATAACTTTAGCTATTTTCTTGTCATTTGGAAATTTACCAGATGTGAAAGACATATTGCATATGTGAGTAAATGGTTCTGCAATTTCATCAATCATTTTTCTTATTATCGTTTTTTTCCGTGTATAATGCGCCCCCATGTATAATACGCACCCTAAAAATGGCATGTTGATGCTGGAAAAAAAGCCCGTACCCATGTATAATACGCACCCAATTAAAAAAAAAAAAATGATAATTTAATTTTTTTTATATCGTTATATGGGCCTGTGGAATATTTTGAAGTGCAAACGCTGTCAGGCGCGCACCCGGCTGGCATTGTTGACATAAAAGACGATCGATGGATTTAATGAATTGAAGTGACACAGATGGTTTTATAAACGTGTTATTTATGTAATACCGTAATTTTCGTACTAAAAGTCGCTCCGGAGGTCGCATTAGGCATAAAATGCACAATAACGTGAAAAAATATATATATAAGTCGCTCCGGAGTACAAGTCGCATTTTGGGGGAAATTTATTCGACAAAATCCAACACCAAGAACATACATGAACGAGCAACAACAGGCTAGACCAGGGGTGGGCAAACTACGGCCCGCGGGCCACATCCGGCCCACGGGACCGTTTAATCCGGCCCGCCAACCCTGAATAAATTGTATTATTAAAACGTTTTTTTGGTCATATTGCCTGCAATGACTGCGTTTCCCCAGTAGATGGGGAAGCGCTCGCCTGCGCATTTACTACCGGAAGCCGTGTCGGAAAACTCGGTGCACACTCACAAGTGCGTGTACGTACTCAGTAGTACGGACATGGCGCACTCGCGCGCTATTTGTATCAGCCCCGAATTTAGAGCGTGAGCTGTGACGACGCCGTTGTTGCAATTCGCACGCTGAGCTTTCAGATACCGTTTTACGCTAAAGCCACCCACAAACCTTCCCCTGGAATCCTTCAATTTAAATCAGTGGCCCGAAGAAAAGAAGTGAGTGCCGAATGTTAAAAAAAGAGTGACCAATTTGGCTCGACGTTCGCGACGTCCTCACCTCTGTTACCAGATGTTTGTGAGTTAAAACTCTGCTCTGATTTTCAGATACCCCTCACCGTGTTGCAGTTTTGATTACTTTATTTGGATGTATGCTTTCACCGATTCTTCAAGATGATATATTTGGTCAGAATGTTTGCCGTTTGATGTGATCTCATAAAATAAACATCTTTCATTAATCTGACCTGCAGGCACTGAAGTGATGGAGACTGTTATCCATAATATATATTTTTTTTAATGCTGTAAATGCATTTGTTTTCAAAAAACTTGTTGGGAATATCCATGCTTTACTACCTACTAAAGGCCAAAATCTTTTATGCAATGACCTTTACAGGTCGCTTATATTACTTCACACAAACACTACGTCCATCTGCTCCTGGTTCGGCCCTCCGGTCCGAATTTAGAACCCAGTTCGGCCCGCGAGTCAAAAAGTTTGCCCACCCCTGGGCTAGACGATAGATAAACGTGACATAAACACAAACAAAGAGCTGCGAACGGGCCTGACGGGAGCGACTTTTAGTCCAAAAATTACGGTAATGTTTTAAAGATATTTATAAATATACTGTATGCTGTCAATCTCTCCTTCCTCGTAAAGTCCATTCCAGTCTTGTTTCAACAATTCACTCTTAAATATCTGTATGTTTTCATCCGTACGTTTGTATTTCAACTGATTCATGTCCTTGGGTTTCCAGAAGTTACAGTGAAATACAATAAATACAGGAAGATGGTCACTGATGTCATTATATAAAAGCCCACTTTCTGTATTGTTTTCCATACTATTTGTAAATCTGTTATCTATTAATGTAGCACAATGAGTATTTCTACTAAGTTTGGTGATTTGGGGGTATAAGCCCATACTGTACATTGTATATAAGTAATGTCCAGTTATTTTATGCTTTTTTTGGATTTAATAGATCGATATTAAAACCCTGACAGATAAACAAAGTCTTCTGCAATGATCTAGATACCATGTTTTCCATCCAGTTTTGAAAAATATCAATACTTGATGCTGGAGTTCTGTATACACAGCTCACAATTATATTTTTTGTTCTTTCCATACAAATTTCCACTGTGATACATTCCACCAGATTATCAACAGCTGATGTCATACTCTCCACCACCTTATACTTCAGCCCTTTGTCCACATACATTGCCACACCTCCTTCACTCTTATTCTCTCTATTTATATGATTTAGTTAATAGCCCTCCATCTAAAAATCCACACCTCTGTCAGTGTTCCATGTCTCTGAGATTGCTATGATGTTGAATGGGTTCTCAAACTGTTTCGGATACTCTTTAATGTTATGGAAGTGGCATACACGATTCTACTATTGAAGTGGATGATTGATATGTTATGCTTGGAAAGTTGAATTGTAGTGCTCATCTGTGTACCGTTTTTTTCCGTGTATAGTGCGCCCCCATGTATAATACGCACCCTAAAAATGGCATGCTGATGCTGGAAAAAAGCCTGTACCCATGTATAATACGCACCCAATTTTTATGAATTTTTTTTAATTTTCTTTTTTTTTTTTAAGTCCCAATGATCGTCACACGCAGGGAGGCAATTGGTCCCATTTTTATAGTCTTTGGTATGGTCTTAACTAGGCTGGATGTATTTTTTTTTGTTGGCGTTGATTTTTCCGACTGCCCGTAAAGGCACCACCGCGCTGCGCTCAGTGCGCACATTTGAAAAAGGCGTGCGGACGTGAAAAAGGCGGCTCTGTATGGGAGAGACGTTGAAGAGGAATAAAAACACCCTTGGAAACCAAAACTTTCCCCAGGTCGTGACTCGGAGCCGCAACAAATGTTTCGGATTTGTGTAGGGTACATTGTGACAAACAGCAAACGAGCAGGTGATCGAGCAAGCGTCTGATACGAGAGCATTGCGGTCGCATGGAGCGTGTTTGAAGTGAACAGCAGAGAAGAAAGGAACAAGGCAAAGTGTTGTGAAATAAAATATTACCTGTAATACGGATTTAGGTAGAGAACTGAACTCTCGCTCTTTATATAGCTGACGTGTCTTGCGCATCCGTTCTGCGCATCTGTAATGGCGGCCTCCGTATGATATCCGGTTTGCGTGTGTGCGCGTGTGCGTGTGTGCGCGTGTGTGCGAGAGCGAGAGAGAGCGAGAGAGAGAGCGCGAGAGAGAACGCTCAACCGTAGCGCACCGCCGACCGCCCAACTGCACCGCGCTGGTCGCATTATTGTGACAGAGCCGTCGCTGAAATTTAGAAGATATTTTTAAAGTCCTGATGTACTTTCTAAAATTTAAGTGGACCTCAGTGCGCACTGCGCAGGGAGCTTAATTTGGTGCGGTCGCACAACCGCAGCGCGCCGGGCGCTCACTGTCGCATTGCTTAAAGAGCGCCTTTGTGTTTTAGGATGAACAGCAGAAACGAAAGGAACAAGGCAAAGTGTTGTGAAATAAAATATGGCCGACCTGTAATACGCATTTTGTTATTTGCTGATTGAAACTGCTAATTAAACTGTGAATTGAAACTAATAGGTGGAGAACTGAACTCTCGCTCTTTATAGAGCTGACGTGTCTTGCGCAACCGTTCTGCGCATCTGTAATGGCGGCCTCCGTATGACGTCCGGTCCGCGATGGAGATTAAAAAACAAACAATCTTTGACAATAACACACCATCAAGGATTGCACCATCGCATCAAACGATGTGTCGTCAATTATGAATTTTGGATGGCTGAATGCGATGCGCGATTGACAACAAACAAGAAGAAAGGTGATTTCAAGTTTTATTTCGAGGGAGATTTGTCATGTCTCGTCCCCAGTTTTGCTATGTGTCTAGGTTGCCATAGTTTCTGTTCGTGTCGCCCCTCTCTTCCTGTGTCACCTCAATCGATGTAACGTGTTTTGTATTTAAGTCCCGTCTGCCCCTCGCTCACCGTCGGATCATTGCATGTGTTACTGTCATGATGCGGTTTCTGTTCCTGTCTTTGGTAATGTCACCCTGTCTTTATGTTCCACGACTTTGTCGGTCAGTCCTGTTGTTGGTTTTGTTGTACTATGACTTTCTTTAAAAAAAAAAAATAAAAAAAGAATATTATTTAAAAAAAAATTGACATTTTATTGTACCCATGTATAATGCGCACCCCAGATTTTAGGACAATAAATTAGTAAAATTTTGCGCACTATACACGGAAAAAAACGGTAGTAAATGCAGCTGTTTCCTATATCAATGAGTAGGTTGTTATCTGGATCAATATCATATTCGTTCCTGTGATTTATGTTCTGTAGATACAAAGGTTTCTAGTCCGAAGGTGTTATTGTCATTAGCCGTTGTCATGAATGTGGTTTGTGTTTACCTTAGTGTTGTATGTTTTATTGGTATTTGCTCAGCTTCTCCAGCTCCTTGATGACTACTGTCAGCGTTTTCCAAACTATATTGATCGTATGATTATGGAATACAACCTGTAATAAATAACCTAGCCTGTCCCATCCTACACAACGTCGTAAAACACCCTTTGCTATGTTTTGACTAGAGGTCAAGGGCTTTGTCTATCCAGTCCACTCTCACCCCCACCCTGTTTCTCTTAATAAAAAGGCTCTAGCGGGAGGCCAGAGTCAGACCTCATTTGATCATCGCTGTACGCACAGCGACAAATGGACTCTCCACCTGCAGGTGTCTAAAAGGGCAAACTGTCTCCCGTGTGGTTCTTGCAAAATAAGTTAGAGTGAGCACCACTCTAACAACTACCACTACTTTGGCTTGTTCTGGTGTTCCGATTAGTTTGATAACTCCTTTGCAGTTTGAAATACATGTAGATTGTATTTTCTTCTGTTTTCTTAACAGACGGGCCATTCTTGCAATATCCACATTTTTCTTTGTCAGATTCTCGTTGAGGTATACATCTGATCCTTTCAGCCGTCTCCCCTGTTTTAGTAGCTTGTATTTGTGTTTCCTGTTTGCAAACCGCACTATTATTGCTCGTTTTGTATAAATATTTCTTCTTGCAAGCGGATGACAAGCCTCGATGGTCCCCTCTCTAACTCAATTCCTTTTGAGCTGAGAAAGTCGATCACCTGGAGTTCAATGGATGTCGTGTCCTCCTCACTCGGCTCCTCTTGGTTCCGCGTCATCACTGCTCATGCATATGAACGGGGTTTTGTTTCCAAACCGGTGATGATGATGTCGTTCATTCTGGTGTATTGCTCCAGATCGGCCACCTGATTCTCCAGCAAATTAATCGGCTTGTCCTTCTCTGTGATTTGTAATCTCAAAGTAATTTAGTACTTTGTTGGGATAACTGAGGCAAAATTATTTATGGCTTGGTATTTAGGGATTATTAAATAGGGGGTGGGATTAAATAAATTATACTTCTTCCTACTCCTTTTCAGACATGTGAATGTTATTTATGGTTCTTTTGCGGCTATATGCTATATGTATGAATGTAGGTATGTCTGTATGTGTATATGCATGTATTTTGTTATGTCTTTTATTGTGTACAATACGTAAGCCTATTCTTTTTTCACATGTTTGAAATAAATAAACGAAACGAAACGAAAGGTTTTACTTCCTCTACCAGGCTCATGATGGTTTTCTGCTGTTGTCTAACAGCAGAAACTTCCTCCGTCAGCATATCCGCCGCTCTTTTAATATCATCAGTCTCCTCCATCTGTGCCATGTTCTTTTATGGTGGCATGGCGTCCCGGTTGATTTGTGTGTTTGGTGGAGAACGAACCAGGAAGGGAAATTACACTTCTGTCCACGCTCGCTCAATGTGCGCATACCCAACACCGGCGCTTTGACGTTCCGCGCCGCCCACTCACAGTGATCGCAAACAACAAAAAGACTATGGATTAATATTTTGTGATTATGATTATGATGACACTTTTTGCAAAGCGGGCCAGATTTGGTTAGATGAAAATGTATAGGGGCCGAGAATTCGCACCAACATTCCTCTCCATTGTAAATTAACTTGTAAATATGTAACTATATCCTTTGCTGTCTGCAGATAGGTTGATGTTGCAATGGAGAATCTGTTGTCAATTGCACTACCAGAAAAGTCAAAGATTAAAATAATCATAAATTAAATACAAAGGAACAACTTTATGAAAGTTGAATAAATTTTTTATTAGATGTATTAAGTTTGTTTTATTATTGTTATTGTATTAATAAGAAGGGTGATATTGGTGTTTGTGACTGCAGTAAACAGGCCAGGTTTCCTGTCAAACATAGATGTCTATTAGACGTCTGGTCTATGTATAGACCTAATTTAGACGTCTAAATTGATCACCAAATGATTCCCGAGCGCGGCACCGCTGCTGCTCACTGCTCCCCTCTCCCCCAGGGGATGGATTAAAATCACACGGGGATGGGTTAAATGCAGAGGACAAATTTCACCACACCCAGACGTGTGTGTGACGATCATTGGGACTTTACCTTTTTTTTAACTTTTTAAAATTAGTCTCGGTATAGACCTGAAATGGAGGTCTAAATTAAAAACATCAAATCTGATCATGTTGCGAAATTTTAAAGTCTCAAGTTGTATATATAATGTACAGAAGTTGTTTGGATTTGTGTTTAACAAGCATATTGATCCGTACATGAGAATTGGTTATTTCTGTAACCTGATATAGACGTCTATTTTAGGTTATTTTCTAGACCTAAAATAGAGGTCTAAATTACGTCTATATATAGACCTAAAATAGACGTCTAAATTACGTCTATCTATAGACCTAAAATAGATGTCTAAATTACGTCTGTATATAGACCTAAAATAGACGTCTAAATTACGTCCATATATAGACCTAAAATAGACGACAAATTTAAATCCATTAAATATGAAATATTAAACCATAAACCAGCTGTAGGTTGTCTAAGTAATAAACAGAGGTTGCATTGTTTTGTTTTAAACGACCATTGATCCGGGTGACGTGTGGTTATTTCTTTAACCTGATCAACGTTTATATTAGGTCTATATGTGGACCTAATTTAGACGTTTATATTAGGTCTATATGTAGACCTAATTTAGACGTCTATATTAGGTTACACATAGACCTAATTTAGACCTCTATTTTAGAATAGAGGTTAACTTCATGTACATAAAACAGAATAAATAATAATGATATAAAAAGAATAACCTAAAATAGACGTCTATTTTAGGTCTACACATAGATCTAAAATGGACGACAAAATTAAATCCATCAAATATGAAATACAAAACCCAAAACCATTCTGTAAGTTGTATACATATGTGTACAGAAGATGTGATGCTTTGTTTTAAGCATTGAGCCGTGTGAAGTGCGGATATTTTCACCAATATTAAATCCAACCATCCATCCATCAATCCATCCATCCTCCATCCATCCATCCAGTTTCTATACCACTTGTCGCCACCATCAAATATGCTATATTAAACCCTAAACAAGCTATAAGTTGTACAAATAATGTACAGAAGTTGTATTTCTTTGTTTTAAACAACCAATGATCTGTGTGAAGTGTTGTTGTATTGCTTCGTTCAAAGCGCTAGGGGCAGACACGTGCATAAATTGTGCGCCACCGTAAAAAAAACAAGAAAAAAGAAAGAGAAGAAGAAGAAGTCGGTACTTTTCTTCGAGTTTCATCGAATTGGAAACAGTCGACGCTGCTAAAGAAAAAGAACAAAACGACTTACTTTCCTCCAAAACAAAGAATTGCTGCATTTAGGTACATAATAATTTTGAACAGAGCATGCTCTGTATGTTTCAAGAATGTTTTTTGCGAGTGGTTTGTTTGCATGTGTTTGTTGGGGGATGGTTTTGCAGGTAGTTTTTTTTTCTTCCCATATTCATATTTCTTTTACAGCATAATCCCAAGGTCTACAATGGGTGGTGCCTGATGTCCATCGAGTTCATCTTTGTAGAAGCTGTTGGCGACACGCACAGAGGTCACGGATGATGAAACAAGGGCCGCAATGGCTTTAAAACTAAAACAGGCTCCAGCGCTGAGTAGCAAAGGTCACAAGAGAGTGATGTTTATATTGTTTCTCCCTTGTGTTTCGCCGAGCTGGTTGTTTTGTTTATTTGATATGTCCTAAATAAATGTATATTTATTTATTTATTTATATTGTAATTTAGTAGTTTTGTTCTATTAAATAGCCCCCATTTTTTAATATTTTATGTATATTTTTACATTTTTAAACATATGATTTAAAAACATTGTACATTTATATTTGTGATGGTTGGATAATGTTTTTATTTAGGTTCAATTATCGTTTTGGTTAATTTTAACATCAAAAGGTGTATTTATATCTGCCGCTAACATAAGTATGACTGTTACTGAAACCTATTTTTATGTCAAAAAATGTAAATTATCACACCCTGGATCATCACTAATCAAATGCATTTTCACAACATCCTGGAACTACACAAAGGTAAGGATCACAGGAGTGCGCGTGTGGGAGGGGTACTTGACTTTGTTGTCCCCGAGCGCGGATTTTAGAACTCCTCTTTGTTGTGTGGAATAAAGAGCCAGTTACCAAACATGATGTGCCTGATTCATTGAAACGCTACATTAGTGTCAGAAGTGGGATTTATCTATAGCGACGGTATGGCATCGCGTAAGGACTGTGGCGGTGGTCGTCCACGGGTAAAGGAGGAGGTGGTGGACGGCAGTTACAATGGCGCGTGGGGTCGTGAGTTGGACCCCAAAGTGTCGGAGCACGTGGATCTCTTGAGGAAGACCGCCAGATGTCGGGCTTGGCTCGTTGAACAATGAGAGGGACAAAGGACGGTGGCAGCCTCCATGGTGACCGTTATCATATCAAGACACCGAGATACTCCGGTAAGGTGGACTGGGAGGCTTTCCGTGTGCAATCTGAACTCTTGGCACGGGCTTCTGGCTGGTCAGAGAACAATAAAGCGCTACAGTTGGCCATGTGTCTCACGGAGGAGACCCTGTCCTGCTTGTTACTGCTTAGCCCAGCCAAGAGGGACGACTATGGGGCATTGGTTGGTGCTCTGCGACAGCGTTTTGGGCAAAGGCTCCACTTCCCCCAGAAGCAGACAACAGCGCAGCGTTCGCGAGGGTGGTGGGCTGGACACATGCAGGTGATTTTTGCCATATCCTCATCACCCTTGCAGATGCTCTTTGTGCGGCCCTTGTTGACATCTACTGCAACAATATTGAGACCCGATGTGTTCTCAGCAGGAGCACAGTCGGAACCTACTGGCCACGCTGCATACAGTGACGGACGAACTCACCCTAATGCTGGGAAGAGGGGTGGTGACTTTACATGTGGGGGGAATGTGCATGAACTTTCGGGTGTGGTGGCAGTGGTGCGGCATCCCTGCATCATTGGACTTGCTGCGAGCAGCCCGTTGCGTGTTGGACTTGAGGAAGAACACATTGACCTTTCCAGGAGGCCCCACTGTTGAAATGGTGCGCCCCACGCAGTTCCCAATCACACACCTGCCGATGTGAAGAGTAGCAGTGACAGAGCATGAGCCTGATCCCTCCTCACTGCTCCTAGTTCCTTTCGCAGCCACACAGGATCCCCTTGGCCGCCTCGGTTGCCTGGCCCGGGGCTCCGCGGCAGATTATGCAGGCAGGGAGTCGGCGGTGAGGGAGGTGTGGAAGCGCAGCTGTGATGGCTTGACAGTGGAGCAACAGGAGGAGCTGTGGCTTCTACTGTGGGAATTCAAGGACATTTTTGCACTGAATTTATTTTTTTGTTCCAGAATAAAGTATGGCCTTGTCACTCCGAGACAACGTTCGGAAACGGAAAACCATCGGAAATATGTTTGACAGCATTTTGCAACAATCTACTGACGGTTTGCGAGCGTCATACAACATCTCTTTGCTGATTGCTAGATCTGGTAAGCCTCATACAATTGGAGAAGAGCTTATTTTACCAGCAGTAAGAGAGGTTCTACACACAGTTCTACACAAGTCACCTGACCAAATTATAAAAGCTATTCCTCTCAGTGATAACTCTGTTCAGAGAAGAATAGATGAAATGGCTGAAAATATTGAAGAAACATTGTGTAACATGCTTAGGACAACAGAATTTAGTTTACAGTTAGATGAGTCCACTCTGCCAGGCAATGAATCTTTGCTTCTTGCTTATGTTCGTTTCGTCAAAGATGAAAGCTTGGTTCAAGAGCTGTTATTTGCAAGACAGCTTGAAATAGACACAAAAGGGGAGTCAGTATTTCGTGTCGTTGATGATTTTTTCAAGGAGAAAGACATCCCACTTTCTAACATTCTTGCTTGTGCAACGGATGGGGCACCATCAATGGTATGTCGTCATCGTGGCTTCATTAGTTTCTTGAAAAAAGCTGTACCTGGAGTATTTACAGTGAACTGTGTAATCCACAGGCAGCATCTGGTCGCAAAAAACCTGAGTGGTAGACTACACAAATCAATGAGTACTGTTATCACAGCAATAAATAAAATCAAGGCACATGCCCTCAATTCCCGACTGTTTCGACAGCTGTGCACTGATAATGATGAAGAGTTTGAACGTTTAGTGTTGCACACAGAAGTTAGTTAGTTAGTTAGTTGTCAAAGGGAAACTGCCTGAGACGTTTCTATTTACTGTTTGATACAGTTGTTGAATTCTTCCAAGACTCCGATTCTGTTCTGTGTGATGAACTAAGAAACATGAAGCATGACATTGCTTATTTGGCAGATATATTCACAAAGTTCAATGAAGTTAATTTTACAGCTGCAGGGAAATGAGGCTAACCTAATTAAAGTCAAATCAGCTATCTCCACCTTCCTGGCCAAGTTACAGTTATTCAAACGAAACATAGCTCGCCATGCACTCTACCAGTTCCCAAGCCTCTCTGAATTGGATAAGGAAAAAGGCATACCAGACGATGACCTTCAAGTGTATTGTACACACCTGGATGAATTGCATGAGACATGGCTGAGAGATTTGAGGACATTTTATTGCTTGAAATACCAGACTGGGTGATCAATCCATTCCTAAATGTCGACGGTGAAGAAACTGGAGTGGTAGAGGAAGAACTGATTTCAATTCAAAATGACATTGAGCTAAGGCCAAAGTTCAAAAAGTCATATCAAGATTTTTGGTTACAAAAAAAAATCTCTGACTGCTATCAAGTGCTGTGGAACAAGGTCAAGATGTACTTTATTGCCTTCCCAACATCATATTTAGTAGAACGGGGCTTCAGTGCAGTCGCCTTGCTTCTTTCCAAGCAAAGAAACTGACTGAAAATTACTGACCGCGGGGATCTACGACTTCTTCTTCTTAGTGAGTTCCAGCCTGATGTTGAGAAGCTTATGTCCCTGCACCAAGCACATCCATCCCATTAATATCAAGTGTGAGACAATGAAGGTTAATGGTGGAATGTTTATTTACCATTCTATGTTGCTGAAACAGTTAAAACTGGTTTACTAAATTGGGTTTTATTTGTGAAATACACATTTGTGTTTAACTTTTCTCTTTTCAAATTGCAGCATACCAAATATCAAGAAAGAGGTGTTTGTTTCCATATGTGTGTGTGTGTGTGGGGGGGGGGGGGGGGGGGCGCTAGGAATTCACTGGGGAGCCAAGGGGGCGCCAGCCTGCAAAAGTTTGGGAACCATTGTTCTAAGGTGTCGTTAACCTTTTCAAGTAGATCCAGGATAGCCATACAGGTGGTGTGTTTCTTCCTGAAACCGTATTGGGATGATGTTAATATGTTTAGTTTGTTGAGGTAATTGATTAATCTATTGTAGACGATTCTCTCCAATATTTTGGAGAGGGTGGGTAGTATAGCTATGGGCCGGTAATTGGTCTTGGGATGATTTTTGCAATTTTTGTCCTTTCGGACATCCGGCTGGGCTGGATGTAATTTTTTTTGTTGGCGTTGATTTCTCCGACTGCCCGTAAACGCACCACCGCGCTCCGTGCGCGCATGTGAAAAAGGCATGCGGACGTGAAAAAGGCGGCTCTGTATGGGAGAGACGTTGAAGAGGAATAAAAACACCCTTGGAAACCAAAACTTGCCCCTCGTCGTGACTCGGAGCCGCAACAAATGTTTCGGATTTGTGTAGGGTATATTGTGACAGACAGCAAACGAGCAGGTGATCGAGCAAGCGTCTGATACGAGAGCATTGCGGTCGTATGGAGCGTGGTTGAAGTGAACAGCAGAGACGAAAGGAACAAGGCAAAGTGTTGTGAAATAAAATATTACCTGTAATACGCATTTTGTTATTTGCTGATTGAAACTGCAAATTAAACTGTGAATTGAAACTAATAGGTGGAGAACTGAACTCTCTCTCTTTATATAGCTGACGTGTCTTGCGCATCCGTTCTGCGCATCTGTAAAGGCGGCCTTTGTATGACGTCCGGTCCGCGATGGAGATTAAAAAACAAACAATATTTGACAATAACACACCATCAAGGATTGCACCATCGCATCAAACGATGTGTCGTCAATTATGAATTTTACTAAGTGTGTTGGGCAGGATGGCTGAATGCGATGCGCGATTGACAACAAACAAGAAGGTGATTTCAAGTTTTATTTCGAGGGAGATTTGTCATGTCTCGTCCCCAGTTTTGCTATGTGTCTAGGTTGCCATAGTTTCTGTTCGCGTCGCCCCTCTCTTCCTGTGTCACCTCAATCGATGTAACGTGTTTTGTATTTAAGTCCTGTCTGCCCCTCGCTCACCGTCGGATCATTGCATGTGTTACTGTCATGATGTCTGTTTGGTTTCTGTTCCTGTCTTTGGTAATGTCACCCTGTCTTTTTGTTCCACGACTTTGTCGGTCAGTCCTGTTGTTGGTTTTGTTGTACCATGACTTTCTTTAAAAAAAAATAATAATAATGAAAAAAAAAAAAATTAAAAATTTTTTGTACCCATGTACATGTAATGCGCACCCCAGATTTTAGGACAATAAATTAGTTAAATTTTGCGCACTATACACGGAAAAAAACGGTACATTTGCTATAGATTTTTAAATTCTGCTGTTAATCTCATCCTCACTAGCTGAGTTGGAGGTCTTCATGGACTTCATGAATTTCATTTTTGTCTGTTGGTTTCAGGAAGAAAGAGTTTGAGTGAATACGCGTCAGGTAATGTTGATGCGAAGCTCCCTGTAGTTGGCTCTCTCTCGTGTAACGTCAGAGCTCCAACTTGGTGTCGTGGAGCCGCGCCAGCATTTCTAGTCCCAGGTCAAAGAGGCCGGCCTCCGAGGCTGGTCTATACAGGGGGCAGGTGTTGATGAGGTGGTCGGCTGTCTGCTCGGAGTCTCCGCACTTGCATGCCGCACTGTTCGCCAGTCCCCACTGCCGCATAGACGTGTTGAAGTGCCCAACACCAGTTCTTAAGCAGTTCAGTGTGGTCCACTGCTGGCGAGGTAGTTTGTCTCTTCTTATGGCGCCGTCTCCTGGTTCCCAGATATAACGGTGCATGAGGGAGGGACTAGCTACCTCCCACTCCTGCTTCCAAGCTTCTGCCAGCCAGGCATCTCTGGAGATGTCTTCAGGGATGGAATTGAGCATCTCTTGTGCTGCCATGTTGTAGGCGTGGCGTGCCTTGAGTCTGCTTGGTGGAGCTGAAGTTGTTGTAGTGTTGTGCAGGATGTGCCAGTTGTTATTTTTTGCCTTCCTGGCGAGAACGAGGGTGGCAGCCTCTCAACGAAGGTTGGCCGGCGCTATTCCCGCAAGGACAGGCAGGAGGGACACAGGGGTGGGTTTCAGGTATCCTGTTATAGTTCGGAGGGCGTTGTTAATTGCCACATCCACCTTTTGGGTATGGGGGCTTCTGTTCCAAACTGGAGCGCAGTACTCTGCTGCAGAGAAGACCAGCGCTTGGGTTGATATCCGCAAGATCTTAGCAGATGTCACCTTTGCTTTCAGATCTTCAAGGTGTTGTTTGAAGGATAGGGTCCGATCCAGACGCACGCCGAGGTATTTCGGGGCTTGTTGAACCTCCAGGTGTTTGCCCTCAAGGCTCACTGCCAGTTCTCTCCTTGCTTCCCTGGTGCTGAGATGGTATGATGCAGCAACAGTTTTTCCAACGCTGAGCTAGAGACGCCACTTTTGAAGGTATGCTACCATGGTGCGCATGTCTTCGTTCAGGCCGTCTTCCATCGCCTTCCACGATGGTCGGCTCAGCAAGATGGCAAGGTCGTCTGCATAGCCATACCTTCTGGATGGACGACAACCTTCACGTGGTCTTCCCAGTGAGTAGCAAGGTCAGGGTGCAAGTCCCGATTGCGAAACTAATGTCGCCAAAGAAACGCAGAGCCGGCAGACTGAGGAATGGTGGACGGGCATCCATCCCGACCGTCGAAAACCGAGGCCTGTTGGTGCTTCAACTTAATGTCGAGGGCCTTACCACCGCCAAACTCGAAGTCCTTCGACACCTGGCCGACTCCAATGGGGCCGCGGTCCTGCTCCTACAAGAGACGCACTGCACGACCAACAACATCCTCAAAATCCCTGGGTTTCATCTCGCCGGGTCCATCAACACCAAGCAACATGGTGTGGCAACCTTCATTCGCACTGGAATAAGCTGGGCAGCCTGTAGCCAATCACCAGCAGGCTCCAACATCGAGTGGCTGGTTACTAAAATCCAGAAAAGTCAAAGTCAAAAAAGTCAAAGTCAAAAGTCAAAGTAAGCTTTATTGTCAATCTCTCCACATGTCAAGACACACAAAGAAACCGAAATTACGTTTTCTCTATCCCACGGTGACGAGACATATTACACGATAGACATACAAGTAAGCGACACAATATAAAACAAGAAACAATAAATAATAAGAGTGATGAATAACTAATAAATAAACAGATAACACAATAAATAAGAGGAGCAAAACGGAGCCAGTGTGCATACAGCAGACAGTAAGCATAGCGCAAAAGTACAGGACGCTACGCAGAAAGGGGGGGCGAGTTCAGGATCCTAATAGCCTGGAGTATGAAGCTGTTGGTGAGTCTGGTGGTGCGGGAGCGCAGGCTCCTATACCTCTTCCGAGAGGGCAGAAGATCAAACAAAGAGTGAGCGGGGTGACTCACATCACTCACAATCGTGGTCGCCTTGCGGGTGAGATGGGAGATGTAAATGTCTTTCAAGGAGGGGAGTGAAACAACAATGATCTTACCAGCCGAGTTCACTATGCGCTGCAGGGCCTTCAAGTTGTAGTCAGTGCAGCTGCCACCCCAAACAGCAAACCTCAGTCATCAACGTCTACAAGCCCCCACCATCGGAGCTAACCACAACGTCACTCCCATCTGTAACTGCACCCGCAATTTATGCAGGCGACTTCAACAGACTGGGGGTACAACCATTCAACACCTAGCGGAGTGGCGCTGTGCGAATAGGCCTCCAACACTGATGCCCTGCTACTGTACGACCCCAAGGAACCCCCAACCTTCTTCTCTGCACGCTGGAACACCACCACCAACCGGGACCTGGCCTTCGCCATCTGCCGCAGCAACGACCCAAGACCGGAGAGGCGTGTTCTTGACAGGTTTCCCCGCTCACACCACCGACCTTCCATCATCAAAGTTCCATCACTGGTGGAACCGGTGCCAGGGAAGCCTGTGAAGAGATGGAACTTCCGAAAAGCCAACTGGGTGTCGTATACTGACGAGACGGAGAGGAGGTCAGCCAGCCTGCCAGACCCAGAGTCCACAGATGTGGAAGCAGCCTATGCAGCTAATCGGACGTCAAGCGCAGCGCGTTCGCTTGACTCCGGGGGTGCTAGTGTGACGTCAAATCAAACGCTGCGCGTTCGCTTCTCTTCCTTGCTAATCGGACGTCAAGCGCTTTGTGTGGCGGGCTCCATCTAGTGTGGAAACTGAGAAGTGCTCAAGCTGTTGTGCGGGCCACATTCCATTATGTTTTCAGAATTTGCTGCGGGCCAATATAAAGTTGGCCCGCGGGCCGTAGTTTGGACACCCCTAGTTTAAAGCTTTCTTCACATCATGCTACCGGAGATTAAAGCTCTCGAAGATCTGGCGTAGGGCCTCCGTGATAGCTCTGCTGAAGGCAAATAAAGATGCGGAGGACCCCAAGTCATGTGTCCCATTTAAGAAAGAATGATACACAGCCGCATAAAGCCAGTGGTGGACTCACAACTCTCACGGGAACAAGCTGGTTTCCGTCGAGGAAGGTCAACAGCAGACCAGATTACCCTACTCTCCCAAGACATCGAGTACTGCTTCCAGGATAAGGAGGAAGCTGGAGTGGTATACCTGGACTTAACTGCCGCATATGACACCGTGTGGCACCGGGGACTCCACCTGAAGCTGCTGAGGACCATACCGGACCGGCACATGGTGCAGTTCATCATGGAGATGCTTTCCAACCGCAGCTTTACTCTCCAAACCAGCAGTGGGCAGTGCAGTAGGCTCCGTAGACTGAGGAGCGCGGTACCGCAAGGGTCAGTTGTCTCACCAACACTATTTAACATCTAATGTAGTTGGCTGATCTTACTTGATAAATTCTCACTTATGGAGATAAAGTAGTCATTGAATTCATTAGCGAGGTAAATGTTGCTGTTCGTAAAGGAGTCGGGCAGCGTTTGTTTATGGCGTCTGTTTAGGACATTGTTTAATATGTGCCCAGTTTTTTGAGTCACCCTGCGCATCTTGCAAGAGTTTGCTATAATGGTTGGCTTTACTTATCCTTAATAAATGTGTAAGTTTATTTTTGGAGGCGGTATATTTATTTTTATTTTCAATTGTTGTCTGTCTTAAATATTTTTTGTATAGTTTATTTTTGTGTTTAACGGGATTAGAGAACCCTTGGGTTACCCAGGGTTTAGTTTCCCTCTTGCTGCATGTGACAGTCTTGACAAGGATAGTACCGTAATTTTCGGACTATAAGTCGCACCGGAGTATAAGTCGCACGAGCCATAAAATGCCCAAAAATGTGAAAAAAACATATATAAGTCGCTCCGGAGTATAAATCGCATTTTAGGGGGCAATTTATTCTACAAAATCCAACACCAAGAACAGACATGAACGAGCAACAACAGGCTAAACGATACGGTATGATGAACGTGACAAACACAAACGAGGAGCTGAGAACGGGCCTGAGGTAACATTCAGTTATTTAAAAAAAACTATTACATAAATAACACGTTTATAAAACCATCTGTGTCACTCCAATTCATTAAATCCATCGATTGTCCTTTGTCAACAATGCCGTGTGCCGCGCCGCAGTTCAAATTATTCCACAGGCCCATACAACGATGTATAAACTATATTTTAAATAACTATCACATAAACAACAATATTATCAAACAATTTGTGTCACTCCAAATGATTAAATCCATCCATCCATCCATCCATCCATCCATCCATCCATCCATCTTCTTCCGCTTATCCGGGGTCGGGTCGCGGGGGCAGCAGCCCCAGGAGGGACTCCCAGACTTCCCTCTCCCCAGCCACTTCATCCAGCTCATCCCGGGGGATCCCAAGGCGTTCCCAGGCCAGCTGAGAGACATAGTTTCTCCAGCACGTCCTGGGTCGTCCCCGGGGTCTCCTACCGGTGGGTCTTCCCCGGAACACCTCCCCAGGGAGGCGTCCAGGAGGCATCCTGATGAAATGCCCGAGCCATCTCATCTGGCTCCTCTCGACGTGGAGGAGTAGCGACTCTACTCTGAGTCTCTCCTGGATGACCGAGCTTCTCACCCTATCTCTAAGGGAGAGCCCGGACATCCTGCGGAGAAAACTCATTTCGGCCGCTTGTATCCGGGATCTCGTTCTTTCGGTCACGACCCATAGCTCGTGACCATAGGTGAGGGTAGGAGCGTAAATCGACCGGTAAATTGAGAGCTTTGGCTTTTTGCTCAGCTCTCTCTTTACCACGACGGACCGGTACAAAGTCCGCATTACTGCCGACGCTGCACCGATCCGCCTGTCGATCTCGCGCTCCATCCTCCCTTCACTCGTGAACAAGACCCCCAGATACTTAAACTCCTCCACTTGGGGCAGGATCTCATCCCCGATCCGGAGAGGGCATTCCACCCTTTTCTGATCGAGGACCATGGACTCGGATTTGGAGGTGCTGACCCTCATCCCGACCGCTTCACACTCGGCTGCGAACCGCTCGAGTGAGAGCTGGAGATCACGGCCTGAAGAAGCCAACAGCACCACGTCGTCTGCAAAAAGCAGAGACGCGATGCTGAGGTCCCCAAACCGGACACCCTCAACGCCTCGGCTGTGCCTAGAAATTCTGTCCATAAAAACTATGAACAGAATCGGTGACAAAGGGCAGCCTTGGCGGAGTCCAACCCTCACGAATCCGACTTACTGCCGGAAATGCGGACCAAACTCTGGCATCGGTGATACAGGGACCGAACCGCCCTTATCAGTTGGCTCGGTACCCCGTACTCCCGAAGCACCCCCCACAGAACCTCCCGAGGGGCGCGATCGAACGCCTTCTCCAAGTCCACAAAACACATGTGGACTGGTTGGGCGAACTCCCATGCACCCTCGAGGATCCTGCTGAGGGTGAAGAGCTGGTCCACTGTTCCACGGCCAGGACGATAGCCACACTGTTCCTCCTGAATCCAAGGTTCGACCTCCCGACGGACCCTCCTCTCCAGCACCCCTGAACAGACCTTACCAGGGAGGCTGAGGAGTGTAATTCCCTTATTCCCTTAGGAGTGTCATTAAATCCATCGATCAAATTTCTTGTCCTTTATGTCATCCTGGTGACATGTCCAGGGGATATGGCGCTTTAAAGTGTTAATTACTTTATTTGATTTTTTCTCTCTATTTTTCAAGTTTTGAATATGTTCAAGATAAAGATATCAAAGCTTGTGAAGTGATCAACTATACTAAAAATAACATGTGAAGTGGTCAACTATACTTGTAAGTAAGTGATGTGGTAATGATCAAGTAAAAATGTGTGAAAGAAAACATATATAAGTCGCTCCTGAGTATAAATCGCCCCCCCACCCGAACTATGAAAAAAAACGCGACTTATAGTCCGAAAATTATGGTATTTAATATTGCATCACTGATTGCCAGGACCAGGATGTCATATGCCTTGTTTGGATCATTCCACAGATAAACATTGTCCCAGTCTTTGGCCTGGAGCTCGGCGTGTAATTGCTGTAGTGTACTCTCGTTTATGACAGTTCAGTTTATGTCAATTGAAGTCTGGTTTGCATTCATGAAAAATTAAAGGAGCTGCGGACCAAAGCATACAGGGCAGCTGATGCTAACAAGTTAGCCAGTAGTCTCATTTAGAAGAGGTAGCGTAACATTGACTTATTATTTAGAGACTGTTTTTATGTACTTTTCCGCCTCATCGACTGAAGTTAGTTGTAGCCTACCTCCCTCATTGGTTTTGATGGTGAGTCTCGCCGGGAAGAGCAGAGCAGGCTTTAGACCCAGTTTGTACAGCACCGACATCACTTTGCTGTAGACTTTGCGTTCATCCAGTATTTCTTTCGGGTAATCCTCATAGATGACAATAGGATGATGTTGATACCGGAGCTTCCCTCTTTTGATCCGAGCAGCCCTGATTATCTTGTCTTTAGTTTGGAGGTGATGTAGTCGGATCAACACTGGTCTGGGCGGCTCACCTGGCGACGGCTTGGGTCTCTGGGCTTGGTGGCAGCGGTCGCATTCCGGGGGAGCATCCAGAATCTTACCGAAGAGGTCTTTCAGCAGCTTGGGGAAGAAGAGTGGGTCGGAGTTCTCCACTGATTCCGGCAAGCCCACGATTTTAATATTGTTCCGTCTGCTGAAAGCCTCCATTGATATGGATTTTGCTACAAGCTTGGTGTTGGTCTCGGCTAGCTTAGCACAGGTCTTGGTTAGCTTAGCACAGGTGGCTTCCAGCGCTTGTATCCGAGTGTCCTGGACGTTTGCGTTCTCCTACAGGTCTTTGATCTTTGTCGAGTGGTTATCTGCTATGGTGTGGAGGCGATGCAGTTTGTGTTCGATCTCTTCCATGGAAGCCCGAAACTCGGCGGTGATAGCTAGCCGGTTTTCCTCCAGAAGGCTGGCTATTGAGGCTAGCGTTAAGGTTCCGGTAGCCTCGCCAGGTAGTTGCAGATCTTCAGCTTTGGTTTTCGACTTTGGAGGCATGTTGACGTTCAGCCTTCCGGCAAAGTTGTCCGTATAACCGCCATGTGCTTTTTTTTTTTTTTTTTGGGTAAGCTCTGGAGTCATATAGTTGTTTAAATGTTTATAGGTAAGTAAGCGGGAGCGAGGTGATAGCGTGCACCTCCTACATGTTCACCCGGAAGTCTATATCCAAGTCTATATTTCTTTGCATGCTTCCCATCAAAGCCCAATTTGACTCCTTCCGGGAGTCTGCATGTATAAACCACAGGTGTCAAACCCAAGGCCTGGGGGCCAGATACGGCCCGCCACATCATTTTATGTGGCCCGCGAAGACAAATTGTGCATCAAATTCGTGCCATTACTAGAATTGCAAGTTGTCTTCACTTTTAATATCTTTTTTTTTTTTTTATATTTGACCAGTTTTTACTCGTCTGATTTGAAAACGAGTTATTTGTCAGTTTGTTTTGTCGCTTTTACTGTATATAATATGAGGTGCTCATACATTTATTTGGGTTGACAGTTATAATGGCCCTCCGAAAGAAGCTATGACGACAATGCGGCCCGCGAAAAAAAATGACTTTGACACCACTGGTATAGGGGGTTGGCTTGGATGGTTATGCTCTTTTCGCCCCCGGGTGTCGGTCAGAACACAGGAGGGAAGACGTGGTTCGGTTTTGATTGCTTTACTGAATTATTGGCAAAAAAGTAACAGGCAGTGTGGCTCATAGGGGCATACAGGCAAACTGGCAAAAGGGAATAGGCAAACGTTTGGTCGTAAGGATGTGAGAACAAGTTTGTCTAGTGTACATGGGTGAGTCTTTGGGTGTGTGAATGTGATTCTTGTGTGTGTGATTATTGCATGAAGTGTGTGTAGGGTGTGTGTGTGTGTGTGGTTCTGCAACAGACAGAAATACAGCACGTAAGTAAACGCTCAACTTCTGACATCACACAACACTAGTAAACGGCACACATTACATAACTAACTGCGCGTAACGGTTCCGCTATAGTAAATAAACATAAATGAAATACTCTCGGCAACACACCAAACATAAGTCATCGAGACAACAAAATACATTTGCTGGCGACCGTTAGTCGCCGTGCCGCTGCGTAACGGCTACTCATACGATGCGAGGCAAACTTAAAGAAGCACGCCGAAGCTATCAATCAAACAGCGCACACACGACAAAAACCGCGATCAGACAAACGGCACAACAGTAGACACTAGTAACAATGAAATGTACCGTATTTTTGGGACTATAAGTCACGGGTTTTTTCATAGTTTGGGTGGGGGGGGCGACTTATACTCAGGAGCGACTTATGTGTGAAATTATTCACAGATTTTTACAAAACGAATTGACAATTACCGTTTTGGCCCGAATATAAGACGATGTTTTTTGCATTGAAACAAGACTGAAAAAGTGGGTGTCGTTCGCTCAACTAGTCCACATCTGTTTTGCGGACTTGGAGAAGGCGTACGACTGTGTCCCTCGGGAAGTTCTGTGGAGGTTGCTTTGTGAGTATGGGGTGCCGAACCAACTGATAAGGGAAGTTTGGTCCCTGTATCATCGATGCCAGAGTTCGGTCCGCATTTCCGGCAGTAAGTTGAATTTGTTCCCAATGAGGGTCTGACTCCACCAAGGCTGCCCTTTGTCACCATTCTGTTCATAACATTTATGGACAGAATTTTTAGGCGCAGCCAAGGCATTGAGGGTGTTCGGTTTAGGGACCTGCTGGATTTGATCCACAATTTGGGAAGCGCACTATCCGCGCCTCACGGCAAAAGCCATAGCCAATCACCTGTTATCCAATTAACTCACTGCGTGCTCGCTTGATTTCTTCAGATTTAGGAAAATGCTAAGACACTGAAGAAGAAATTTGATTTACACAGGTTGGTTGAGTTCAATCACAATTCTTCAAAGTCAAAGTCAGCTTTATTGTCAATCTCTCCACATGTCACAACACACAAAGAGACCGAAATTACGTTTGTCTCTATCCCACGGTGACGAGACACATAACACGATAGACATACATGTACGCGACACAATATAA
The DNA here is from genome assembly GCF_033458585.1 of Syngnathus typhle. NCBI lineage: Eukaryota > Metazoa > Chordata > Actinopteri > Syngnathiformes > Syngnathidae > Syngnathus > Syngnathus typhle. The sequence goes on along the minus strand of NC_083738.1, from coordinate 2,839,188 downwards.
AAACAAGAAGGCAAAAATTCTAACAATCAATAGTAAGAGTGATGAATAAATAATAAATAAACAGATAACACAATAAATAACGGAGCCAGCAAGCATAGCGCAAAAGTAAAAAGCATCATAAACAAAAAGGCACAAACAATAAATAAGAGTAATAACAAATAATAAATAATAAGAGCCAGTGTGCATTCAGACAGTTCAGACAGTGAAAGTACAGGACGCTACGCAGAACGGGGGAGCGAGTTCAGGATCCTAACAGCCTGGAGTATGAAGCTGTTTGAGAGTCTGGAGGTGCGGGAGCGCAGGCTTCTGTACCTCTTCCCAGAGGGCAGAAGCTCGAACAAAGAGTGAGCGGGGTGACTCGCATCACTCACAATCGTGGTCGCCTTGCGGGTGAGATGGGAGGTGTAAATGTCCTTCAAGGAGGGGAGCGAAGCACCAGCAATCTTACCAGCCGTGTTCACTATGCGCTGCAGGGCCTTCAAGTTGTAGTCAGTGCAGCCGCCACCCCAAACAGCAATACAGCTGGAGAGGGCGCTCTCAATGGTGCCGCGGTAAAATGCAGTCATGACGGCCGGAGGAGCGCTCGCTCGCCTAAGTTTCCGCAGGAAGTACAGGCGGCGCTGGGCTTTCTTTGCCAGTGATGCGGTGTTGGTGGACCAGGAGAGATCCTCACTGATGTGCACCCCCAGGAACTTGGCGCTGCTCACTCGCTCCACCACTTGTTAAGAAAGCTCTGTTTTCAGGAAAGTACAATACAGCGCTGGGCTTTTCGTGCGACCATGCTCAAGAGCAGAAAGTCTCCATTCAGAAAAGGCAACGTTCAAGGTTCTTTGGTCATCTTATATTCAGTTGCACATGCTGGTATGGGCCGAGTTTGATGGGTGATGAGTCTTTGGGGTGGGGCAAGTTCGCAGTAGAGTTTGATTCCATGGGAGTGGGTGCTGGTTCGGTGAGAGCTGGTTCCGTGGGGTTGGATGCTGATTATGGGCGATTCGATGTGTGTGGGGGCTGTTGTTTTCCTTTCCGTCTTTCAGCCTTGACGATCATCTTTGGCCGGGTTTTGGCTGTCTCCCTCTGGCAACTGCTGGTTTTATCTCCAAGTGACCTTCCTGTGAACATTCTCCTCCATTCTTGCACATACACTGTCGCACCTCATCCTTTCAATTTTGTCATTTTGTACGGAATTATGTGAGCTTTTGGCTGTGACATCATCAATTTATTAATGTTCCCTGACTATGCAAAGTTTGTACTCAGCACTTACCATATTTTTGTTTGTTCTTTTGATACTCCATGTACTTGCTTACGTCATAATATTTTTAGTTTAATCATGCTTTCAACCATATCTTTCCTTTGTTAGGCAAAATATTTCCCTCTGTCCAGAACGTTCAGTAGTAATCGAAAACTGGCGTCTCGCATTAGTCAAAACATAAGATACAATCAAATACTGAACATTTTTAGACGACTTTGGCAGTGTCCGTGATTTAGAAAATCATCAGGCATGCATTAAACAGTTCCTTAAGGGTCATTTAAGATATTCAGGCAATATATAAAAAAACATTTGTTATTTCAAAGTGCTCAGAAATACATATCAGATAATAACGTTATATAAACCTTTGTCATTACCCCCTATCAAAAATGTCTAGTTATGTCTTCTTTATTGATTTGGTGTGTTGGTATAATTATATGCTTAAAATGTTTCTTTTATTGATTTAATATGTGAATATACTTTTCTCCTTATGTAATTTATTCAATGAGGTTCGAGCATATCTGTTTTTGTAGCTAGGCAGGACTTTTTGTATTTTGACCCCATTCCTTCACTCCGAGTAGCCGCTACGCAGCGGCACGGCGACTAACGGTCACCAGCAAATGTGTTTTGTTGTCTCGATTGATAACTTATGTTTGGTGTGTTGCCGAGAGTATTTCATTTATGGTTATTTATTATTATTTTTTGCGAATAATTCAGTAAAGCAATCAAAACTGAACCACGTCTTCCCTCCTGTGTTCTGACCGACACCGGGGGCGAAAAGAGCATAACCATCCGAGCCAACGGATACAGTCCTCAGGCTCCCCGACAATAGCAGTAGCAGTTTGCATTATTTTATTCCAATGTTTTTCCTTATTCAGATTTGTTTCAAGACTATAGTTACATTTAGACTTCACTTTGATGGTTAATGCAGTTATTGCAATTTTGTTGTTTTATCACAGTAGACTGGTTTATTTAAATTTCAAAAACCAGGAGCCATTCATTTACAAATGTGATTGCACTTTAGTTTACATACTTAAATATTTGGATATTAAGATGTGATAGACAATTTTTGCATGATTTGAATGAGGCAAAATAACATGCTTTTTCTCTCGAATATATTGTTATAATCATTTGTTTCAGATGTAATTATTTTCTGTATAAAAATTCAACTTTGTGTTCAAAAAGTCTTTTTTCAAACTCGAGTCTTGAAAAAGAGGGGGTCGTCTTATAATCGGGGCCGTTTTATATTCGGGCCAATTCACAAATTTTTACTTGATCATTAACACATTACTTACTAGTATAGTATGAGTGGTAATTGAATGCACCTCTAGACTATGGCAGAACGCAAGTGGAAAAGTTTCTTTGGCTTCTCTCACGTAAGCACATTTAAAAAAGGCTGAAAATTGACAAACACACGTCTGTTCTTCATGTCCATTGAAAACAAGCGTAGTACAGCCTGTCGCACAGCTTACACCTAATTTGCACGCTAAAAATAAATAGTACCGAGCAGTTTTTGGTGCCGAAATACCTAAGTATTGTACTGGTATCGATAACACAACCCACAAAGGCTAACCCAAGGTTGGATAGTCCTCATCACAAATGAACTAACTCCATGAAACTACTGATTTATAACCTTCCAGAGCATCACATGGAAGCTTCTATCAGGCAACATAGCAAAACATACCAAAATGATTATGTATATAGAACAATACATAAGCAAAGCACAGAAAGTCATTGGCAAGATGATCAGGAGTGCCAAACGTCAACTGCTGGTAGACAGGGCAATCGTCCAAGACTGAAAAATCTTAAACACAAACATTTGCATTGCTTGGATTGACTACAAGAAAGCCTATGACTCAATGCCACACATGGTTACTGGAGTTCTTAAAACTCAATAATGTCAATAGGATTTTAAGAAACTTTCTAAAGAACTCAATGAGGCTGTAGAAAACAATGAAAATGTGGCATATTCCAAGGAGATGCACTGTCTCTGCAGCTATTTTGCATAGGCCTGAACCCACTCAGTCAGATCATAACCAAGAGTTGCTCTGGGTACTCGTTCAACAGTGGAATAAGGATCAGCTACCTTGTCTACATGGATGACATCAAGCGGTATGCCAAGAATGGGCGTGATATCAACTCCATGATTCCCCTCAAAGCAATGACATCGGAATGTCACTCGGACTAGATAAAGGGTGGGCGAATGATACCTAAACAAGGGAAGATAACTGAAGGGATTGAACTACCTGAATGTGGCATAACAGATGTCCAGGACAGTTAGAAATATCTTGGATTGCCACAGGAAAATAGCAATCATAAGGAGGCAGTTCAGAGGTCAGTCACAGCCACATACGAGGGTGAGGCAAATCCTGTCAGCTGAACAGCAAGAACAATGTCATGTCATTAACCACTATAGTTTTGCCAGTAATCAGATACCTTTCTGGCACATGGCCACTGGTTGAGATACAAGCAACCGATATCAAGACAAGAAAGCTCCATACAATGCATGAAGGGTTTCACTCCAATTCCAGCATCCTGAGGTTGTACACAAAGCAGAATGAGGGGGGTAGCTAGACTACTGAGCTTCAGGGCATCAACAAGGAGGAAACAAGCCCCAAAGGATATATAAAGATGATGGCCGCCAGGGACGACCTGCTTAGCAAATGCCTCGGGCAATGGAAGAACCAGATGTACTGTCATGGAAAAAACAAGCCCCTGCATGGCATGTACCATCATCAAATTGAAGAAGGGGCTGACATTAAGAAAAATACCACTTTCTGAAAAAAGCTGGACTGAAAGACTAAAAGCACTGTGGCACTAATCATGGCAACACAAAAATAGGTCCCAAACACAAGATCAGTAGAGGCTGGGGTCTACCACATCAGACAGGATTCCAGGTTAGGGGTAATCTCTGCAAATTGGTTTAGTCAGTGCAGAGGGTCTTATCTCTTTATCTTCACAAGGTTTTGCAAATAGATACAAACGGAGCATGTTTGGACAACAAGCCAAGCAAGACGTTTGCACAATGCAAAGAAGGTGCAACATTTTAGTAACTCAAGTTTTCAGCAATGATGTTAATGATTCCAATCAGCACTTCAAAATAATCATAAAATCAAAATAAGTAGTCAAACCTATACGGGGCAGCTTATTGCCAAAAGCCATCACCACCCTAAATGCACAAATGCACCGGTCACCAAACATACATACAGTGGGGGGAAAAAGTATTTAGTGAGCCACCAATTATGCAAGTTCTCCCACTTTAAATATGAGAGATTCCTGTAATTTTCATCAGAGGTACACTTCAACTATGAGAGACAAAATGAAAAAAAAATTCAGAAAATCACTGTCTGATTTCTAAAGAATTTATTTGCAAATGATGGTGGAAAATACGTATTTGGACAATAACAAACGTTCATATACTTTGTTATATACCCTTTGTTGGCAATGACAGAGGTCAAAGGTTTTCTGTAAGTCTTCAGGTTTTCACACACTGTTGCTGGTATTTTGGCCTATTCCTCCATGCAGTTCTCTCAAGCAGTGACTGAGAACAGCTAGGATAAGACTGCGCAGAACCCTTGAGCTCTCAGGCCTCTAGTAGAGGACTGTGTATATACTGTATTTTCTGCACCATAAGGCGCACTTACCGTTTTTTTCCATGTATAATGCGCCCCCATGTATAATACGCACCCTAAAAATGGCCATGTCAATGCTGGAAAAAAGCCTGTACCCATGGATAATACGCAACCCGATTTATTTATATATTTTTTAAAGTCCCAATGATTGTCACACACGCATCTGGGTGTGGTGAAAGTTGTCCTCTGCATTTGACCCATTCCCGTGTGATTTTGATCCATCCCCTGGGGGAGAGGGGAGCAGTGAGCAACAGCGGCGCCGCGCTCTGCAATCATTTTGGTGATCTAACCCCCCAATTCCAACCCTTAATGCTGAGTGCCAAGCAGGGAGACAATGGGTCCCATTTTTATAGTCTTTGGTATGGTCTTAACTAGGGTGGATGTATTTGTTTTTTGTTGGCGTTGATTTCTCCGACTGTCCGTAAAGGCACCACCGCGATCAGTTAGCGTGCGGACATGTGAAAAAAGTGGCTCTGTATGGGAGAGAAGTTGAAGAGGAATAAAAACACCCTTGGAAACCAAAACTTGCCCCTCGTCGTGACTCGGAGCCGCAACAAATGTTTCGGATTTGTGTAGGGTACATTGTGACAGCAAACGAGCAGGTGATCGAGCAAGCGTCTGATACGAGAGCATTGTGTTCGTATGGAGCGTGTTTGAAGTGAACAGCAGAGAAGAAAGGAACTAGGCAAAGTGTTGTGAAATAAAATATTACCTGTAATACGCATTTTGTTATTTGCTGATTGAAACTGCTAATTAAACTGTGAATTGAAACTAATAGGTGGAGAACTGAAGTCTCGCTCTTTATATAGCTGACGTATCTTGCGCATCCGTTCTGCGCATACTGTCATGGTGGCCTCCGTATGATATCCGGTCTGCGATTGAGATTAAAAAACAAACAATATTTGACAATAACACACCATCAAGGATTGCACCATTGCATCAAACGATGTGTCGTCAATTATGAATTTTACTGACTAAGTGTGTTGGGCAGGATGGCTGAATGCGATGCGCGATTGCCAACAAACAAGAAGAAAGGTGATTTCTAGTTTTATTTCAAGGGAGATTTTCTTCAAAAATTGTTGTACCCATGCATAATACGCACCCCAGACTTTAGGACAATAAATTAGTTAAATTTCGCGTAAATCTGTAAATCTGTAAATGCTGTCTGGCTGCCACCAAAGGGACGTAATAGGTACACATATGTAGACCCGATGAACCAATAAAAGGACATTACATTTTACGTAGATAAGGGCGGTAAATCAATCAGAGGATTCTTGACTTGTCATCAGTAAGCAAACACAAATACAAAAAGACAGACTTGAATGGTGGCCGGTCACTCCCGGCATGTTGGCTGTCTTGGCGTCCAGCTAGCAGCGCCATGGGACCGGTGCGTCGCCATCACCTCTCAAACAATAAACGTAAAAATGGGTGTCCTTGCTCAAATATGTGTTTCCCACTGTGAACAGTAATGATGGGCAACTGAAGCTTCAAGATGATTCATGAACCCGTTGTTGTGTTTACTTAGACCTCTCGATGGCACTCTGTTCACCGAAGAGCTGAAAGCCCACCGACTTGCCATTTCCTAAAACCCTCACTTTAAACCAACATTGCCATCTAGAGGAGCCAAAGAATACAACAACTTCGTTCATGAAGCTTCATTTTCCTATCATTGTTCACTGAACAGTGTGCCCTTTGTGGAGGTTTATTGCAAAAAGGCAATGAAGCGCGATGTTCAAGACGGCGATTCAGTGTGGACTTGAGAGAAAAGCTGAGGCAAAAGTGGAAGGAGCAGCTCGCTAGCAGACTGGCTGCGGATTGTACGTAATACGTGAAGTGCATCCCTCCGCTGCCAATGACAAATACTATTGGTTGGTGCAAGACAAACCGCATTAGGATCCTCTAAAATGACATCAACAAAGAGATATGCAAACGAGGCACAACTCAAGCATTCTAGAAATTGCTGAAAAATAACATGACGACGAGACAATGACAAGAGGTAACTTGACATGTTTGATGGCGAACTTGCCCAACTAGTTAATTCGGATACAGAAGATGCGGACTTTGAAGGATTTGCGTATGAATATCGTTTAACAATAACGTGAGAACAGTAAATGGTTAAATAGTAGAATAAAGTACAACTGAACTTATACAACCAAACTCACTGTCTTTGTCTGTGCTTTGGTGATGTTTTTTTTTTTTTACTGTAAGTCATGGAATGCATATGCCTATAATGCAGTGTGCCCCATGTGTGGATTGAGTACAGAAAAGCCACCGCAATTGAGTCTGCGTCTTTTGACCCGAAGCACCTTATGGTGCGGAAAATACAATAGTTGAGTTTTGGTAATTGTTTTCTTTTAAAATCTATGAATAATCATTTAAAACATTGTGATTGCAATGAAAAGTTGGATATTGTGAGGATAAGTTATTAGATAATTACTGTGAACTGTGCTGTACTGGAGTGAAGAGATAATGAGCTCTAAGTTGTAATGGAGTCTGTTAATATGAGAAGTGAGTATGAATGGTTCTCCGTGCATTCATCTGACTTGGTTCACAGGTAGTGTGGTTTGAATTCCCACTCAGTGACGATGAGAAAGCGAGTGTAAATGGTTGCCCGTCTCACTATGTACCCTGAACTGACTTGCAACAAACCTTGGGTGTAGGCCACCTTTCACCCAGTCAGCTGGGATAAACTCCAGCACCCGTGACCCTGAACAGAAAACGTGGTATAGCAAATGGGTGTATGGCTGTTGTAAAGAAAGATAAATAGTTTAATTGTGACTATTGGTTTCCCAGAGTTACTAGCTACTTTGAATTTTGACTAGACAAAATTTTAGATGCAATTTACGTTGTTCTGGTGCTGAGCACACTTTCTACCAATTCAAGCACTGAGAGCTGGGGCTTGAGAATAGGGTTGATGTCTGAAGATAACAGCCTGCCTATTTGAACATAAATGTGCCAAACTGTTGCTGTTTTTAACGTCAGATGTTTTACAAACAACACTCCATAGTATGCCAGAACCCACAAACAACTTTTCTAGCACACTTTGCGGCCACAATGACACAGAATGAAAGACAAATGTTCTTCTTTTTTTATAACACATTTTAGTAAAACTGATAGCAAGAAATAATAGTTTACTATACTTCATATATAGAAGACAAATCTAACTTCTGATTTGGATATATCTTTTGACTCCCTTTTAAATTGCAGTACAAAAAATGCAGTGTTTAAAACAGTGAAGGGGAAGGACAAACCTGTAAAACAAAGATGACAACCAAACTCAACTTAAGAGAAGAAAACATACCTGCTTCGTATCAAAATGATCTGTACATTTACATTTACAAAATCTTTTCAGTGAGTTTATATACTGTTTGACTACAAATGTTTTATTCGCAATCTAAGGCTGCCCATCTTTTAACTTTGTTTTTTCACATACCAGTTTCGATCCTTTTCTATGGGGTTTCAATTTGTCTATGATGAGAGAAGCCTTTGGCAGTCAAAAAGGAGGACTGTGTGGTGGGTAAGGGATCGGGATTTGGTATAACATGCCTTCCTTTGCAGCATATACAGTTTATCATTTGCCCTAAACCCATCCCAAATGAAGTTTGACTTTTCAGGAACCTGGGCTTTCTTCTGGCAATGCTGGTTGACTGAAGAGGGATGTGACCTCTGATTGTGGCTGACTGTTGGAGGACTCCTTTTTCTGGGTGAGACTTTGGACATGTACAGAGAGCTGTGGTTTGGCCAAGATAAGCTGTGGCACTGGTGTGCCTACAGCTAGATGGACAGCTGGGGTTGTCACTGGCTTTGCGAAAGCCTGTGTTAGATGTGTAGTGACAGGCTTGGCCTGTATGAGCTGGGTCACGTGGCCAGATGGATTCGCCTGCATGAGCGTGGCAAGCTGGTTGGCTGGGATAGTGATGATTGTTATTTTCTCACCTGGTTTGGAACCAGACGGCAGCATGGCGGGCAGGGTCTGGATGACCAATTTTGGGGCTGCATTAGCGCTAGCTACTGTAACTGGTGTTCCTGCAGTGGTAGTTAGGATAGGGGAAGAGTTTAATGTCACTTGACCAAGAGAGTTCGTCATTACTACAGGCATGGCACGGATAGGCCTGTTGGAGAAAGAAAAACAATCATTAACAGCAGTTCGCCAACACACAGACTATTGAATGTCTGTTTTCTTTATTAGCACTATTATAAAGTTGTGTTATTTGATGACTTCAAGAACCATTGAGATTGACATGACCAACAAAAAATGTTTAAGTGAAAAGTTTAACCATTATATAATTATTTGTGTGGTTTATGACAATTTAATTGCAGAGCTGAATAAAAGAAAAAAATCTCAAAAGTGCACTTAAGTGTGAGACCTGGTGGTGGTGGTATTGGGGATGATTGTGACATAGGTTTGCTGAGGGTTGTAGGCAGCAGCGGTGGTGGTGCCCAGGATTTTGGGACACGGCTGGTTAGACACCACGCCCTCGCTGTCTTCACCTTCATCATCCTCGATGACTCGAATGTTCTTTGGCATGTCTTTGAATTGGTAGGCCAACCTCTGACCTTCCACCTTTGCAAGGATTCCACGCTGGTAATAATATCTGCATATGAAGGCACTGGACTTACGGCATTGGCATTGTACAACATGCTTATTATATGTTTAATAGAAATGCTTATTTTGAAAAAAAATTCAACGTTTTAGTTTGTGCAGAATGGCTGACCTTAGGGCTCGGCCCATCGTTTCATAGTTCATATCAGGTTTGTTCTTGTGTTTCCCCCAAAGTTTGGACACGGCTTTGGAGTCGACCAATTTAAAGATGCCCTTTTCCCTCTGCATCCACTTTATGTATCGAGGACATGTGTTTTTGTCCTGCAACAGCTCCAGCAAAAACTCCCACAGGTAGGTGGTGTTGCCTAGAAGAACAGAATGTCAATCTTAAAGCAAATGCTTACCAAAAAGTCAACTGGACCAAGGTTTACGAAATCAAGTCATGGATTTTCCTGATTTATTTTTTATGAAATCTACAAAGAGATTTAGGGTATCATGCGAAATTGTATTGTCCTACTCCAAATAGTTTTGATTCTAGAGGAGTTTCAAATTTTTGTATCATGTCATGTTTGTTAGTTTTTTTCCACCTTATTTAGGCAAAACTCAACCTCTCCAGTTTGTCCTTTCTATTGCCACTGTCTCAAGAGTTGTTGGAGATGGAGAGGGAACTACCGTATTTTTCGCACCATAAGGCGCACCCTCATTTAATTTTTTATTATTTACAAATTATTTCATATATAGGGCGCACCGGATCAAAAGGCGAATAAAATAGAAGCTACAGTGCAAAAAACTGAGGTTGACTAGTGTCCACTAGCCAATAACCAATGAGCCCTCTGTAAACAATCGCGTTTTGTAAACTATCTCCTATAAAACGATCAGAACTGACTAAAGTTCGATCTAACACATTGGTACTGCTTACTTATGTTTCCCTTCCATATCGATCCGTAAATTTACTCGAAACGTTAACGGAGCAGCCTGTTTTGAAATGAAATAGCCTCGTGTGTATAGCAGGTATCATTGTAACATTAGGCATCCGCAAACTCCCATGAGCCTCAGCTCGCAGACTCCCATGAGCCTCAGCAAAGTGTCGTGGCAGCCCCCTGTAAACAATCGCGTTTCTCAAACTATCTCCTATAAAATGATCGGAACTGACTAAAGTTCATTCTAACACAATGGTACTGCTTACTTATTTTTCCCTTCCTTATCGATCCGTAAATTTACTCGAAACATGAACGGAGCAGCCTATTTTCAAATGAAATAGCCTCATGCGTATAGCAGCTATCATTATAGCATTAGCCACCCGCAAACTCCCATGAGCCTCGGCTCACAGACTCCCATGAGCCTCAGCAAAGTGTCGTGGCGTTTCTCAAACTCTCTCCCATAAAAGTGATCGGAACTGACTGGAAAACTGATTTAACACATTGGTGCTGCTTATTTCAAAGTCAAACTCAAAGTCTCCTTTATTGTCAATTTCTTCACACGCCAAGACACACAAAGAGATCGAAATTACGTTCCCACTATCCCACGGTGACAAAACATACAGTGCCTTGCGAAAGTATTCGGCCCCCTTGAACCTTTCAACATTTTGCCACATTTCAAGCCTCAAACAAAGATATAAAATTTTAATTTTTTGTCAAGAATCAACAAGTGGGACACAATCGTGAAGTGGAACGAAATTTAATAGATAATTTAAACTTTTTTAACAAATAAAAAACTGAAAAGTGGGGCGTGCAATATTATTCGGCCCCTTTACTTTCAGTGCAGCAAACTCACTCTAGAAGTTCAGTGAGGATCTTTGAATGATCCAATGTTGTCCTAAATGACTGATGATGATAAATAGAATGCACTTGTGTGTAATCAAGTCTCCGTATAAATGCACCTGCTCTTTGATAGTCTCAGGGTTCTGAGACAGATAACTACAGCTGAGGTGGGCGAGTCTGTCCATAGGACAACAATCAGTCATGCACTGCACAAATCTGGCCTTTATGGAAGAGTGGCAAGAAGAAAGCCATTTCTCAAAGATATCCATAAAAGGTCTCGTTTAAACTTTCCCACAAGCAACCTGGGAGACACACCAAACATGTGGAAGAAGGTGCTCTCGTCAGATGAAACCAAAATTGAACTTTTTGGCCACAATGCAAAACGCTATGTTTGGCGTAAAAGCAACACAGCTCATCACCCTGACCCTGAACACACCATCCCCACTGTCAAACATGGTGGTGGCAGCATCATGGTTTGGGCCTGCTTTTCTTCAGCAGGGACAGGGAAGATGGCTAAAATTGATGGGAAGATGGATGGAGCCAAATACAGGACCATTCTGGAAGAAAACCTGTTGGAGTCTGCAAAAGACCTGAAACTGGGATGGAGATTTATCTTCCAACAGGACAATGATCCAAAACATAAAGCCAAATCTACAATGGAATGGTTCACAAATAGATGTATCCAGGTGTTAGAATGGCCAAGTCAAAGTCCAGACCTGAATCCAATCAAGAATCTGTGGAAAGAGCTAAAGACTGCTGTTCACAAACGCTCTCCATCCAACCTCACTGAGCTCGAGCTGTTTTGCAAGGAGGAATGGGCAAGAATTCCAGTCTCTCGATGTGCAAAACTGATAGAGACATACCCCAAGCGACTTGCAGCTGTAATTGCAGCAAAAGGTGGTGCTACAAAGTATTAGCACAAGGGGGCCAAATAATGCCCCACTTTTCAGTTTTTTATTTGTTAAAAAAGTTTAAATTCCATCCATCCATTTTCTGTACCGCTTAGTCCCCACTGGGGTCGCGGGCGTGCTGGAGCCTATCCCAGCCATCATCGGGCAGTAGGCGGGGGACACTCTGGACCGGTTGCCAGCCAATCGCAGGGCACACAGAGACAAACAACCATTTGCACTCGCACTCACACCTAGGGACAATCTGGAGTGTTCAATCGGCCTACCAAGCATGTTTTTGGGATGTGGGAGGAAACCGGAGTGCCCGGAGAAAACCCACGCGGGCCCGGGGAGAACATGCAAACTCCACACAGGGAGGGCCGGAGGTGGAATTAAACCCGCACCCTCCGAACTGTGAGGCGGACGTGCTACCCAAGTGCGCCACCAAGCCGCCTTAAAAGTTAAAATTATCCAATAAATTTTGTTCCACTTCACGATTGTGTCCCACTTGTTGTTGATGCTTGACAAAAAATTTAACTTTTATATCTTTATGTTTGAAGCCTGAAATGTCGCGAAATGTTGAAAGGTTCAAGGGGGCCGAATACTTTCGCAAGCCACTGTAGTACACAATATACATACAAGTAAACAACACAAAAAATAAAAACAAGAAGGCACAAACAATGAATAAATAAGAGTGATGAATAAATAATAAATAAACAAAACATAATAAATAAGAGGAGCAAAAATGGAGCAAGTGTGCATACAGCAGACAGTCAGAAGATCGCGCAAAACTACAAAACGCTACGCAGATATTTATGATTCCGTTGGAGATTGATCCGTAAACGTACTCAAAACCATTAACGGAACAGCCTATTTTGAAATGAAATAGCCTCGCGGGTTTAACTGCTATTCAGTGACCACCCCCCGACCACGGTTGCCGTAATGCTGGGAAGCGATGCGACCTTGTAATTTACAAGTCGTACTAAAACGTACTAAAACGTTTTGGCAGAGCGCTGTGTACAACAAGTATCGATCAACAAATTCATCAATTGATCCATATATAAGGCGCTCTACATTATAAGGCGCAAAATATATAAGTCGCACCGGAGTACACCCTGACGTCAGGCTCGTCATTATTCCACAGATCTAGTATATAACTCTATTGTAGCGTTAACAAAGTACCAGGAAAGACGTGGGTTTGGTAAACGGCTCTTTATTTAACAAAACAAGAGTTGAACGAGCCAACAACTACTTAACTAACGATAAAAACATATACAAGTTGCTATACAAAATAAAATATATCAAATAACTATAACATAAATAGTTCACCACCACACGGCCCCAAGCACCGGCGTCGACTTCCAGGTGTGTGGCGGCGTGGACTTCCATCCCCGGAGGTGGCACTTCCAGCCACGGAAGGGGAAGAGAGCTCCATAGAATACTAGTGTAGTGTGTGCGTAAAAGCCATGTCCGAGCCCCATCCACCGTCCCTGGACAGCCACCTGGCCGAGCGCCGGCCCCTGACTTCAACCCATGTATAATACGCACCCAAATTTTGACTTTTTTTTTTTTTTTTTTTTTTTAAAGTCCCAATGATCGTCACACACACACATCTAGTGAAATTTGTCCTCTGCATTTGACCCATCCTCGTGTGATTTTGATCCATCCCCTGGGGGAGAGGGGAGCAGTGAGCAGCAGCGGCGCCGCTCTCGGGAATCATTTGGTGATCTAACCCCCCAATTCCAACCCTTTTGCTGAGTGCCAAGCAGGGAGGCAATGGGTCCCATTTTTATACCGTGTTTTCCGCCCTATTAGGCGCACCGGCCTGTAAGGCGCATAAAATAGAAGCTTTACTGCAACAAACCGAGGTTGACTAGGGTTGCGGTATGCACCCACTAGCCAATAACCAACGAGCCCTCTGTAAACAATCGCGTCTCTCAAACGAGCTCCTATAAAATGATCAGAACTGACTAAAGTTCAATCTAACGCATTGGTACTACTTACCTATGTTTCCCTTCCATATCGATCCGTAGATTTACTCGAAACATGAACAGAGCAGCCTATTTTGACATGAAATAGCCTCGCGCGTACAGCAGCTATCGTTATAGCATTAGCATCCGCAAAAACCCATGACCCTCAGCTCGCAATCTCCCATGAGCCTCAGCAAAGTGTAAACAATCGCGTCTCTCAAACGAGCTCCTATAAAATGTTCAGAACTGACTAAAGTTCGATCTAACGCATTGGTACTACTTACCTATGTTTCCCTTCCATATCGATCCGTAGATTTACTCGAAACATTAACGGAGCAGCCTATTTTGAAATGAAATAGCCTCGCGGGTACAACAGCTATTCGGTGACGCCCCCTGACTACAGTTACCGTAATGCTGGGAAGCGTAATTTACTAGTCGTACTAAAACGTACTAAAACATTTTGGCAGAGCACTGTGTACAACCAGTATGGATAAACAAATTCATCACTTGATCCATATATAAGGCGCACCGGACCATAAGGCGCACTGTTGACTATTGATAAAAATTTTGGACCCAGCCGGGTGACTTAAATCCGTAAACGTAAAATTATTTCAGAAAAAAGATCATCTTTGGGAACAATCGGATGTTATTCTGCCGGTCAGTATCACTGCACATGCAGTAGCAAACTCGATTGCGAAGAAATATGGGAGACTCTCAAAGTCAAAAAGTCAAAGTCAAAGTCAGCTTTATTGTCAATCTCTTCACATGTCAAGACACACAAAGAAACCAAAATTACGTTTTCTCTATCCCACGGTGACGAGACATATTACACGATAGACATACAAGTAAACGACACAATATAAAAACAAGAAGGCACAAACAATAAACAATAAGAATGATGAATAAATAATAAATAAACAGATAACACAATGAATAAGAGGAGCAAAACGGAGCCAGTGTGCATACAGCAGACAGTAAGCGTAGCGCAAAAGTACAGGACGCTACGCAGAAAAGGGGAAGCGAGTTCAGGATCCTAACAGCCTGGAGTATGAAGCTGTTGTTGAGTCTGGTGGTGCGGGAGCGCAGGCTCCTATACCTCTTCCCAGAGGGCAAAAGCTCTAACAAAGAGTGAGCGGGGTGACTCACATCACTCACAATCGTGGTCGCCTTGCGGGTGAGATGGGAGATGTAAATGTCTTTCAAGGAGGGGAGTGAAGCACCAATAATCTTACCAGCCGTGTTTACTATGCGCTGCGGGGCCTTCAAGTTGTAGTCAGTGGAGCCGCCACCCCAAACAGCAATACAGCTGGAGAGGACGCTCTCAATGGTGCCGCGGTAAAATGTAGTCATGACGGCCGGAGGAGCGCTCGCTCGCCTGAGTTTCCGCAGGAAGTACAGGCGGCGCTGGGCCTTCTTCGCCAGTGATGCGGTGTTGGTGGACCAGGAGAGATCCTCACTGATGTGCACCCCCAAGAACCTGGCGCTGCTCACTCTCTCCACCACAGCACCGTCGATGGTCAGCGGCAGGTGTTGGGTGTGACCCTTCCGGAAGTCAACAACAACCTCCTTGGTCTTGTCGACGTTCAAATCACCAATATTTGAGTGATGTTCCAGTTATTTATCACAATTATTTA
This sequence comes from Syngnathus typhle, assembly GCF_033458585.1. Taxonomy (NCBI): domain Eukaryota; kingdom Metazoa; phylum Chordata; class Actinopteri; order Syngnathiformes; family Syngnathidae; genus Syngnathus; species Syngnathus typhle. Next base: position 2,823,516 of record NC_083738.1, on the reverse strand, counting down.
TTACCGTTTTTTTCCGTGTATAGTGCGCCCCCATGTATAATACGCACCCTAAAAATGGCATGCTGATGCTGGAAAAAAGCCTGTACCCATGTATAATACGCACCCAATTTTTATGAATTTTTTTTATGATTTTTTTTTTTTTTTTTTTTTTTTTAAGTCCCAATGATCATAGGGAGGCAATGGGTCCCATTTTTATAGTCTTTGGTATGGTCTTAACTAGGCTGGATGTAATTTTTTTTGTTGGCGTTGATTTCTCCGACTGCCCGTAAACGCACCACCGCGCTCCGTGCGCGCACGGGACAGCAAACGAGCAGGTGATTGAGCAAGCGTCTGATACGAGAGCATTTCGGTCGCATGGAGCGTGTTTGAAGTGAACAGCAGAGAAGAAAGGAACAAGGCAAAGTGTTGTGAAAGAAAATGCACAGAACAGATGCGTAAGACACGTCAGCTATATAAAGAGCGAGAGTTGTTTTCCTCCTATTAGTTTCAATTCACAGTTTAATTAGCAGTTTCAATCAGCAAATAACAAAATGCGTATTACAGGTAATATTTTATTTCACAACACTTTGCCTTGTACCTTTGGTCTCTGCTGTTCATCCTAAAACACAAATGCGCTCTTTAAGCAATGCGACAGTGAGCGCCCGGCGCGCTGCGGTTGCGCGACCGCACCAAATTAAGCTCCCTGCGCAGTGCGCACTGAGGTCCACTTAAATTTTAGAAAGTACATCAGGACTTTAAAAATATCTTCTAAATTTCAGCGACGGCTCTGTCACAATCGACCAGCGCGGTGCAGTTGGGCGGTCGGCGGCGCGCTACGGTTGAGCGTTCTCTCTCGCGCTCTCGCTCTCTCTCGCTCTCGCACACACGCGCACACACGCAAACCGGATATCATACGGAGGCCGCCATTACAGATGCGCAGAACGGATGCGCAAGACACGTCAGCTATATAAAGAGCGAGAGTTCAGTTCTCTACCTAAATCCGTATTACAGGTAATATTTTATTTCACAACACTTTGCCTTGTTCCTTTCTTCTCTGCTGTTCACTTCAAACACGCTCCATGCGACCGCAATGCTCTCGTATCAGACGCTTGCTCGATCACCTGCTCGTTTGCTGTCCCGTGCGCGCACGGAGCGCGGTGGTGCGTTTACGGGCAGTCGGAGAAATCAACGCCAACAAAAAAAATTACATCCAGCCTAGGTAAGACCATACCAAAGACTATAAAAATGGGACCCATTGCCTCCCTGCGTGTGTGACGATCATTGTGACTTAAAAAAAAAAAAATTCATAAAAATTGGGTGCGTATTATACATGGGTACAGGCTTTTTTCCAGCATCAGCATGCCATTTTTAGGGTGCGTATTATACATGGGGGCGCACTATACACGGAAAAAAACGGTATATAATAATTATTTATTATTATTCACAATTGTCATGGTGATCTTTCTGGTGATTTCTTAACTAGGCTGGATGTATTTTCTTTGTTGCCGTTGATTTCTCCGACTGCCCATAAAGGCACCACCACGATCAGTTAGGTTAGAATGAAAAGAGAGGAAAGTGACGTGCGGACATGTGAAAATAAAACCACCCTTGGAAATCAAAACTTGCCCCTCGTCGTGACTCGGATCCGCAACAAATGTTTCGGATTTGTGTAAGGTACATTGTGACAGCAAACGAACAGGTGATCGAGCAAACATCTGATACGAGAGCATTGTGTTCGTATGGAGCGTGTTTGAAGTGAACAGCAGAGAAGAAAGGAACAAGGCAAAGTGTTGTGAAATAAAATATTACCTGTAATACGCATTTTGTTATTTGCTGATTGAAACTGCTAATTAAACTGAATTGAAACTAAGAGGAAGAACCCGTACGTTAGCAAATCCACCGCCCTGTGCTTCACCGAAACGTGGTTCAACGGACGCACCCCTCAAGAGCTAACTGGGTTTCGGCTACTACGCGCAGATCACAGCACAGAGCTCATGGGAAAAACAAAAGGAAGTGGTCTATGTTTCTACATTAATGAATTACTTCTCTGGTTCTTCTATATCAAACAAATTTGTTTTAGGTTCATTTACCTGACATGTTTCGGCGGAATCTTCCGCCTTCATCAGAGTGACACTCTGATGAAGGCGGAAGATTCCGCCGAAACATGTCAGGTAAATGAACCTAAAACAAATTTGTTTGATATAGAAGAACCAGAGAAGTAATTGAAAAGGAAAAAACAAGATGAACCTAGTACAACTACATTAATGAATGTTGATGTACTGATGTCACAGTGTTGAAAGAGTCTTGCAGCCCTCTCCTAGAGACGGTTTTCATAGACTGCCGGACGTTTTATTCTCCACGGGAGTTCCCCTCGATCGTAATGGCGGCTGTTTACATTCCACCACACACAGGTGCGATCGAAGCCACACAGCTACTAGCTGACCAGGTAACAGACGTGGAGAGAAAACTACCAAACTCACTGATCATTGTTTTGGGTGATTTTAACAGAGTGAACCTAACACGAACTCCACAAATAAAGACAAAACATAACGTGTCCGACCAGAGGGACACAGACACTGGACCACTGCTACTCCGTAATAAAGGACGCATACTGCTCTGTGGCCCGTGCAGCTTTAGGACTCTCGGACCACTGTCTAGTTTATCTGATCCCAGCCTACAGGCAGAAATGAAAAACTTCTTAGCCTGTGGTGAGGACTGTGTGGAAATCGACAGTGGAGTCAAACCAGGACCTCCAAGCCTGCTTTGACTGCACCGATTGGGGTGTTTTTGAAGCTGCAACTTCAGACCTGCATGAACTCACCGACACTGTGACATCATACATTAGCTTTTGTGAGGACATGTGTATGCAAACTAAGACCTTCTGCACGCACAACAACAACGAACCGTGGTTTACACCAAACTTCAGGATGCTGTGCAAAGCCAAGGAGGAAGCCTACAGGAGTGGGGATCGTGACTTGTTCAGGCAAGCTAGGAACACACTGACACGAGAGATAAGGAAAGCTAGGAGGACCTATGGGGAGAGCCTGGAGAGGCACCTCTCTGCCAATCCTGATCCCTCAACAGTGTGGAAAGGCCTGCAGAGCATCACGGGCTTCAAGTAACCAACTGCCGTCCTGTGAAGAACACAAGGCTTGCAAACCAGCTAAACAGGTTACTGCAGGTTTGAACGGTCCACCCACACAACAGGACCTCCTACATCACAATCAACATAAACACCTCCCCCCACATCCACCCGGTACACACCTCCATCGTTGTTATCACCTACTTTCTCACTTTCAGAAGCCGCGCCCGCACTTCGCGAGGAGGAGGTGTGTCAGATGTTCCGGAGACAAAAGGTCAGGAAGGCACCAGGCCCAGACGTCGTGTCCTCCTCCTGCCTGAAAGTCTGTGGTGAACAGCTTGGCACCCACCTTTGCATGGATCTTCAACCATTCCCTGGAGCTGTGTGAGGTGCACCTCATGCCTCAAAAGCTCCACCATCATGCCAAGAAGCCCGCCATCACAGGTTTGAATGATTATAGACCTGACGCCCTGACATCTGTGGTCAAGAAATCCTTTGAGAGGCTAGTGTTGAGCCACCTGAAGGACATCACGGGCCCCCGTCACAACTCCCTGCAGTTTGCCTACCGGGCAAACAGGTCGGTGAATGATACGGTCAATGTGGGACTGCACTACATCCTGCACCACCTAGACATCTCAGGAACATACACCAGGATCCTGTTTGTGGACTTCAGCTTGCGGTCAACAACATCGCTCCCAACATTCTCTACCAGTAGCTCGTCCAGCTCGCCTGCCTCCACCTGTCAGTGGATCACCAGCTTCCTAAACCAACAGGAGACAGCATGTGAGGTTGGGGACCATCACATCCAACACCCGGACCACCAGCACTGCCGCCCCCCAGGGGTGCATACTCTCCCCACTGCTCTTCTCTCTCTACACCAACGATTGCTCCTCAGGCGACTCTTCTGTGAAGCTCCTGAAGTATGCGGAGGACACCACTCTCATCGGACTGATCCGGGAATGTGACGAGACTGCGTACAGACAGGAGGTGAAGCGGCTGGTCCACTGGTGCAGCCAAAACCACCTGGAACTGAACCCGCTCAAGACTGTGTCGATGACAGTGGACTTCAGGAGAGACCATCACTTCCACCCCTCACTATCCTCAGTAGTTCTATTCCCTCCACAGACACCTTCAAGTTCCTGGGATACACAATCTCTCGGGACCTGAAATGGACCGGCCACATCGACTGTCCGGAAGAAGGCACAGCAGAGGCTGTAGTTTCTGAGACAGCTCAGGAAGTTCAACCTGCCGCAGGAGCTGCTGAAGACCTTCTACACTGCCATCATCCAGTCTATCCTCTGCACCTCCATCACTGTCTGGTTTGGATCGGCCACCAAATAAGACAAGCACAGACTGCAACAGACAATCAGGACTGCGGAAAATATAATTGGGACCAACCTCCCATATATCCAAGACTTGTACTTGTCCAGGACCAGGAAACGTGTAAGTACCGTTTTTTTCCGTGTATAGTGCGCAAAATTTAACTAATTTGTTGTCCTAAAATCTGGGGTGCGCATTATACATGGGTACAAAAAATTTTTAAATTTTTTTTTTTTTTTTTTTTTAAGTCCCAATGATCGTCACACACGTAGGGAGGCAATGGGTCCCATTTTTATAGTCTTTGTTATGGTCTTAACTAGGCTGGATGTAATTTTTTTTGTTGCCGTTGATTTCTCCGACTGCCCGTAAACGCACCACCGCGCCCCGTGCGCGCACGGGACAGCAAACGAGCAGGTGATCGAGCAAGCGTCTGATACGAGAGCATTGCGGTCGCATGGAGCGTGTTTGAAGTGAACAGCAGAGAAGAAAGGAACAAGGCAAAGTGTTGTGAAATAAAATGCACAGAACGGATGCGCAAGACACGTCAGCTATATAAAGAGCGAGAGTTGTTTTCTTCCTATTGGTTTCAATTCACAGTTTAATTTGCAGTTTCAATCAGCAAATACACCGTGTTCCAAATTATTATGCAAATGATATTTATCTCAGATTTTCCTAAATAGTCGATGCAAATGAGTCAGCATAATTTTCAAGTCATCAACCATTAGTTTAATGAATTCGAATGTTATTGAACAAACCTCCCAATGATAACAGAATTTTTCAAAAATAAAAAACTTAAAATGCACTGTTCCAAATTATTACGCACAACAGAGTTTTATAACATTTTATAGGTTGTTATGAACTGAAATGCTCATCTTTAGAATTTACAGCATTAGGAGGTCATATTTACTGAAATCAAAAGCTATTTCAATCAAAAACATCTTAACAGGTCAAGTTACATTTTAACATAGGACCCTTTATTTGATAGCAGCTTCACAATTCTTGCATCCATTGACCTTGTGAGTTTTTGGAGAGTTTCTGCTTGAATTTCTTTGCAGGATGTCAGAATAGCCTCCCAGAGCTGCTGTTTGGATGTGAACTGCCTCCCACCCTCATAGATCTTTTGCTTGAGGATGCTCCAAAGGTTCTCAATAGGGTTGAGGTCAGGGGAGGATGGGGGCCACACCATGAGTTTCTCTCCTTTTATGCCCATAGCAGCCAATGATGCAGAGGTATTCCTTGCAGCATGAGATGGTGCATTGTCATGCATGAAGATGATTTTGCTACGGAAAGCACGGTTCTTCTTTTTGTACCATGGAAGAAAGTGGTCAGTCAGAAACTCCACATACTTTACAGATGTAATTTTCACACCTTCAGGGACCCTAAAGGGGCCAACCAGCTCTCTCCCCATGATTCCGGCCCAAAACATGACTCCGCCACCTCCTTGCTGACGTCGCAGCCTTGTTGGGACATGGTGGCCGTCCACCAACCATCCACGACTCCATCCATCTGGACCATCCAAGGTTGCACGGCACTCATCAGTGAACAAGACTGTTTGAAAATTAGTCTTCATGTATTCCTGGGCCCACTGCAGCCGTTTCTGCTTGTGAGCGTTGTTTAGGGGTGGCCGAATAGAGGGTTTACGCATAACTGCAAGACTCTGGAGGATCCTACACCTTGATGTTCGTGGGACTCCAGAGGCACCAGCAGCTTCAAATATCTGTTTGCTACTCTGTAATGGCATTTTAGCAGCTGCTCTCTTAATCCGATGTTTTTGTCTGGCAGAAACCTTCCTCGTTGTGCCTTTATCTGCATGAACCCGTGTGTGCTCTGAATCAGCCACAAATCTCTTTACAGTACGATGATCACGCTTAAGTTTTCGTGAAATATCTAAGGTCTTCATACCTTGTCCAAGGCATTGAACTATTTCACGCTTTTCGACAGCAGAGAGATCCTTTTTCTTTCCCATGTTGCTTGGAAATGGTCATCTGCTTAATAATGTGGAACGCCATTCTTAAGTAGTTTTTCCTTAATTGGGCTCACCTGGCAGACTAATTATCACAGGTGTCTGAGATTGATTTCAGTGATCCAAAGAGCCCTGACACACAATACCGTCCATGAGTTTAATTGAAAAACAAAAAATGTAATCTTTATGACACTTAAATACAATTTGCATAATAATTTGGAACACGGTGTAGTCCGGTGCGCCTTATATATGGACAAAGTTTTAAAATGGGCCGTTCATTGAAGGTGCGCCTTATACCCCGGTGCGCCTAATAGGGCGCAAAATACGGTACCACAGTGATTTCGACCCCAGAGATTGGAGAGTCCACCTCAGAGTCCCCAGACCCTGCTTCCATAATGGAAGGTGTGTAGGTGGAATTGAGGAGGTCTTCGAAGTATTCTCCCCACCGACACACAACGTCCCGAGTCGAGGTCAGCAGCACGCCATCTCCACTGTAAACAGTGTTGACGTTGCACTGATTTCCCTTCTTGAGACGCCGGATGGTGGACCAGAATTTCCTCGAAGCCGTCCGGAAGTCATTCTCCATGGCCTCGCCAAACTCCTCCCACGCCCGGGTTTTTGCCTCAGCAACCGCCGAAGCCGCGTTCCGCTTGGCCATCCGGTACCTGTCAGCTGCCTCCGGAATCCCGCAGGCCAAAACGGCCCGATAGGACTCCTTCTTCAGCTTGACGGCATCCCTTACCGCCGGTGTCCACCAGCGGGTTCGGGGATTGCCCCCACGACAGGCACCAATGACCTTACGGCCACAGCTTCGGTCGGCCGCCTCAACAATGGAGGCGCGGAACAAGGTCCACTTGGACTCAATGTCCCCCACCTCCCCCGGGATGTGGGAAAAGCTCTGCCGGAGGTGGGAGTTGAAGCTCTTCCTGACAGGGGATTCCGCCAGACGTACCCAGCAGACCCTCACAGAGCGTTTGGGTCTGCCAGGTCGGACCGGCATCTTCCCCCACCATCTGAGCCAACCCACCACCAGGTGGTGATCAGTTGACAGCTCCGCCCCTCTCTTCGCACGCGTGTCCAAAACATGCGGCCGTAAATCCGATGACACGACTACAAAGTCGATCATCGAACTGCGATCTAGGGTGTTGTTAGAAAAATGTATATATATGTTATCATGCGTTCTCTAATCAATGCTTTACTGCAATATTACTGTCAGGGTTTCCTAACTATCTTGATCGTAGGATTAGGTTGGAATGTATACAACCAGTAATAAATAACTTAGCTTGTTGCATCCTACACAATGTCGTAAAACTTCCCTTGTTATGTTTTAACTAGAGGTCAAAGGTTTTTTCTTCTGTATCCAGTCCACTCAAACTCCTCTTCCCAGATGTTCTTATCAGTATGTAAACACCTAGTGATTTTTTCCTTACGAGACAAAGCCCACATGCTTTCCTCCTCCCCTTTCGTGGCTTATGTCTCACACTGTGGGTAGGGCAAATCCAAATAAAAAGAGCGGGAGTGCCTACAGATATTTAGTGTGTGTAGAGATTGTTGTAAGCTATCTGTACTGCAGTCCTCGCGAGAAAAGACTTAATATTCTGTCTCACTTGTGGTCTGTTTGCTGTTGCTCTTCTCTTAATAGTTATTCCGTCATCGAAATAAACCTGACAGAAATTGGGGTCTCGTCCGGGATCTCGACACGCCTTGAACGGTTCCAGCGGGCTCTTCGACGCAGGTGACAATCCTCGGCCGAGGTAAAACAAAAGCCCTTTGACGGGACTGTCTCGATCAGTCCGGCTGGACACCGGGAGGGTTGACGAGATCTTCCGAGGAAGAGAATCAGCAGACTGTGAGTAGGAATATTAATTCTACTAAAAAGGAATGAATGAGCTGTGACAAGAGGTCACTTAATACACTTAACGTTTTATGTTAGTTAAATTCCGCAGCAGGAGGGGCGGACTCCTCTGTTATTGAAAAACGCGTGTGGTATGCTTGTGAACGGTTTGACTGAGAGTGATCTCATTTGAGCACTCCTCTTAAATAGTAAGCGAAAGTCCCTACCCCGACATGAACTAAAATGCAAAGATCGGAAATGACTAGGCCAAAATCAAATCAAATCAGGTTTCCATGTAATGAAGTGGGAACCTGGCTGCCAAAATTAAGGAGATATTTGTGTTAAACAGATAAAGTAAGATAAAGAAGTACTGAAGTTAAAATTGGCTAAATAAATGGAAAATAATTACAAATAGCTTCTAAAAGTAAAATAGAGAATAAATCTGACAAGTAAGACGGGTAAAAAGGTGTTCTTAGTGCGTTCTATGTGATCATATATGTTCTGCGTCATCCTTTTGTGCTGGTGTGTGTGCGTGTGCGCGCAGAGGATCCTCATGAATGGGTGTGTGTATGAGTGCGAGTGAGATGTGTGTCCTATGGAAGAAATCAGTAATGGAGAATGTTCTGGAGGCTGTTGAGCAATAATAGGGAAATTAAGAAGTGGATGATGGTGTGTTTAAGTTGGTTGGAGAAACTAAGATGAGCAGTGTGTGGAAGTAGAGAAAATAAGACGTGCGTGGCAGGAAGTGACTAGAATGGTGGCTTGATAGGACGAGAATAAGAGACAGCAAATGTTGTGTAGAAGACTGAAAGATGTTGAAGGTGAACATGATGAAGGGGGCAACGGCAAAGTTGGCCTGCCTTTTGAGAAGGTGAAACTGATAAGCGTGCCTGCGCTCGCGCGTTGTCGCGGGGCCATTGCTATGCTCGTGTGGGCGGTGGGCCGGCATCATGGTTGTTGCAGGAAATGGCCAGCCTGTGACCAATCAACATTGATGCTGCGCCTCCCCCTCGCACGAGGGGTGCTGTGGCTGCGGGCGAAGCAGGGAAAGTGTGAGTTTCTCAGAGAATGTTTGAATATTTGAAGCAGGGTGATGCTTGAGGAAGATGTGACAATATTTGCATGAAGGATAAAAGGCACTGATGAGAAAATAAAAGTATAACCAAAACGTCAAAATAGAGGATGACGTTTGCGCAGCGTTGTTTGTTTGTATTGTTTGTGAGCTGTGTCTCTCCTGTAAGTTTTTGTGTTGTCTGTGTGCTGTCAGTGTTATGTGTTAAAATTGGCTAATGAAGGTGCAAAAAGAAATTTGCTAGATTGTAGTCTATATGATTTGCACCGCAAAACAAAAGCAATTTTGTGAAAATAAGAAGAAAAGAAAGGCAAGCAATTTTTTTGTGGGCAGAAACTGGTTCACACTGCATTAATGCCTAGCCCTGATGAAACAAAATTTGAAAGATGAAAAGAACTTGCTTTCTGGAATTGGATGAAGCAAAATTATTAAATAACATTTCAAAGCTAAATTTAGAAGAAATAGTCGATTGGTTGTGTCAAGACTACACAAGTTTTTGCATTTGGGAATAAGAGAGTGATTGAGTTAGTTAAAGTTAAGAAACAACAACAATTGACTATTATATTAATTTACTGGCGGTTATTTTGTTGTTTTTTATCTTTTATCTTGATTGGTTTGACACCTGGAGGGAGGAGAGATTGGGATGTGGAACACGGGTTGGGACGGCCAGTTACACACTCAAGGCATGTGTGCACTGGGACACTGAGAAGCATTTTGTAAGGTGTGTCAAATTAAATGAAGATGAAATCATATGTAGTAATACAACACTTTACTACATATGGATTCTCTAAATCGTACAATTGAGTAAAATAAAACGTACTTTTTGATTTTTGTTCAAATTAGTAAGATTCTTGTGATAAACGATGAGAAACTGATTGAAAAGAAACTACAAGAAACTACAACTAAGCTAGTTGTGGTAGCAGTCCAATTGCCACGACAAATAGCTATATGCACGTGTGCAGGGCACGCACGAGACTGATAAGGTGTCAAGAGGTAACAAGCTTGCAGAAGGAACCGCATAGCTGTGGTGCAAGAGATGCTTCAAATTTTATACACACAAGAAGCAGATTAAACTACTGAAACGTTTTTAAAGAAGTGCAGCGACAAAGTCCATAGACTGAAATTCAATTAGGGACGAAAAGAGGGGCAGGAGTGGAGAATGGTATCTATAAATGACCAGAAGACAGACCTGTCCTACCATAGAACCTATACGAATGGGCAGTAATATTGAGCCATAGTGTGTGTCGCATGGCTCAAGAGGGGGGATAATGGGGCAATTCAGTCAGCTTTATACAACATACGGATTTGATTCATATTCAAAACATTTTCAAAACAAAGGAATATAAATTAAAAAAAAAAAAAATTGTAGAGCTTGTTTAACAGTGCTAAACACAATCCACAGGGTTATAATGCCTGGTCATAATAGATGCATTCTCAAAATGGTTTGAATTGGCTTAAACAAAAACACTGAATGCCTTAACAGTGGCAAAAACGTTATGTAGAAAAAAATAATACCGAGATATGGGATTTCGGAAATTAATTCTCGTGACAGAACTGGTATAAAGTGTGAAAATGTGCATGGGAAAAATGGAAGATCATGGACAAAATGTTGAGACCTGGTCAAACTGTACATAAATATTACAAGTACTGTGGGTTTAACCCCGTATGAAAAATTGTTTGGGCGACAATAGCAGAAAGGTCAGTTGAGGTGGTCCTAGCAAATTACAAAAGGGTAATTTCTTTTGAGGTAACGTTCAATCGGGAAAAAGTGACCCAAAGGGAGCCTTACCTCTTAGAGAAATGCCGGGAACAAGAAAATGGAACAATGACGTTATTGCATGTAAGGTGGCTATCTTTGTTGCCACTTTGTTAACTTCAGCAATATGGTATTTGTGGGAACTAAGTCATAATGAGTAGGGGAGAGATGAGTGACGAATAACTTATATTGATCACTCCAAAAATTTTTTTTTTTAATTATGGTGTATTGTAGCAATTTAAAAGATCAATTTGACCTTTGCAGGATTATCTGCTGTGTCAGATCTGGACTGCCATGAGAGTATGATGTTTATATGTATACTTTGTCAACAACCGCTGTAGATGTTAAAGAATGGGATGAATATATCTAAAGTGAATGCGGATAATTTGTTTCAGGTAACTAGTATAAGAGTAAACTGCTAAACGAAACAATTGATTGCTAATGGCAAAACAAGCTGTAAAGACAATTGAATATGTCATGTGTATGGGTTTGCGAGCATTGCTTTATGTTGTACCGTCACCATTGATCAAAGATCGTGTGAAGTCTATCACGTCGATTGGATTGTAAAATGTGTGACAGAGCATTCTTTATAGTAATATCCATTGAAGAAAGAAAAAAGAAGCCATTGCTTTCAGAGAATGTAGTCAAGCTAAATTGTATATGTATCAACATCCCAAGATCTGAAGAAAAAAAAAAAAAAAAAGCTGGTAAAAAAACAAAATATCTTTGAATTTGAGAGCCGACGATGATCTGACCGAATTTGATGCAATTGGTGTTCCCAGAGGAGTACCGGATAAGTGTTATTAACACTATATGTATAAAGTGTTTTACATTTATTCCAAATAATACTGCCGCTGATGGAAGCCAGTCCCAGGAGGGCCCGAGGACCTTGAATGGGAAAATGAAGGAACACAGTGGAGTGAACACGGAGGTTTGGAACGACTGGCTAAACGTGTTCGGACAGTACCGTACCCTGGTTTCCTCTGTCCTAGTCTCCCTTGCCGTTTTTTCTGCTGTTTTGACCTTGTGTGGATGTTGTTGTATTCCGTGTCTCCGGTCTCTAATTAACAGATTAATTACCACTGCTATCTCTCCAGCAGCTGAGACTTTTCCGTTGCTCCAAGGGGACAACTTTGCGACTGACGAGAGTTGTCGCTCTGGCGATGGCTCCATCTTTGAATCTCCTGTGGTAAACCTGTCCGATTTGTTTCCCGACTCTGACATTGATTATTAAGGCTCAATCTCCTCCCGGGTGTAAATTTGTTCTTATGAATTGTGATCCTACGGCTGAAAATCTTTTTGAAATGGCCGCTTTTAGGTGATAAGATGGTCTCTGAGAACTTATGATAAACCGGAGGGAATTGTTGGAAAAATGTATATATATGTTATCATGCGTTCTCTAGTCAATGCTTTACTGCAATATTACTGCAATATATGCTTGCTGTTTGGCCTTGCTGTTTTTATGATGTATCACAGAAGGACAGTTCCTTTCTAACAAAGACCACTTTGTTAGACAACGTGCCTCATTGCTGTCCTGCACCCCAGATGAACCTCCAAGTGACCATTAAAGTCAGGGTTTCCTAACTATCTTGATCAGAGGATTAGGTTGGAACGTATATAACCAGTAATAAATAACTTAGCTTGTTGCATCCTACACAATGTCGTAAAACTTCCCTTGCTATGTTTTAACTAGAGGTCAAAGGTTTTTTCTTCTGTATCCAGTCCACTCAAACTCCTCTTCCCAGATGTTCTTATCAGTATGTAAACACCTAGTGATTTTTGCTTACGAGACAAAGCCCACATGCTTTCCTCCTCCCCTTTAGTGTCTTATGTCTCACACTGTGGGTAGGGCAAATCCAAATAAAAAGAGCGGGAGTGCCTACAGATATTCAGTGTATGTAGAGATTGTTGTAAGCTATCTGTACTGCACTCCTCGTGAGAAAAGACTTAATATTCTGTCTCACTTGTGGTCTGTTTGCTGTTGCTCTTCTCTTAATAGTTATTCCGTCATCGAAATAAACCTGACAGGTGTACTGGTGCCAAGTGCACACATGGACACCCTTATGTTTGAACATGGTGTTCATTATAGAAAATCCGTGTCGAGCACAGAAGTCCAACAATAGAACACCGCTCGGGTTCAGATCGGGGGGGCCGTTCCTCCCAATCACGCCCTTCCAGGTCTCACTGTCATTGCCCACGTGAGCATTGAAGTCACCCAGTAGACAACCGAAGCAAAAGAATCTTGAATTTTTTGTTTGAATACCGATTTGGTCGAGAACCAGGACGTTCGAAAACTGAGGTTTGATTGTAAAATAAATAGATGCAGCTCACTGACAAGTGCCGCTATTTGAGCTAATTTTAGAACAGTCCTGCGGGCGACTCATGCGGTCCTCACTGGCGACCTGGTGCCCGCGGGCACCATATTGGTGACCCCTGGTCTAGACATATAATCATCATCATCTAACGTATCTGTAATAATGTGCCCAGGATATTTTGTACTTTTAGACACACACAAAGTTTGACCAGACAGGTAAAAAGCAGGAAACTTCAGTTGCAGATCATACTTGGTTCTACATATCAAGACCACACTCTTCTTGGCATTATACTTGATGTCATATTACAAGATGAAAGAATGGTAAGGTCATCAGCATACATTTAATGATTTATTAACATGTCTCCAATCATGCAGCCTGTTTTGCAACCTCCTAGCTGCTAGCAAGCCATCCATGTGGCTTGTAGTTAAAGAGGGCAGGGGATAGAATCCCCCGTCTGACGCCATTACTCACCCGAAAAGGGGTGGATAATGTGCTCCCCCATTTAACTTGCATTTTCTGGTTTGTATACCAGTAGACTTTGATACGTATTAAGCATTTAGGCACAGCCCTAAACTTTAGCCTATTAAAAAGCTTAAAATGATGGATACAATCAAACGCTCGTGACGCATCAATGAACCCAACAAGCATGGTAGAGCCCTGCCTTTTATGTTTCAACTGCTTCTTTCAGAGCATAGATAAATCGGTCCGTACTGTTAGAAAAATGTATATATATGTTATCATGCGTTCTCTAATCAATGCCTTACCGCAATATTACTGCATTATATGCTTGCTGTTTGGCCTTGCTGTTTTTATGATGTACCACGGAAGGACAGTTCCTTTCTAACAAAAGACCACTTTGTTAGACAACATGCCTCATTGCTGTCTTGCACCCCAGATGAACCTCCAAGTGACCATTAAAGTCAGGGTTTCCTAACTATCTTGATCGTAGGATTAGGTTGGAATGTATATAACCAGTAATAAATAACTTAGTTTGTTGCATCCTACACAATGTTGTAAAACTTCCCTTGCTATGTTTTTACTTGAGGTCAAAGGTTTTCTCTTCTGTATCCAGTCCACTCAAACTCCTCTTCCCAGATGTCTTTATTAGTATGTAAACACCTAGTGATTTTTCCTTACGAGGCAAAGCCCACATGCTTTCCCCCTCCTTTCTTTAGGGGCTTGTCTCACACTGTGGGTAGGGCAAATCCAAATAAAAAGAGCGGGAGTGCCTACAGATATTTAGTGTGTGTAGAGATTGTATTAAGCTATCTGTACTGCACTCCTCGCGAGAAAAGACTTAATATTCTGTCTCACTTGTGGTTTGTTTGCTGTTGCTCTTCTCTTAATAGTTATTCAGTCATTGAAATAAACCTGACACGTACTATGCTTAGCCTTAAGGCCAAACTGATTGTCGGTGGTAGTTATATATACACTTTATCTGTCAAGAAGTACTTTTTCTAAAACTTTGGAGAGTATACTAGCTAGAGCTATTGGTCTATAGTTAGCAATAATTCCTACTTTACCAGCTTTGTCTTTTATAACAGGGACCAGAACTACAGACAACAACAGCTACCTCACCTGGACCAGTCTGACCACATGTCACTGCTATTAATTGATTCCTGCATATACCACCATCAGGAAATCAGCTCCTGTCATCACTAAAACTGTTAAAACCTGGCCTGATGACGCCTCTCAGCAGTTGCAGGACTGCTTCGACAGGACTAACTGGGACATCTTCAAACACCGGGACCTGAATGTGTTCACAGACAGTGTTCTGTGTTCTATCAAGCACTGCACACACCCTGTCACGGTGGACAAACGCATACGGATATAGCCCAACCAGAAGCCCTGGATGACCCACCAGGTCCTTCGGCTGCTGGAGGAGAGGGACACCCCCCTGTCTCTCAGGTCTGAGGACGGGTCTCTCTACAGCACAGCCAGAGCCAACCAGAGGAAAGGCATCAGAGAGGCCCATCTTGACTACAAGAGGAGGATTGAGGATCACCTGGAAAGCAACAACAGCAAGCAGGTGTGGTAGGGAGTCCAGAATCTTACTAACTACAGGATCACCATCGGAGCTGCTGAAGGGGACGCCTCACTGGCAGAGGACCTTAACACCTTCTTTGCCCGGTTCGAGTCCGAGCCACCTGAAGCGGCAACCTCACATCCCACAGTCCGCAGCAGCTTCAACCTCACTGTGGAGGAGCACGAGGTGAGGCGCATGCTGCGGACCATCAACCTGAGGAAGGTTGCGGGTCCTGACGTCGTCAGTGGGCCTGTCCTAAAGGACTGCGCAGATCAGCTGGCTGGGGTCTTCAAGATCTTCAACCAGTCCCTTACCGAATCCACTGTTCCATCCTGTTTAAAATCCTCCACTATAGTCCCCCTGCCCAAGAAACACCACATCACCAGCCTTAATGACTACCGGCCAGTCGCACTCACCCCAGTGGTGATGAAGTGCTTTGAAAAGCTGGTCCGAGGTCACAGCACATCACTCCTGCTCAGAGGTTTTGACCCCCACCAGTTTGCCTACAGGGCTAATAGATCCACAGAGGATGCAGTAGCTACAGCCCTCCATGCTGCACTGTCCCACTTGGAGCAGCCGGGGAACACTACCGTTCAAAGGTTTGGGGTCACCCAAACAATTTTGTGTTTTCCATGAAAAGTCACACTTATTCACCACCATACGTTGTGAAATGAATAGAAAATAGAGTCAAGATATTGACAAGATCAGAAATAATGATTTGTATTTGAAATAAGAAAACTTTGCTTTCGTCAAAGAATCCTCCATTTGCAGCAATTACAGCATTGGAGACCTTTGGCATTCTAGCTGTTAATCTGTTGAGGTAATCTGGAGAAATTGCACCCCACGCTTCTAGAAGCAGCTCCCACAAATTGGATTGGTTGGATTGGCACTTCTTGCTTACCATACGGTCAAGCTGCTCCCACAACAGCTCAATGGGGTTCAAATCTGGTGACTGCGCTGGCCACTCCATTACCGATAGAATACCAGCTGCCTGCTTCTTCTCTAAATAGTTCTTGCACAATTTGGAGGTGTGTTTTGAGTCATTGTCCTGTTGTAGGATGAAATTGGCTCCAATCAAGCGCTGTCCACTGGGTATGGCATGACGTTGCAAAATGGAGTGATAGCCTTTCTTATTCAGAATCCCTTTTACCCTATACAAATCTCCCACCTTACCAGCACCAAAGCAACCCCAGACCATCACATTACCTCCACCATGCTTAACAGATGACGTCAGGCATTCTTCCAGCATCTTTTCAGTTGTTCTGCGTCTCACAAACATTCTTCTTTGTGATCCAAACACCTCAAACTTGGATTCATCCGTCCACAACACTTTTTTCCAGTCTTCCTCTGTCCAATGTCTGTGTTCTTTTGCCCATCTTAATCTTTTTCTTTTATTGGCCAGTCTTAGATATGGCTTTTTCTTTGCCACTCTGCCCTGAAGCCCAGAATCCCGCAGCCGCCTCTTCACTGTAGATGTTGACACTGGTGTTTTGCGAGTACTATTTAATGAAGATGCCAGTTGGGGACCTGTGAGGCGTCTGTTTCTCAAACTAGAGACTCTAATGTACTTATCTTCTTGCTCAGTTGTGCAACGCGGCCTCCCACTTCTTTTTCTACTCTGGTTAGAGCCTGTTTGTGCTGTCCTCTGAAGGGAGTAGTACACACCGTTGTAGGAAATCTTCAATTTCTTAGCATTTTCTCGCATGGAATAGCCTTCATTTCTAAGAACAAGAATAGACTGTCGAGTTTCAGATGAAAGTTCTCTTTTTTGGCCATTTTGAGCGTTTAATTGACCCCACAAATGTGATGCTCCAGAAACTCAATCTGCTCAAAGGAAGGTCATTTTTGTAGCTTCTGTAAAGAGCTAAACTGTTTTCAGATGTGTGAAGATGATTGCACAAGGGTTTTCTAATCATCAATTAGCCTTCTGAGCCAATGAGCAAACACATTGTACCATTAGAACACTGGAGTGATAGTTGCTGGAAATGGGCCTCTATACACCTATGTAGATATTGCACCGAAAACCAGACATTTGTAGCTAGAATAGTCATTTACCACATTAGCAATGTATAGAGCAGTGGTCACCAAACTACGGCCCGCGGGCCGGATACGGCCCAGGGGACCGTTTAATCCGGCCCGCCAACCCTGAACAAATTGTATTATTAAACTTTTTTTTTTTGGTCATTTTGCCTGCAATGACTGCGTTTCCCCAGTAGATAGGGAAGCGCTCGCCTGCGCATTTACTACCGGAAGCCGTGTCAGAAAGCTCGGTGCACACTCACAAGTGCGTGTACGTACTCAGTAGTACGGACATGGCGCACTCGCACTCTATTTGTATCAGTCCCGAATCTAGAGCGTGGGCTGTGACGACAGCATTCTTGTAATTCGCGCGCTGAGCTTTCAGATGCAGTTTTGCGCTAAAGCCACCCACAAACCTTCCCCTGGAATCCTTCCATTAAAATGAGTCGCTCAAGGAAAAGCAAGGTGGACACAGTGCCGAGCGTTTAAAAGAGAGTGGCCAATTTGGCTCGACGTACGCGACGTGACGTTCAGCCACATGAACGTCAACATCAACCCGTCACAGATCGAGGTAAACGGACCAACACCTCGGATCTCGCCTAAGAATTGCCACAACAAATTTTACTCCAGACTACGACGCACTAGCAAACTTTAACAAAAAAGACAGCGGTGTCTACAATCCTACTGGAACCTACAAAAGGGTTATAAGGAAGGAACACAAAAACTTTAAGAGACTGCTCATATGTGTCAAACTCAGAGAGATTCTGCTCTGACAACTGAGCTGAACTTTTATCTGTTAAGATTGTGCATGGCACAACAGAAAGTTAATGTTCCATGGCTTTCTTTTCTATGAAGAACCCAGAGAGAGTTATTTAGTAGTGGTGTAAATCGCGGGTTTTGTCACGATACGATATAATATCGATATAAAGAACTACGATACGATATTTGCCGATATCTTAAAGCCTGCTGCGATTCATTCACGATATATCGCGATATAGTGCTCTACGATCGATTTTTTTTTTTTTTAAATAAAAAATATAGAACAATATCCTGATTTATAACAATTCATACGCAAAATCAACAAGGTACTGCAAACTCTATTTAGGAAATTACAAGGGTATTGTAGTATACAAATTGCTTACTTTAACACTGAACTTTGATGTCGTGTTTTTTCTTTAAATGTGCGGCTCCCTGAATATTTGATCCCCGCATGGCAGGATTTACAAACTGCACGTGTCTTGTCCGTTGAGCCATCTTTTCTTTGGAATCCAAAGTGCTTCCAAACGAATGACTTCAAGCCTAAAGGGGAGGTGATTTCCTCGTCTTTTTGGACACTAGCCATAGCACCAGCCCAGGAGCCGCGTACTAGTTGTCGCCTCCCCTTTCACGTGCGTGCTCTGCTCACAACACAACAACGCCGGGCGCACTGCTCCCGGAAAGAAAAAGCAAGCAACAATGAACTGGATTTCAAAATAAAGTCGCGTCTAATGTCCGAGGTCAAACACGGCGATATAAATCGATGTTTACCTTTTGCATCGATACCAATAAATTGTAGAGGATTATATCGATATTATTATTTGTTTCCTGACTTTTTTTCTGTAAAGAACCTGGAAAGGGTTATTAAATAACCGTTATTTGGTTATGTGTGGCTTTCTGGAAAACAATAAAAATCTTAAGCTCCCCTACGATCGTCACACTTTTTCTGTTATAAACTGACACCGGCCCCCCATCAGAGAAGGGAAAAGTTACGTGGCCCTCACAGGAAAAGGTTTGGGGACCCCTGGTATAGAGTGTATTTCTTTAAAGTTAAGACTAGTTTAAAGTTATCTTCATTGAAAAGTACAGTGTTTTTCCTTAAAAAATAAGGACATTTCATTGTGACCCCAAACTTTTGAACGGTAGTGTATGTGCGGATTCTCTTCGTGGACCTCAGCTCTGCTTTTAACACCATCCTCCCCCACAGACTGGTGGACATACTGGGGGACCTGGGACTTCCACACAACATCTGCATGTGGATTAAGAGCTTCTTGACAGGTCGCAGCCAGAGGGTGAGAGTTGGTCGTCATACATCCACACCTCTCAGCCTTGGTACCGGCTACCCACAGGGGTGCGTACTGAACCCACTGCTCTACACACTCTACACACACACATGCACTCCCGCCCATCGCAGCAACACCATTGTGAAGTTTGCGGATGACACCACCGTGGTGGCGCTGATCTCAAAGAGGGATGAGTCTGCCTAAACGGACGAAGTGGTGCAGCTATCGGAGTGGTGCGGAGAGAACAATCTGCTCCTAAACACGGCTAAAACCTAAGAACTGGTCGTTGACTTTAGGAGGAAAAAAACGGACATTCCATCACTTATCATCAACGGGGTCTGTGTGGAGAGGGTGTCTTCCTTCCGCTTCCTGGGAGTCCACATCGAGGAGGACTTCACCTGGAGCGTGAAAACCTCTGAGCTGCTAAAAAAGGCCCAGCAGAAACTCTACTTCCTAAGGGTGCTCAGGAGGTACAGCATCTCACAAAGACTGCTGGTGTCCTTCTATCGGTGCTCCATAGAGAGCATTCTAACATATTCTATATGTGTTTGGTACACCAGCTGCACGGCAGCTCAGAGGAAAAAGCTCAGAGGGGTCATCAACACAGCACAGAAGATCGTTGGCTGCCCTCTCCCCACACTGGAAGACCTACACAAAACCCGCCGTCTCAAAAAACAGAACATTGTGAAGGACACTTCTCACCCTGGGCACTCCCTTATCGAACTGTTGCCATCAGGCAGACGCTACAGATCAATTAAATTAAAGACTAGCAGATTCGCCAACAGCTTTTACCCTACAGCGGTAGTCACACTAAATGCCGCTAAAAAAAAAGATCATCTGCTTTAACTAGCAGAAAAACAGCTGTACTCTACATGTTTACATTTACATGTCTACATTTTAAGTGTGCAATATGGGGGTGTGCAATTGCATGTCTTTTTTTAACTTAAATATGGGGGTGTGCAATTACATGTCACTTGTTTGTGTATGTTCTTTTGTGTGGTTTTTAGTTTGTATAGACTTTTATGTATTTTTTATTTTAGCAGATGCACTGATCGGTTGGCACTTTTAATTTTGTTGTACATGTGACAATGACAAAGATATATTGTATTCTATTCTATTCTATTCTATTCTATTCTATTCTATTCTATTCTATTCTATTCTATTCTATTCTATTCTATCATGGTCAGGTAGAGTACCGTGAGTCAGCAAGCCTGAGAAACAGAGAGACAGGAGCACTGTCAATTGGGGGCCAGCTAACTTTAAATGCTCTGCTGTGATGTTATCCAGACCACTGGCTTTTCTGTCAGAAAGTTGTCCTATGGCAATAGACACCTCATGATAATTAAAAAAATACTTTCCTCTTCAATTATGCCGACATAATAGGGCTCACTGTTAAATAGTGCTGAATAATGCTGCCCCCAGAGGTCAGCGATGCTCACAGGATCTGTTACCCCCTCTATGTTAAATGGGAGGCATGGTTTGCATGCACCCCTTACAATTACATAGCTGCTGAAGTGTTGTTATTTGAAATCCAACACTTTCATTGGTCAAGAGAGCAGCCAGTATGGTGTCACTTTGTCTTTATCTGCATTTGAGCATGTGTTCACATGCCTCAAAAATTCAAAGACCTCTGTAGATGGAGGGCTGAGAATTCAAAAGAGGCACTTCTATTATCAACATCGCGCCCCTCGTGGCAGACGTGTTTGCTTGCGCCGCTATGAATGCCGGCTTTTTCTTCTTTTATGTGTGCTACTTGTTTTTTCTGCGGTGCACAACACTCATGCACTGCTAACATACAGCAAGCAGGATTTGCTCGATATAGTCAATCGACAAAATAACCTGGAATTCACAGAATTTATTTCACCGGAGCTGCAACTCATTGTTCACTACAACAAAGAACACCACGAGCCCCAGAATGGCCCGGACACACCGACCTCGAGTGAGCCGGCGGACCCCAGAAGAGCGCTCCAGAGACGGCGTCGAAAGCGAGGCAAGAGAGGAGGGCTCCATGCTAGGGTAAAAGCTCGCGCTAGCCAATTTACGGTCTCTCGACAACAAACTGGACGACCTGAGAGCACGGATCACATCACAGCGGGAAATAAGAGAATGTTGCGCTCTGATTTTCACCGAAACGTGTCTTTCTGACAAAATTCCAGCGTGCGCCATCCAACTACAGACGTACTCCGTGCACAGAGGGGACCGGACTGCAGCAGACGAAAGGAGGGTGTGTGCGCGTGTTCGTAAACAACTCGTGGTGTGGAGATATACGAACTGTTTATGCTCACCAGACGTGGAGTTTTTAATGCTGCAATGCCGTTCCTATTATCTACCGAGGAAATTCACTGCTGTGTTTTTAGCCGCTGTCTACATCCCCCCCGAGAGCCAATTCCACAGCAGCGTTCGGCAACCTGTATGACGTCATCAGCGCGCTAGAGACTGCTCATCCTGATGGCGTTTTTATCGCTGCTGGAGACTTCAATCAGTGCAACATACAGACTGTACTCCCCAAATATCACTAGCACATCAACATCCCTACCCGTGAGAAGAACACCCTGGATCATGTGTACAGCAACGTACGCGGTGCATACAGCAGCACCAAGACCCCACTTTGGACAATCTGACCACATCTCACTGTTTCTGTACCCAGCATACCGACAGAAACTAAAACAAACAAACCCCACCACCAAAGAAATCAAACTATGGACGCCAGAGGCTGAGTGCATCCTGCAGGACTGCTTTGCCCAAACAGACTGGGATGTGTTTAAATCTGCTGCTACAATGTAGGACTCCTCAGTCAGCATCCAGGACTATACTGACTATGTGACCAGGTACATCAACACATGTGTTGATAACATCGTGCCCACTCTTCAGGTGAGGAAGTTCCCCAACCAGAAGACCTGGATAAACAGCCAGGTACGTCACATATTGCATGCTCGTTCCCACGCATTCAGATCAGGCGATGAGGCAGAGTGCAAAACTGCCAAGTACGGACTGAGAAAGGCCATCAAGTCAAGTCAAGTCAAGTTTATTTGTATAGCCCTAAATCACAAGCAGTCTCAAAGGGCTTCACATAGACAAAAATTGACAGTTATTCTCAAAGCATCCCCTGATCTTAAGCTTCCAAAAGGGCAAGGAAAACCTAAAAAAAAAAACTGCCAGGGGAAAATGAGAAACCTTGAGAAGGGACCACAGTTGGAAGGATCCCCCTTTCAGGATCACCAAGTTGAAATGGATGCAGAGAGGGCACAAATGATACATAATATGAAAATCAATGAAAAAGCGGATGTCCAAGTCAAAGCGAAGAGCTTGATTGTCCTGGCAGTGTCTTCGAGGAGGTTGAGCTGCAGTTCCCCCATCCTTAATTGGTCCACGAGAATCCAGATAGCCGCTGTCAGCTTGGGTGCCACCTAACCACCTCCGAGTCCCTGCAGACATTTTCTTGGCCCTCGGTGTCGCTAAAAGAGTAGCGTTTTGCGAACGAAGGTTACACGACGGAACATCAGGAACAACTAGGTCGACATGAAGACGCTAAGCCATGCAGTGATTTATAGGTTAATAGAAGAACCTTGAAGTCAAATCTTAAATGGACCGGGATCCAATGTAAGTTGGCTGATATTGGAGTAATGTGATCAAATTTTCTTGTCCGTGAGACCAGCCTTGCAGCAGCATTTTGTACTAACTGTAGACTTTTGATGCGGGACTTAGGGAGACCAGATAATAATACATTACAGTAGTCCAGGCGCGAAGTGACGAACGCATGTATAATACCGTAATTTTCGGACTATAAGTCGCACCGGAGTATAAGTCACACCAGCCATAAAATGCCCAAAAAAGTGAAAACAAAGTCGCTCCGGAGTCTAAGTCGCATTTTGGGGGGCAATTTATTCGACAAAATCCAACACCAAGAACAGACATAAACGAGCAACAACAGGCTAAACGATAGGTATGCTAACGTGACATAAACACAAACTAAGAGCTGAGAACGGCCCTGACGTAAAATTCAGAGTTATTCAAAAAACTATTACATAAATAACACGTTAATAAAACCATCTGCGTCACTCCAATTTATTAAATCCATCAATCGTCCTTTGTCAACAATGCGTGCACTTCAAAATATTCCACAGGCCCATATAACGATATATAAACTATATATCAAATAACAATTATATAAGCAATAATGTTATCAAACCATCTGTGCACTCTAAATCATTAAATCCATCAATCAAATTCCTCGTCCTTTGTCAACATTGCCGCACGTGCGCCCTGACGTCAGCCTCGTCGTTATTCCACAGATCTACTATATTGTAGCGTTAACAAAGTTCAAGGAAAGACGTGGACAGCCACCCGGCCGAGCGCCGGCGCCTGACTTCAATCCACGGAAGTGAAAGAGAGCTCCGTTGAGTGACGCGCGTCAGCAGCGCAGCAATTGTTTACATAAAGGACAAAGATCGACTCGTCCAGGGACGGTGGATGGGGCTCAGACAATGCTTTTACGCACGCCCGGTCCTACTCTACCGAGCTGTCTTTCACCTCTGTGGATGGAAGTTGAGGGCCGGCGCTCAGCCGGGTAGCTGTCCGAGGACGGTGGATGGGGCTCGGTCATGGCTTTTACGCACACCCGGTCCTATTCTATGAAGCGCTCTTCCACTTCCGTGGCTGGAAGTCCACGCCGCCACACGCCTGTAAGTTTGTTTTGTTAAATAAGGAGCCGTTTACCAAACCCACGTCTTTCCTTGAACTTTGTTAACGCTACAATATAGTTATATAGTAGATCTGTAGAATAACGACGAGGCAGCTGCTGACGCGACGTCGCGCTGCTGTCGTCACTTGAAATTCAAATTACAGTAATCCCTTGCTACATTGCGGTTAGTTTATCGCGGTTTCTTTCACATTTTTATTTTTTTGAATATTTTTGAAATGTATATAAATCGCTCCGGAGTATAAGTCGCATTTTGAGAGGCAATTTATTTGACAAAATCCAACACCAAGAACAGACATGAACGAGCAACAACAGGCTAAACGATACGGTATGCTAACGTGACAAACACAAACGAGGAGCTGAGAACGGGCCTGACGTAACATTCAGTTATTTAAAAAAAACTATTACATAAATAACACGTTTATAAAACCATCTGTGTCACTCCAATTCATTAAATCCATCGATCGTCCTTTGTCAACAATGCCGTGTGCTGCGCCGCAGTTCAAATTATTCCACAGGCCCATACAACGATACATAAACTATATTTTAAATAACTATCACATAAACAACAATATAATCAAACCATTTGTGTCCCTCCAAATTGTTAAATCCATCGATCAAATTTCTCGTCCTTTATGTCATGCTGGTGACAGAGGACATGTCCAGAGGATATGGCGCTTTAAGTGTTAATTACTTTATTTGATTTTTTCTCTCTATTTTTCATGTTTTGAATATGTTCAAGATAAAGATATCAAAGCATGTGAAGTGATCAACTATGCTAAAAATAACATGTGAAGTGGTCAACTATACTTGTAAGTAAGTGATGTGTTAAGGATCAAGTAAAAATTTGTGAAAAAAAACATATATAAGTCGCTCCTAAGTAAGTCGCCCCCCCCACCCAAACTATGAAAAAAAAACGCGACTTATAGTCCGAAAATTACGGTATTATATTAACGTATTATGTCCCCAAGCGGAATCATATAAATATTAAATAGAATTGGTCCGAGTACCGATCCCTGTGGGACACCACACGTAACATTATAGAGCTCCAAGGGCGCATTGCCATGGACCACTCGGTGCGTCCTGTTTGATAGATAGGAATGGAACCAGCCTAGTGCTAACCCTGAAATACCAACACAACTTTTAAGACGCCCTAACAAAATATTGAAGTCTACAGTGTCGAAGGCAGCACTAAGATCGAGTAGTAACAGCACAGATGAAGTGTTTGAATCCATAGCTATGAGGAGATCGTTAGTCACTTTAGCAAGTGCTGTCTCAGTGGAATGATTAGCTCTAAAACCAGACTGAAAATAATCATATCGATTATTAGCAACCATGTAATCAATAATCTGCTGCGCTACTACTTTTTCAAGAAGTTTGGCTATGAATGGGAGCTTTGGAACTGGCCTATAATTACTGAGACAGTCCGGGTCAAGATTTGGTCGCTTAAGTAACGGTTTAATGATAGTGGTTTTAAAGGTTGTTGGCACTATCCCAGAGGAGACAGACAGATTGATTAAATTTAAGACGGACGGTCCTAAAATTTGAAATAATTATTTAAGTAGTTTGGCTGGAAGAGGGTCGAGTAAACATGTTGTTTGTTTAGCCGCAGTAACCAATTGTGTAAGCCTTTCAAGGGACACGCTTTTGAAATTTGAGAGGGTTGTTGCATGATCATCAACGTTGGTAAACGGCGGGCTCGACTGAGCGATTGGAGTGGTATCGCCCCTAATGGATTCAATCTTTTGAGCAAAAAATGTCATGAATTCGTCAGCTGAGTGGAAGGAACTATCGGGGGTCGGCTGGCGTAGAGTCAGTTTTGCCACTGTGTCAAATAGGTGTTTAGGATTGTTTTTATTGAGATTAATAACTTGCGAAAAATACTGAGTTTTTGCTAAGATAAGCGCATCTTTATATTTCAGGAGGCAATCCTGCCATGCCTGATGGAAAACCTCAAGTTTGGTTAGATGCCATCTGCGCTCATGCTTTCTACATACCGTTTTTTTCCATGTATAATGCGCAAAATTTAACTAATCTACTGTCCTAAAATCTGGGGTGCGCATTATACATAGGTACAATTTTTTTTTTTTTTTAAGAAAATTATGGTACAACAAATTTTGAAGAAAATCTTGTCACGGATGGAGTGTGGAAAGGAGCAGGGCGACCAAGTGCAGCTTGGACCAGGGTTCATTGGAGGAACTCAAAACACAGACTTGGTAAAGTAACATAACTCTCTAACAAAACCAACAACAGGACTGACCGACAAAGACGTGGAACAAAAAGACAGGGTGACATTACCAAAGACAGGAACAGAAACCTGTGTTATTGTCAAATATTGTTTGTTTTTTAATCTCCATCGCGGACTGGACGACATACGGACATGCGCACTATGGATCCGATGCGAATAGTCCTCTTCTCTTCTTGACTGACAATGAATGTAATAGTCAACACTTTGCCTTGTTCCTTTCGTCTCTGCTGTTCACTTCAAACACGCTCCATACGAACGCAATGCTCTCGTATCAGACGCTTGCTCGATCACCTGCTCGTTTGCTGTCACAATGTACCCTACACAAATCTGAAACATTTGTTGCGGCTCCGAGTCACGACGAGGGGCAAGTTTTGGTTTCCAAGGGTGTTTTTATTCCTCTTCAACTTCTCTCCCATACAGAGCCGCCTTTTTCACATGTCCGCACGTCACTTTCCTCTTTTCATTTTAACCTACCTGATCGCGGTGGTGCCTTTACGGGCAGTCGGCGAAATCAACGGCAACAAAAAAAATACATCCAGCCTAGTTAAGACAATACCAAAGACTATAAAAATGGAACCCATTGCCTCCCTGCTTGGCACTCAGCATTAAGGGTTGGAATTGGGGGGTTAGATCACCAAATGATTCCCGAGCGCGGCACCGCTGCTGCTCACTGCTCCCCTCTCCCCCAGGGGATGGATTAAAATCACATGGGGATGGGTTAAATGCAGAGGACAAATTTCACCACACCCAGATGTGTGTGTGACAATCATTGGGACTGTAATCTTTTAATCTTTAATAAACAACAATTTTATCGAACCATCCGTGTCACTCCAAATCAATAAATCCAACAGAATCTTCGTCTTCCGTGTCACTTGAAAAACAAAAAAACAAACAAACAAAAAAACACACAGCTGTTGACGGCAGAAAGACTACGTGTGCCGCGGACGTCAGACTAGATATAGCAAATAAATGTAATATAAACAACAATTTCAACAAACTATCCGTGTCACTCCAAATCATTAAATCCACCGGAATATTCATCCTCTGTGAAAAAAACAAAACAAAAAAAAACAGCTGCCAATTCCGGACCTACGTGCACCACTGACGTCAGCCTCGTTGTCAGCTAGCAGCTCCAATTATTCTCACAGAGGTACGTATATAACTATATTGTAGCGTTACCAATGTACCAGGCAAGACGTGGGTTTGGTAACCGGTAACTTTATTTCACAAATCAAGAGCCCAACACACGCAAGCGCCCTGGATCGCTCTTTCTGCCCCCCGCTGCCTTCACGGCCTCCCTAGAAAATCGTAAACTACTAGTGTAACAACATACACATTGCTACTCTAAATAAACTATATATCAAATAACTATAACATAAATAAATTTATCGAATAATCTGTGTCATTCCAAATCATTAAATGTCCCGACTTTGGAAGTCAGTGAATGGAACTCATTGTGAGTGAGGCTCCAATTATTCCACAGACATAGTGCACCCTCATGCGGTTTAAAGTGAAAATAACATGTGAACTATACTAGTAAGTAAGTAAAGTGTTAATGATCAAGTAAAAATTTGTGAAAAAATTCACATGTAAGTCGCTCCTTAGTTACTTAAACACACACCCCCCCCACACACACACACACAAATTATGAATTAAAAAAAAAAAAAAAACGCGATTTATAGTCCGAAAAATACGGAATACAGTAAATGGAACTTTCCATACTGCATGTTGACAAGCAATACAACTTTTTGGAGACAAACTTTTTTTTTCATGCCAATTTCCTTTTTTGGACATCAGGGGCTTGAAACAAAATCTCATGCCTCGCATTGAGAAAAGTTGAGGCTTCCTTTGCTCATAATTATGATTTTTAAGGTGTTATGTTAACGGGCAGGGATTAATTAAAACATGTCTTACCTTTTCCTTCCCGCTGTCTCTTCTTAATCCCCAGGTCAAAGGTCCCATTAGATAAAGGTTGGTGCAGCTTTGCCTTACGTCCAGCTAATAGTTACAAGAAAACACATTTTCCATTTCCCAGCATTCTTATAAATTACCTGTGCACTCAAGTAGTCTGCCCGTTTTAGGTTTGTAGTTCCAGTCAATGACCGTCTTTAGCTACTGACCTCCTCTCTTCTTTTTGGCGACAGGTTCACAATCAGGAGGGATGGGGAAGGATTCCTCCTCCTCCATGGGTCCACACTCTGTCGAAACCTCCACAACTGTTTCCATCATGACATCTTCTGTGCCATCCAGCACAAAAAAAAAATTGTGAATTATGTCGTGTCTGTGATGCTATGGATGGCTATCAGTCTTTTTTGCTTGTAATTAATTTTTGCCTCGTCTTTTCATAAAGATTTTCAAAACTCACGATGTGGTATTAGAAAAATTCTGCACATTCTGGATGCGGTGGCATGTGACCGGGCAGGAAATGCCTTCCAAAAAAAAATGCAATCACGATTTCAGAAAGTTTTGAAGAAAAAAAAGCAAATCAAAAATGCCCCCCCTTTTCTTAAACCAAAACCAGAGCAAGCAGCTATTGGGGGCCCCTGTCACATACAGTGCCTTGCGAAAGTATTCGGCCCCCTTGAACCTTTCAACAGTTCGCGACATGTCAGGCTTCAAACATAAAGATATAAAAGTTTAATTTTTTGTCAAGCATCAACAACAAGTGGGACACAATCGTGAAGTGGAACAACATTTATTGGATAATTTAAACTTTTTTAACAAATAAAAAACTGAAAAGTGGGGCGTGCAATATTATTCGGCCCCCTTGCGCTAATACTTTGTAGCGCCACCTTTTGCTGCAATTACAGCTCTATCAGTTTTGCACATCGAGAGACTGGAATCCTTGCCTATTCTACCTTGCGAAACAGCTCGAGCTCAGTGAGGTTGGATGGAGAGCGTTTGTGAACAGCAGTTTTCAGCTTTTTCCACAGATTCTCGATTGGATTCAGGTCTGGACTTTGACTTGGCCATTCTAACACCTGGATACGTGTATTTGTGAACCATTCCATTGTAGATTTGGCTTTATGTTTTGGATCATTATCCTGTTGGAAGATAAATCTCCGTCCCAGTCTCAGGTCTTTTGCAGACTCCAACAGGTTTTCTTCCAGAATGGTCCTGTATTTGGCTCCGTCCATCTTCCCATCAATTTTAGCCATCTTCCCTGTCCCTGCTGAAGAAAAGCAGGCCCAAACCATGATGCTGCCACCACCATGTTTGACAGTGGAGATGGTGTGTTCAGGGTGATGAGCTGTGTTGCTTTTACGCCAAACATAGCGTTTTGCATTGACGCCAAAAAGTTCGATTTTGGTTTCATCTGATCAGAGCACCTTCTTCCATATGTTTGGCGTGTCTCCCAGGTGGCTTGTGGCAAACTTTAAACGAGACTTTTTATGGATATCTTTGAGAAATCGCTTTCTTCTTGCCACTCTTCCATAAAGGCCAGATTTGTGCAGTGCACGACTGATTGTTGTCCTATGGACAGACTCTCCCACCTCAGCTGTAGTTATCTGCAGTTCATCCAGAGTGATCATGGGCCTCTTGGCTGCATCTCTGATCAGTCTTGTTTGAGATGAAAGTTTGGAGGGACGGCCGGGTCTTGGTAGATCTGCAGTGGTCTGATACTCCTTCCATTTCAATATAATTGCTTGCACAGTGCTCCTTGAGATGTTCAAAGCTTGGGAAATCTTTTTGTATCCAAATCCGGCTTTAAACTTCTTCACAACGGTATCTCGGACCTGCCTGGTGTGTTCCTTTGTCTTCATGGTTCTCTCTGCGCTTTAAACAGAACCCTGAGACTATCAAAGAGCAGGTGCATTTAGACGGAGACTTGATTACACACATGTGCATTCTATTTATCATCATCAGTCATTTAGGACAACATTGGATCATTCAAAGATCCTCACTGAACTTCTGGAGTGAGTTTGCTGCACTGAAAGTAAAGGGGCCGCATAATATTGCACGCCCCACTTTTCAGTTTTTTATTTGTTAAAAAAGTTTAAATTATCCAATAAATTTCGTTCCACTTCACGATTGTGTCTCACTTGTTGATTCTTGACAAAAAAAATTAATTTTATATCTTTATGTTTGAAGCCTGAAATGTGGCGAAATGTTGAAAGGTTCAAGGGGGCCGAATACTTTCGCAAGGCACTGTACATGGAGGACTCCAATTTTTGGAAGATCTTGGTAAAATGTTTAACAGGGGCGGTTTTGTCAACCATTTCTCTCATACGGCGGCCTATTAAAGTCACCTAAAGGAAAAAGATACAAGCAATGTGGTTATCCACTCAATAGCAGGTGGTGGGTGCCACTCCAACAGGGTGCCGTGCATTAAACGGTGGAGAGGGGGATTATCTTGGCAAATACAAGACGAGACACAAGAATAGAGACACCGCATATTGAACAAAATTCACTCTGTTACTCTTTTTCCCCTGTAAGACCTCAATGTGGGACCTCCAGAGGTACACTTCAAGATCCCAGTCACAGAATTAGAGAAAATACCAACACATGCTGACAGATAAGGTAATCTAAGTGTGGTTACCTGTGCTGCGGTCATGCAGACCTCCGGGAGACTCCATATGTAGAAGAGCTTCAGCCGCTTCAAAGGTTTTATCGAAACACACCATTTCCTGACTCGACATTTCCACTGAAAACCACATAAGAGTTTGCAGGCAATTAAAAGGTCTAAAAACAACAACATCACAAGAATGTCAAGAAAAATAGGTAGTACCGTTAAGACACTTTTTCCCCACAAGGTGCTGCTCTCATGCTTACAATACAGTATACAGTAATCCCTCGTTTACCGCAGATAATTGGTTCGGAAAACCACCCGCGATAAGTGAAATCCGCGAAGTACTGTCACCCTCTCCTCTGTACATTTTTTTATTTTTTTTTAATCTGGAAATTTTTTGTGTGTCAATATATGTACCGTATGTTTCTGACTAAAAGTCACTCCGGAGTACAAGTCGCATTAGCCATGAAATGCACATGTGTACAGTAATCCCTCGTTTACCGCGGATGATTGGTTTGGAAAACCACCGGCGATAAGTGAAATCCGCGAAGTACGGTCACCCTCTCCTCTGTACATTTTTTTATTTTTTTTTTAGTCTGTAAATTTTTTGTGTGTCAATATATGTACCGTATTTTTCTGACTAAAAGTCACTCCGGCGTACAAGTCGCATTAGCCATGAAATGCACAATAAAGAGGAAAAAATGTATATAAGTCGCACCGGAGTTTAAGTCGCATTTTGGGGGAAATTGATTTGACAAAATCCAACACCATGAACAGACATGAACCAGCAACAACAGACTACCGTTTTTTTCCGTGTATAGTGCGCAAAATTTAACGAATTTATTGTCCTAAAATCTGGGGTGCGCATTATACATAAGTACAAAAAAATTTTAATTTTTTTTTTTTTTTTTTTTTTTTAGAAAACAAAACCAACAACAGGACTGACCAACAAAGTCGTGGAACAAAAAGACAGGGTGACATTACCAAAGACAGGAACAGAAAGCAAACAGACATCATGACAGTAACACATGCAATGATCCGACGGTGAGCGAGGGGCAGACAGGACTTAAATACAAAACACGTTACATCGATTGAGGTGACACAGGAAGAGAGGGGCGACGCGAACAGAAACTATGGCAACCTAGACACATAGCAAAACTGGGGACGAGACGTGACAAATGTCCCTCGAAATGAAACTTAAAATCACCAAGTTTTGGTTTCCAAGGGTGTTTTTATTCCTCTTCAACGTCTCTCCCATACAGAGCCGCCTTTTTCACGTCCGCACGCCTCTTTCCCGTGGGCAGTCGGAGAAATCAATGCCAACAAAAAAAATTACATCCAGCCTAGTTAAGACCATACCAAAGACTATAAAAACGGGACCCATTGCCTCCCTGCGTGTGTGACGATCATTGGGACTTAAAAAAAAAAAAAAAAAAGAATTTCATAAAAAAAAAAATCATAAAAATTGGGTGCGTATTATACATGGGTACAGGCTTTTTTCCAGCATCAGCATGCCATTTTTAGGGTGCGTATTATACATGGGGGCGCACTATACACGGAAGAAAACGGTAAACGATACGGTATACTAACATGACATAAAAACAAAGAGCTGAGAACGGGCTTGACGTAACATTAACAGTTATTCAAATAACTATAAAGTAAATAACACGTTTATCAAACCATCTGTGTCACTCCAAATCATTAAATCCATCGATCGCATCCGTTGTCTTTTCTGTGAACAACGCTGCATGTACAGTGCGCCGCTGACGTCGGACTCGTCAGTTGTAGTTCAAATTCTTCCACAGGCCCATATAACAATATATAAACTATGTATCAAATAACAATAATATGAACAACAATTTTATCCAACCATCCGTGTCACTCCAAATCATTAAATCCATCGAAATCTTCGTCTTGTGTCACTTAAAAAAAAAAAACCACACACACACAGCTGTTGACGCCGGAACTACGTGCGCCGCTGACGTCAGACTAGATATATGAAATAAATGTAATCAGGGCTGTGGACTTGGTCGGATTTTTGCACCGAGTCCGAGTCCAGCCTCTTGACCATGAGTCCGAGTCCGGCTGTCCATTTTTTCTGTTAATTCATGTGACTGCTTAGTCTTTATTCAAGGCTAATTTAGATCAAAATCTAGATAATTACAACAGTTTTGTGATGGCTTTGTCTTTATTAAACATATAAACGAATACAATAAACAGATACTCAGATACGTCAGTCAATTTTAATTTTTCTAAAGGATTATTCTCAATTGATGCCATCCGCGTTCTGCCATTGAAGCGGGGTGCATTCAAAGACCAGTCGTACAGACGGAACACTCATTCACTTCACCAAAACGCAACAATATAATTACATGAGCTCTTTGCATAAACCTCGATGCAAAGAAACTCCTCTTTTTGGGTACAGGCTACAAGGAGTATATATTACAAAGGAGACTTTATACTTAATTGTGATCATCATTCATCCATCCATCCATTTTATTTTATTACTCAGGTATTTTCAAAGCAAATTAATATTGTTGCATTTATTAATTTGCTTTAACATGACAGCGCAATATAATTAAAAGCTGACACGATAGCAATGTCAAACGTGTTCATTTAAGAAAAAGCCACGGACGTTTTGCGATCAAATCTTTCATAACGAGAATGATTTGAGTGAATTGATTTTACAATTTTTATCCCCCCTCCCCACCATCTGTCACTTTGCTTGGGACAAAAGGAGCCTTCAGAACTGAAATTTCTTCTCGATTATTCATTCAAATCAATTCACTTAAATCATTCTCGTTATTAAAGATTTGATCACAAAACGTTTCCGTCTGTACGACTGGTCTTTGAATGCACCCCG
Organism: Syngnathus typhle; assembly: GCF_033458585.1. Taxonomy (NCBI): domain Eukaryota; kingdom Metazoa; phylum Chordata; class Actinopteri; order Syngnathiformes; family Syngnathidae; genus Syngnathus; species Syngnathus typhle. The sequence goes on along the minus strand of NC_083738.1, from coordinate 2,789,791 downwards.
CTTCAATGGCAGAACGCGGATGAATTTAAAGACATCAACTGAGAATAATCCTTTATAAAAATTAAAATTGACTGACGCAAACGTGAGTTCTTCATGTTTTTATTGAAAACAACATAGTGCTGACGCCGTACGACATCGTTTTTTTGCTATAATTCGGTATAATTCGAGGTAGTCCACCCTTACCCAAAGTTAAGGTTTCATGGGAATATTATTGTCATAATTATCTGGACCATATCTGATAACTGTTTAATGGTAGTTATTGATAGATCTTGAAGATGTCAAGTTATAGGTGCATAAGACTATGTTGGTCGCATTCATGCATATAGCACGTTCATAGTAAGAGGGGAAGAGATGTTGTGTATTTTGGGCTAACTCAAATTCCGTAGTAGAAAAAACCCGGAAGTGGGATGGGCATTCTGTCTTGTTGTGGTACGCCCTGTGAACGCACTGTGAGTAAGGAATAAAGCAGTTATCATTCACGTCGTTGTCCAACCTATTCTTACTATCTAAGAACCTGGAAAATAGTAAGGATATAACATATATCAAGGGTCATTACGGGTCAGTCTCAGAGGGCTTCACATAGACAAAAATTGACAGTTCTTTTCAAAGCATCCCCTGATCTTAAGCTCCCAAAAGGGCAAGGAAAAACTAAAAAAAAAACTGCCAGGGAAAAATGAGAAACCTTGAGAAAGGACCACAGATGGAAGGATCCCCCTTTCAGGATCACCAGGTTGAAATGGATGCAGAGAGGGCACAAATGATACATAATATGAAAATCAATGAAAAAGTGGATGTCCAAGTCAAAGCGAAGAGCTGCCGGAGGAGCCCTCAATTGTCTTGGCAGTGTCTTCGAGGAGGTTGAGCTGCAGTTCCCCCATCCTGAATTGGTCCACGAGAATCCAGATAGCCGCTGTCAGCATGGGTGCCACCTAACCACCTCCCCGGCCGGGGAGGGGGGAGGGAGGGGGCGGAGAGGGAGAGAAAAACTCCAGCCGAATCGGCCACTACAGATTAGTTAAAGGCCATATCATAGAAATGTGTCTTTAAACGTGTCTTAAATGTTTCTACTAAGGTAGCAGTCCTAATATCCATTGGTAGGGCATTCCAAAGCTCTGGAGCCCGAAAAGCAAAATGCTCTAGACCCTGCAGACATTTTCTTGGCCCTCTGTGTCGCTAAAAGAGTAGCGTTTTGCGAACAAAGGTTACGCGACGGAACATAAGGAACAACTAGGTCGACGAGATTTGAAGGCGCTAAGCCATGCAGTGATTTATAGGTTAATAGAAGAACCTTGAAGTCACTCATTGAACTCATTGTCAGTGAGGCTCCAATTATTCCACAGCCATAGTGCGCCCTCATGCGGTTTGAAGTGAAAATAACATGTGAAGTGATCAACTATACTAGTAAGTAATGTGTTAATGATCAAGTAAAAATTTGTGAATAACTCCACATATGAGTTGCTCCTGAGTTTAAGTCGCCCCCGACCCAAACGATGAAAAAAAACGCAACTTAATCTGAAAAATACGGTATATGAAACCATTTAAGTGCACATTTTATTATTACATTAAATAATTGTTTCAAACATGTAAATAATACTATAATAGTATAACTAACATATAGAAAAGTTTGCATAAATATTGAAAATGTAAATCATATACGTGTATGGGTGTAACATGTTAACAAGAAGTACTGAGCAGGCTAACGAGTTAGCGGAAAGATGCTAATCCGCGATCCTGCTAACACGCAAAAGCAGACCTCTAAAGGAATTTAAACGAACATGTGGAGCAATACTACATTGTCCTAAAGGTTAGACACATGTCATTTCTCTAGTTAGGAGACCCACTTACATCGTCAATGACTCCTGTACCACTGTAACCGACATATGTACACGAACGTAAAACAGTAAGTGGTATCGCCTGAAAACGGCCTTCAAAATAAATCACCCTACCTCAAATCAAAGCACAATAACATAAATTGGAGAATTCTTAACACATACCCAAAATGTTTTTAGAACAACTTTTATTATATTTTTTTATAACAAGGTAAAAGTGTACAAACTGTAAATATGTTTTTAGAACTCTTGTATTATTATAACAATTTTTCTACAACAAGGTACAACACTGTAAACATGTTTTTAGAACTCTTATTATTATTGTAACGATTTTTCCTAAAAAGGTACAAGGCCGGTTTGGTTGAACTTCGCTTGGCATGGCGTGCTAGTCGTCTGTCACCCGTTTGCCTTCAAATCAGCAAATTTGCAGAATCAAGATGCAGTGTGGGCCCTTGCTGTGCCGTCCAGCTCGCTTGTGTTCTTCGATCGAGGAATCCACAAAACCTTGAGCTCCAAGTGATTCTCTTAGAACGCCGGAGTGACTCGATTGAAAGATGGCGGACCGGCGGCGAAGGAGGAGGCGCGCGTCCCATGGTAGTGACGATAAAATCGAGATTAAGATGGCCTTGAAAGACCTGGCAAAGAAGATGGACGGAATGGTGGAAAATGTAGGAAAAATAAGTGGTCTTGTTGAAGATGTGAGGAAACTAAACAAACTACTCGTGCTGAAGGACAAGAAAATTGCTGAGTTGGAAAAGAGAGTTGACGAGTTGGAGCAATATACACGGAAAGAGGACATGATCACCAGCGGTCTGAAAACAACACACCGCACATACTCCAACGTCACCCGAGGAGAAAATAACGAGGAGGACTTGACTGAGGGAGAAAAGCAGTCACTGGAGGAACAGGTGATTCAGTTCTTTAACAGAAATGACATTGCCATTCATAAGGAGAGTATCGCTGCCTGCCATACTCTTCCCAAAAGAAATGCACAATCAGAGCGAACCATCATTCTGAGATTTGTAAACAGAAGACAAAAAACGGAGCTTTTGAAACAAGAAAGGAAACTGAAGAACACACAGGTGTATGTGAACGAACACCTTACGAAGAGGAACGCCGAGATAGCCAAACGTGCGAGGGTTCTGAAGAAACAAAAAAAAAATCTATTCAACATGGACAAGAGATTGTAAAATCGGGATTCGCACAAATGGTTCACTTGGTGAGGAGGCGAGGGTCCTGCTTATCCGGGACCTCAAAAACCTGGAAAAATATGAAACTGCATAGCCGAATAGAACATCCTCTAGCTGCCCAGATTTATTATTTTTTTAACTGTTCGGTATCCTTCCGCCAATTGTTTTTTGGAATTACAGGAAAAAGTTCTATCCTATTGTCGCTGGACTAATCTTGGAAGTACTCTTTTTTTCGTATTGCGGATGCCTTTTTTGCACTTGAAGAGCACGGCTTGGTAGTGGTGAGTAGGTGTCTTGCCGGATTACTGGTACCGTTTTTTTCCGTGTATAATGCGCAAAATTTAACTAATTTATTGTCCTAAAATCTGGGGTGCGCATTATACATGGGTACAAAATATATATATACTATATATATATAGTACCGTATTTTCTGCCTTATAAGGCGCACTTAAAAACCGAAATTTTTATCAAAAGTTGACAGTGCGCCTTATAACCCGGTGCGCCTAATAGGGCGCAAAATACGGTATATATATATTTTTTTTTTTTGAAGAAAATAATGGTACAACAATTTTTGAAGAAAATCTCCCTCGAAATAAAACTTGAAATCACCTTTCTTCTTGTTTGTTGTCAATCGCGCATCGCATTCAGCCATCCTGCCCAACACACTTAGTCAGTAAAATTCATAATTGACGACACATTGTTTGATGCGATGGTGCAATCCTTGATGGTGTGTTATTGTCAAATATTGTTTGGTTTTTAATCTCCATCGCAAACCGGATATCATACGGAGGCCGCCATTACAGATGCGCAGAACGGATGCGCAAGACACGTCAGCTATATACTAAAGAGCGAGAGTTCAGTTCTAACCCTACCTAAAGGCGTATTACAAGTAATATTTTATTTCACAACACTTTGCCTTGTTCCTTTCTTCTCTGCTGTTCACTTCAAACACGCTCGATAAGAACACAATGCTCTCGTATCAGACGCTTGCTCGATCACCTGCTCGTTTGCTGTCACAATGTACCCTACACAAATCCGAAATATTTCTTCGCTATTGAGTTTGCTAGCGCATGCACAGTGATACTGACCGGCAGAATAACATCCGGTTGTTCCCAAAGATGATCTTTTTTCTGAAATAATTTTACGTTTACGGACTTAAGTAGATGTCAAAATTTGGGTGCGTATTATACATGGGTACAGGCTTTTTTCCAGCATTGACATGCCATTTTTAGGGTGCGTATTATACATGGGGGCGCATTATACATGAAAAAAACGGTAAGAACAAATGGCACTCTGAACGCATTGAGAAACGATCCGATAGCTCAAGACTGGAGGAATGTTTATGAAAAAGAGGATGTTGATGCAGCCTATAGTTTATTTCTAAATACTTTTTTGACTCTATATCAAGGGTGTCAGGATCCAGTCCTCGGGAGCCGAATACCTACATGTTTTCCAAGTTTCCCTCGTTAAACACACCTGATTCAATTAATCAGGCTCGTGCTGAAAGTGAGGACGAACTGGACATTTGAATCAGGTGTGTTTAACAAGGGAAACTTGGAAAACATGTAGGGATCCGGCCCCCGAGGAAAGGAGTTTGACACCCCTGCTCTATATCATAAAAACTGTCCAACTCAGCGACCAAAGAAAACTTCAAAACGACCAGATAAACTGGGGGTCTGTTGAATGCCTGCAAAAAAAAAAAGAATGAATTACCGTTTTTTTCCGTGTATAGTGCGCCCCCATGTATAGTACGCACCCCTAAAAATGGCATGCTGATGCTGGAAAAAAGCTTGTACCCATGTATAATACGCACCCAATTTTTATGAATTTTTTTTAAAAAAATTTTTTTTTTTTTTTTTTTTTTTTTTAAGTCCCAATGATCGTCACACACGCAGGGAGGCAATGGGTCCCATTTTTATAGTCTTTGGTATGGTCTTAACTAGGCTGGATGTAATTTTTTTTGTTGGCGTTGATTTCTCCGACTGCCCGTAAACGCACCACCGCGCTCCGTGCGCATGGAGCGTGTTTGAAGTGAACAGCAGAGAAGAAAGGAACAAGGCAAAGTGTTGTGAAATAAAATATTACCTGTAATACGGATTTAGGTAGAGAACTGAACTCTCGCTCTTTATATAGCTGACGTGTCTTGCTCATCCGTTCTGCGCATCTGTAATGGCGGCCTCCGTATGATATCCGGTTTGCGTGTGTGCGAGAGCGAGAGAGAGAGAGCGCGCGAGAGAACGCTCAACCGTAGCGCGCCGCCGACCGCCCAACTGCACCGGGCTGGTCGATTATTGTGACAGAGCCGTCGCTGAAATTTAGAAGATATTTTTAAAGTCCTGATGTACTTTCTAAAATTTAAGTGGACCTCAGTGCGCACTGCGCAGGGAGCTTAATTTGGTGCGGTCGCGCAACCGCAGCGCGCCGGGCGCTCACTGTCGCATTGCTTAAAGAGCGCCTTTGTGTTTTAGGATGAACAGCAGAGACCAAAGGAACAAGGCAAAGTGTTGTGAAATAAAATATTACCTGTAATACGCATTTTGTTATTTGCTGATTGAAACTGCTAATTAAACTGTGAATTGAAACTAATAGGAAGAAAACAACTCTCGCTCTTTATATAGCTGACGTGTCTTGCGCATCCGTTCTGTGCATTTTATTTCACAACACTTTGCCTTGTTCCTTTCGTCTCTGCTGTTCACTTCAAACACGCTCCATGCGACCGCAATGCTCTCGTATCAGACGCTTGCTCGATCACCTGCTCGTTTGCTGTCACAATGTACCCTACACAAATCTGAAACATTTGTTGCAGCTCCGAGTTACGACGAGGGGCAAGTTTTGGTTTCCAAGGGTGTTTTTATTCCTCTTCAACTTCTCTCCCATACAGAGCCGCCTTTTTCACATGTCCGCACGTCACTTTCCTCTCTTTTCATCTGATCGTGGTGGTGCCTTTACGGGCAGTCGGAGAAATCAACGCCAACAAAAAAAATTACATCCAGCCTAGTTAAGACCATACCAAAGACTATAAAAATGGGACCCATTGCCTCCCTGCGTGTGTGACGATCATTGGGACTTAAAAAAAAAAAAAAAAAAAAAAAAATTTTTTTTTTTTTTTTTTTGTACCCATGTATAATGCGCACCACAGATTTTAGGACAATAAATTAGTAAAATTTTGCGCACTATACACGGAAAAAAACGGTATATAAGGACTTTATTAAACACAGAACTGAGGAGAAAGAAACTAAATATAAAAGATATATAAATAAACTACCGTTTTTTTCCCGTGTATAATGCGCCCCCATGTATAATACGCACCCTAAAAATGGCATGTTGATGCTGGAAAAAAGCCTGTACCCATGTATAATACGCACCCAATTTTTTTTTTGTTTGTTTGTTTGTTTTTTTAAGTCCCAATGATCGTCACACACGCAGGGAGGCAATGGGTCCCAATTTTATAGTCTTTGGTATGGTCTTAACTAGGCTGGATGTATTTTTTTTTGTTGGCGTTGATTTCTCCGACTGCCCGTAAAGGCACCACCACGATCAGATGAAAAGAGAGGAAAGTGACGTGCGGACATGTGAAAAAGGCGGCTCTGTATGGGAGAGAAGTTGAAGAGGAATAAAAACACCCTTGGAAACAAAAACTTGCCCCTCGTCGTAACTCGGAGCTGCAACAAATGTTTCAGATTTGTGTAGGGTACATTGTGACAGCAAACGAGCAGGTGATCGAGCAAGCGTCTGATACGATAGCATTGCGTTCGTATGGAGCGTGTTTGAAGTGAACAGCAGAGACGAAAGGAACAAGGCAAAGTGTTGTGAAATAAAATATTACTTGTAATACGCATTTTGTTAATTGCTGATTGAAACTGCTAATTAAACTGTGAATTGAAACTAATAGGAAGAAAACTGAACTCTCGCCCTTTATATAGCTGATGTGTCTTGCGCATCCGTTCTGCGCATCGGATCCATAGTGCGCATCGGATCCATAGTGCGCATGCGCAGTGATACTGCCTCTGTATGACGTCCGGTCCGCGATGGAGATTAAAAAACAAACAATATTTGACAATAACACACCATCAAGGATTGCACCATCGCATCAAACGATGTGTCGTCAATTATGAATTTTACTGACTACTAAGTGTATTGGGCAGGATGGCTGAATGCGATGCGCGATTGACAACAAACAAGAAGAAAGGTGATTTCAAGTTTTATTTCGAGGGAGATTTGTCATGTCTCGTCCCCAGTTTTGCTATGTGTCTAGGTTGCCATAGTTTCTGTTTGCGTCGCCCCTCCCTTCCTGTGTCACCTCAATCAATGTAACGTGTTTTTGTATTTAAGTCCTGTCTGCTCCTCGCTCACCGTCGAATCATTGCATGTGTTACTGTCATGATGTCTGTTTGGTTTCTGTTCCTGTCTTTGGTAATGTCACCCTGTCTTTTTGTTCCACGACTTTGTCGGTCAGTCCTGTTGTTGGTTTTGTTGTACCATGATTTTCTTAAAAAAAAAAAATTAAAACTTTTTTAAAAAAAATAAAAATTTAAAAAAATTGTACCCATGTATAATGCGCACCCCAGATTTTAGGACAATAAATTAGTTAAATTTTGCGCAATATACACGGAAAAAAACGGCAACAGAAATTCTTAGAAAATGTAAGAAAGATTATTGTAGTAAACTGTTGGAAACAAATAAAAATAATATAAAGAGCACATGGAATATTTTAAACTCAGTTATAAGAACAAAGAAAAGTGTCGGATTCACAAATGAATTCTTTGAAAACGGTAAGATAATTAAAAATAATGATGAAGTTGTTAGGGTTTACAGATTATCTTGATTGTATGATTATGTTGGAATGTAACCTGTAATAAATAACCTAGCTTGTTCCGTCCAACACAACGTCGTAAAACACCCCCTGCTATGCTTTGACTAGAGGTCAAGGGCTTCAACTCCATCCAGTCCACTCTCACCCCCACACTGTTTCTCTAAATAAAAATGCTCTTGCAAGAGGCCTGAGTCAGACCTCATTCGATAATCGCTGTACGCACAGCGACGAATGACTCTCCATTTGCAAGTGCTTAAAAAGGGCATGCCGTAAATTTCGGACTATAAGTCGCGTTTTTTTTCATAGTTTGGGTGGCTCCTTATACTCAGGAGCGACTTATATATGTTTTTTTTTTCAAAAATTTCCCCCCCCCAAAAAAAAAAAGTGAAACCGCGATAAACGAACCGCAATGTCGCAAGGGATTACTGTAATTTGAATTTCAAGTGACGACAGCAGCGCAACGTCGCGTCAGCAGCAGCTCGTCGAGTCAATCTTTGTCCTTTATGTAAACAACCGCCGCGCTGCTGACGCAGCGTCACAACACGTGAGCAACAACAGGCTAAACGATAGGTATGCTAACGTGACATAAACACAAACTAAGAGCTGAGAACGGCCCTGACGTAAAATTCAGAGTTATTCAAAAAACTACACCGTGTTCCAAATTATTATGCAAATTGTATTTAAGTGTCATAAAGATTACATTTTTTGTTTTTCAATTAAACTCATGGACGGTATAGTGTGTCAGGGCTCTTTGGATCACTGAAATCAATCTCAGACACCTGTGATAATTAGTCTGCCAGGTGAGCCCAATTAAGGAAAAACTACTTAAGAATGGCGTTCCACATTATTAAGCAGATGACCATTTCCAAGCAACATGGGAAAGAAAAAGGATCTCTCTGCTGTCGAAAAGCGTGAAATAGTTCAATGCCTTGGACAAGGTATGAAGACCTTAGATATTTCACGAAAACTTAAGCGTGATCATCGTACTGTAAAGAGATTTGTGGCTGATTCAGAGCACACACGGGTTCATGCAGATAAAGGCACAACGAGGAAGGTTTCTGCCAGACAAAAACATCGGATTAAGAGAGCAGCTGCTAAAATGCCATTACAGAGTAGCAAACAGATATTTGAAGCTGCTGGTGCCTCTGGAGTCCCACGAACATCAAGGTGTAGGATCCTCCAGAGTCTTGCAGTTATGCGTAAACCCTCTATTCGGCCACCCCTAAACAACGCTCACAAGCAGAAACGGCTGCAGTGGGCCCAGGAATACATGAAGACTAATTTTCAAACAGTCTTGTTCACTGATGAGTGCCGTGCAACCTTGGATGGTCCAGATGGATGGAGTCGTGGATGGTTGGTGGACGGCCACCATGTCCCAACAAGGCTGCGACGTCAGCAAGGAGGTGGCGGAGTCATGTTTTGGGCTGGAATCATGGGGAGAGAGCTGGTTGGCCCCTTTAGGGTCCCTGAAGGTGTGAAAATGACATCTGTAAAGTATGTGGAGTTTCTGACTGACCACTTTCTTCCATGGTACAAAAAGAAGAACCGTTCTTTCCGTAGCAAAATCATCTTCATGCATGACAATGCACCATCTCATGCTGCAAGGAATACCTCTGCATCATTGGCTGCTATGGGCATAAAAGGAGAGAAACTCATGGTGTGGCCCCCATCCTCCCCTGACCTCAACCCTATTGAGAACCTTTGGAGCATCCTCAAGCAAAAGATCTATGAGGGTGGGAGGCAGTTCACATCCAAACAGCAGCTCTGGGAGGCTATTCTGACATCCTGCAAAGAAATTCAAGCAGAAACTCTCCAAAAACTCACAAGGTCAATGGACGCAAGAATTGTGAAGCTGCTATCAAATAAAGGGTCCTATGTTAAAATGTAACTTGACCTGTTAAGATGTTTTTGATTGAAATAGCTTTTGATTTCAGTAAATATGACCTCCTAATGCTGTAAATTCTAAAGATGAGCATTTCAGTTCATAACAACCTATAAAATGTTATAAAACTCTGTTGTGCGTAATAATTTGGAACAGTGCATTTTAAGTTTTTTATTTTTGAAAAATTCTGTTATCATTGGGAGGTTTGTTCAATAACATTCGAATTCATTAAACTAATGGTTGATGACTTGAAAATTATGCTGACTCATTTGCATCGACTATTTAGGAAAATCTGAGATAAATATAATTTGCATAATAATTTGGAACACGGTGTATTACATAAATAACACGTTAATAAAACCATCTGCGTCACTCCAATTAATTAAATCCATCAATCGTCCTTTGTCAACAATGCGTGCGCGCCGCTGACGGCTCTTGCACTTCAAAATATTCCACAGGCCCATGTAACGACATATATATTATATCTCAAATAACTATTATATAAGCAATAATGTTATCAAACCATCTGTGCACTCTAAATCATTAAATCCATCGATCGAATTCCTCGTCCTTTGTCAACATCGCCGCGCGTGCCCCCTGACGTCAGGCTCGTCGTTATTCCACAGATCTACTATATAACTATATTGTAGCGTTAACAAAGTTCAAGGAAAGACGCGGGTTTGGTAAATGGCTCTTTATTTAACAAAACAAACTTACAGCCGTGTGGCGGCGTGGACTTCCAGCCACGGAGGTGAAAGACAGCTCGGTAGAGTAGGACCGGGCGCGCGTAAAAGCATTGTCCGAGCCCCATCCACCGTTCCCGGACGAGTCGATCTTTGTCCGAGAGCAAGAGCCGTCAGCGGCGCGCACGCATTGTTGACAAAGGACGATTGATGGATCTAATGAATTGGAGTGACGCAGATGGTTTTATTAACGTGTTATTTATGTAATAGTTTTTTGAATAACTCTGAATTTTACGTCAAGGCCGTTCTCAGCTCTTAGTTTGTGTTTATGTCACGTTAGCATACCTATCGTTTAGCCTGTTGTTGCTCGTTCATGACTGTTCTTGGTGTTGGATTTTGTGGAATAAATTGTCCCCCAAAATGCGATTTATACTCCGGAGAGATTTATATATGTTTTTTTTTTTTCGTTTTTTTGGGCATTTTATGGCTGGTGCGATTTATACTCCGGTGCGACTTTTAGTCTGAAAATTACGGTACTGTCTCCCGTGTGGTTCTTGCAAAAATAAGTTAGAGTGAGCCCCACTCTAACAGAAGTGGTGGGAGGATTCAACAAATTCTTTGTGAATGTAGGGCCCAAACTGGCAGATGAGATAATCCCTCCACAAAGGGGAGGTGCATCACAATTATTTTGGGGAACGAAACCCGGCTACCATCTTTCTGAGAAATACAGATAAAACTGAAATAATTGATATTGTTAAACAATTTAAGAACAAAACATCAAGGGGCTCTGAGGATATTGATCTGTACTTAATTAAATATGTAATAGTAGCTATAGCAGATGCCATAGCATTAATCTGCAACCTCTCGCTGAAACTGGGCTCCTTTCCCACAAAAATGAAAATAGCCAAAGTCGTTCCCATCTATAAGGCCGGTGAGAAGAATCTTTACACCAACTCCAGGCCAGTCTCATTGCTTCCCCAATTTTCCAAAATCTTGGAGAAGGTATTTGCTGTTAGATTGGACAGTTATATTGATAAGTGTGAGATATTAACTGATAGTCAATATGGTTTTAGGCCAAAGTGATCTGCATCTTTAGCTTTAATTGACCTTGTGGAAGAACTGTCAACAACCATTGACGACAGGAGTTTGGCGTAGGAGTTTTTATTGACCTTAAAATGGCCTTTGATACAATTAATCATGACATCTTGCTTCAAAAATTGGAAAGGTATGGGATTAGGGCAGGGGTGGGCAAACCTTTTGACTCGCGGGCCGAACTGGGTTCTAAATTTGGACCGGAGGGACGAACCAGGAGCAGATGGACGTAGTGTTTGTGTGATGTAATATAAGCGACCTGTAAAGGTCATTGCGTAAAAGATTTTGGTAGATAGTAAAGCATGGATATTCCAAACAAGTTTTTTTTTTTTTTAAAACAAATGCATTTATTAACAGCATTAAAAAAATAATAACAACTAGAATTTGCAATTCCTGAAGGAATTGCGTGTGAAGGTGAAGAAGTTGAATAAATATTGAAGGAATGCTGCAGAATCATGTTGAAACGAGTTGAATCAGTTGAAAAATGTAGAAATGAGAAGGGAAAAAGGAAATAGAGTAGAATTGGTTGTGATTCGTTGGCGCCGCGGTAGTGGCGACACGTTTGCAGCAGCTCCGTCGACTCGTCTGTATATTGTCTCGTTTTATATGTTCTTTTTTACTTTTTTTTCCAGTCCTGTGCTTTTCTTTTTACCGGGCAGAAACATGTTTGCGAAAACAGTGAGGCTGGCCGTCTTATTTTATCTATTTTTCACCTGGTTCATCACCCCAGCAACCGCCGAAGCAGGCAGTAAACGCTCCATTGTTTACACCCGTGGTCAGCTGTTAGCCCTCTGTAGCCAAGGGAAGCTAACAGGCTACAAGCCCAATGTTTCCCCCGAGCTGAAGAGGAGGAAAAGAGGACAACGCTCGGGTGTTATGTGCCGGAAAAAGAAACGCCGCTTCAAGCCCACACTCCCCACCATCATCACCGGGAATGTGAGATCCATTTGCAATAAAATGGATGAGCTAACGGCGGTGGCACGGCACCAACGGGAATACAGGGAATGTAGCATGCTGCTATTCACGGAAACCTGGCTAACGGAGCAAACACCGGACTCTGTCGTCGCTCTGGACGGATTCAACCTGATAAGGGCAGACAGGACACGAGAGAGCGGTAAGAGGAAAGGAGGGGGGCTTGCTGTGTTTGTGAACGATAGATGGTGTAACCCTGGGCACATCACTATCAAGGAGCAACTCTGCAGCGCGGACATTGAGCTGCTAGCCGTTAGCTTGAGGCCACACTACCTGCCGCGGGAACTCTCGCACGTTATCGCGATAACTGCGTATGTCCCCCCAAATGCTAATGCCGACGCAGCCCGCGATGTCCTGCACAGCAGTGTAAGCAGGCTGCAAACACAGCATCCACATGCCCTCCTCCTTGTTACCGGGGACTTCAATCATGCCTCTCCTTCATCCACGCTTCCAACTTTCAGCCAATATGTCACCTGCAGTACCAGAGGAAATAAAACACTGGACCTTTTTTATGCCAACCTTAAGGAGGCATATACATCATCACCCCTCCCCCCCTTGGAAGATCTGATCACGATCTGATCCACCTTCTCCCCCTGTATCAGCCTCTGGTGCACAGGTAACCAGCAGTCACCCACACCAGACAGATCTGGTCTGAAGAATCTCTGGAGACTCTTCAGGACTGTTTTGAGACCATGGTGTGGGACGTGTTCTGTGAGGACTACGGGGACGACATCGACGGTCTCACCAGCTGCGTCACGGACTACATTAACTTTTGTGTAGACTCCACCATACCCACCAAAACAGTCAGAGTTTTTGCAAACAGCAAACCTTGGATCACCCCTGAGATCAAAGACCTGCTCAGGGACAAAAGGAGGGTCTTTAAATCGGGAGACAGGGACCTGCTGAAAACGGTGCAGAGGGACTTGAGGAAGAAGATCAGGGAGGGGAAGAGCAACTACAGGAGGAGGATGGAAGACCAACTGCAGCGGGACGACGTCAGCGGGGTCTGGAGGAGCCTGAACACCATCTCAGGACGTAGCAACTCCAGACCTGCGCTGGACAGGGATCAGGAGTGGGTGAATGACCTGAACCGGTTCTTCAACCGGTTTGAACAAACATCCACTCCTCCCCCCACCCACCCAGCCCTGCTGCAACTTCCCCCGACTGGAGCCTCTTCTGCTCCGAGGACTCTCACCTCAACCCCGCCCCTTGCTACACCCCCTCCAAGACCCCCCAGCCCATTCTCAACTCCACCGAACCCACCAACCATCCCCCCTGCAAACCACCCCACCACACCCACCACCCCACCACCCAGCATGGTGCTCTCCACAGCCCAGGTGGAGAGAGGACTGGCCAGGCTCAAGGTGAAGAAGGCGACGGGTCCAGATGGCATCACCTCCAGGCTGCTCAGATCCTGCTCCGGGCAACTGTGCGGGATCGTGGAGCACATATTCAACATGAGCCTGAGGCTGCACAGGGTACCACAGCTGTGGAAGACGTCCTGCGTGGTACCAGTGCCCAAGTCATCTCGCCCCAGTGACTTCAACCACTACCGGCCGGTGGCCCTGACATCCCACTTGGCGAAGACCCTGGAGAAGCTGGTCCTCCACCACCTGCGCCCCCTGGTGAGCTCCTCCGCCGACCCCCTGCAGTTCGCCTACCGGCCGAGCATCGGGGTTGAGGACACCGTCATCTTCCTCATGCAGAGGTCCCTGGCTCACCTGGAGCGGGCTGGAAGCACTGTGAGGATCATGTTTTATGATTTCTCCAGTGCCTTCAACACCATCCAGCCAGAACTGCTGGGGAACAAACTGCACCATGCTGGAGCCTGCCAGCAGCTGACATCATGGGTCCTGGACTTCCTCACAAACAGACCGCAGTTTGTGAGGACAGGAGGCCGTGTGTCTGACACGGTGGTCTGCAGCACAGGAGCTCCACAGGGGACCGTCCTGGCCCCCCTCCTCTTCACCATCTACACAGCTGACTTCACCCACCACACATCAACCTGCCACCTCCAGAAGTTCTCGGACGACTCCGCCATCGTTGGTCTCATTAACAACGGAGACGAGACGGAGTACCGAGAACTGAATCACAGATTCGTGGACTGGTGCCGGCGGAACCGCCTCCAGATTAACTCTGGGAAAACAAAGGAGATGGTGGTGGACTTCCGCCGGCGCAAAGTCTCCCCCTCGCCGGTGAACATCCAGGGAACGGACATAGAGATTGTGGACTCTTACAAGTTCCTGGGTGTTCACCTGAACAATAAACTGGACTGGACTGTTAACACTCAGGCCCTATACAATAAGGGCCAAAGCAGACTCCACCTGCTGCGCAGACTGAGGTCCTTCAGAGTGAGGGACGGCCTCCTGAGGACCTTCTATGACTCTGTGGTGGCGTCCGCCATTTTTTATGGGGTGGTCTGCTGGTGCAGCGGCATCACTGCAGCGGAGAGGAAGAGGCTGGACAAGGTGGTGAAGAAAGCCGGCGCTGTCCTGGGCTGCAGTCTGGACCGGGTGGAGGTGGTGGGGGAGAGGAGGATGGTGGCTAAGCTGTCCTCCATCATGGACAATGTCTTCCACCCCCGTCATGAGACTGTCAGAGCCCTGGAGAGCTCCATCAGCGACCGGCTTCGTCACCCACGATGCACCACCGAGAGGCATCGCAGGTCCTTCCTCCCTGCTGCCATCAGACTGTACAACCAGGCCGATCACCGTAGCTAACGGACAAAATAACATGCAATAACGTGCAATAACCATATGTGCAATCACACTATGTGCAATATCTGTCTACCTCACACTCTTTTACCTGCTTTCGTTGCACTTTTTTTTGCACTATTTTTTTTATCTAATATTTTTTTTATCTCTACTGTCTATTGTGTATTTTGTATACACTGTCCATATTTTTTTAATTATATATACCTTCTACTTCTTTAAAATCTTTTACCCCCTTCCCCGCATGCGTGTGTGTGTGTGTATATGTTAAGTGTACTGCTGCTAACATAGGAGTTTCCCCATTGAGGGAATAAAGGATTATCTTATCTTATCTTATCTGAATTTCAAAATAAAAGATATGAAGTTTTTGGGAAGTTGTGGAATAGGTAGAAAAATGATGAACAGTTGAAAGTTGGAATGGGTTGAATCGGTTGAAATATGTAGAAATGAGAAAGCAAAAAGGAATTGGGTGTGAATTTCAAAATAAAATACGTGAAGTTTTTGGTAAGTGGGAAGTTGTGGAATAGGTAGAAAAAAGATGAACAGTTGAAAGTTGGAATGGGTTGAATCGGTTGAAAAATGTAGAAATGAGAAGGGAAAAGGGAATTGTGTGAATTTCAAAATAAAAGATGTGAAGTTTTTGGGAAGTTGTGGAATAGGTAGAAAAATGATGAACAGTTGAAAGTTGGAATGGGTTGAATCGGTTGAAAAATGTAGAAATGAGAAGGGAAAAAGGAATTGGGTGTGAATTTCAAAATAAAAGATGTGAAGTTTTTGGTAAGTGGGAAGTTGTGGAATAGGTAGAGAAAAGATGAACAGTTGAAAGTTGGAATGTGTTGAATCGGTTGAAAAATGTAGAAATGAGAAGGGAAAAAGGAATTGGGTGTGAATTTCAAAATAAAATACGTGAAGTTTTTGGTAAGTGGGAAGTTGTGGAATAGGTAGAAAAAAGATGAACAGTTGAAAGTTGGAATGAGTTGAATTGGTTGAAAAATGTAGAAATGAGAAGGGAAAAAGGAATTGGGAGTGAATTTCAAAATAAAAGATGTGAAGTATTTGGTAAGTTGTGGAATAGGTAGAAAAATGATGAACAGTTGAAAGTTGGAATGGGTTGAATCAGTTGAAAAATGTAGAAATTAGAGTAGAAAAACGGAAATTTTAGAGAATTTTGGTTGAATTTCAAAATAAAAGATGTGAAGTTTTTGGCAAGTGGGAAGTTGTGGAATAGCTAGGCAAAAGATGAACAGTTGAAAGTTGGAACGAGTTGAATTGGTGGAAAAATGTAGAAGTTAGAAGTGAAAAATGAAATTTTATGAAATTTTGCAAAGTTTTATGCAAATTTTAAAAGTGAAAACGTGAAAATTTTGAATTTGGCAAGTTTGGGAATGTCCCCAATGTGATTTGAATGTGTTGAATTATGTGAATATCAAACTGGAACAACGTAAATGTGAAATGTTGAATCTGCCATTAAGAATGAATGGGGCAAAAATCGCCATAAATTTGTGAATTATGCGAAAACGGAAAATTTTTGGAACGAGAAAAATGTGAGCACCCATGCCATGAATTTTTGGAATAAGTGAAAAGTGGAACGGAGTGAATCGGTTGAACTATGTGGAACTAGTTAATGGACAAAAAAGTGAGCGGAAGATGTTGAATAATAAAGGACAGGAATAACAATAGTGTGATAATAATTCACTTAAAAAGTATGAATAACAGTCTCCATCACTTCAGTGCCTGCAGGTCAGATTAATGAAAGATGTTTATCTTATGAGATCACATAAAACGGCAAACATTCTGACCAAATATATCATCTTGAAGAATCTGTGAAAGCATACACCCAAATAAAGTAATCAAAACGGCAACACGGTGAGGGGTATCTGAAAATCAGAGCAGAGTTTTAACTCGCAAACACCTGGTAACAGAGGTGAGGGGTATCTGAAAATCAGAGCAGAGTTTTAACTCGCAAACACCTGGTAACAGAGGTGAGGAAACGGGAAACACTTCTTTAAAGTAAGCCTTAAGAACTTTACAGCTTAAGATTAGTCGCAAACAGGTGGTGCATCAATGTCCTTGAGCATCCTGCATTGTTTGGAAATGAGAATGGTCGCTAGTTTCAATCCCTGCTATGTGTACAAATCATATTCAAAATGCATGTTTTTTTTTTACAACAAATTTGAGAGCGTCCCCTTCATTTTCAGTGGGAACAGTGTTGTTGGTCTCCCTTTTTTGCTAGTGCGTCATAGTCTGGAGTAAAATTTGTTGTGGCAATTCTTAGGCGAGATCCGAGGTGTTGGTCCGTTTACCTCGATCTGTGACGGGTTGATGTTGACGTTCATGTGGCTGAACGTCACGTCGTGTACGTCGAGCCAAATTGGCCACTCTCTTTAAAACGCTCGGCACTGTGTCCACCTTGCTTTTCCTTGGGCGACTCATTTTAATGGCAGGATTTCAGGGGAAGGTTTGTGGGTGGCTTTAGCGCAAAACTGCATCTGAAAGCTCAGCGCGTGAATTACAAGAATGCTGTCGTCACAGCCCACGCTCTAAATTCGGGACTGATACAAATAGAGCGCGAGTGCGCCATGTCCATACTACTGAGTACGTACTTGTGAGTGTGCACCGAGCTTTCTGTCACGGCTTCCGGTAGTAAATGCGCAGGCGAGCGCTTCCCCATCTACTGGGGAAACGCAGTCATTGCAGGCCAAATGACCAAAAAAAATGTTTAATAATAAAATTTGTTCAGGGTTGGCGGATGTGGCCCGCGGGCCATAGTTTGCCCACCCCTGGATTAGGAGAATAGGGTTCAGTCGGATAAAAAGCTACTTAGAACATAGGCAACAGTTTGTGCAGATGGGAGAGAAAAAGTCAATGCTTTTAAATATAACTTGCGGTGTTCCACAAGGATCAATATTGGGACCAAAACTATTCATATTATATATTAATGATATAATTAACACCTGTAAGATTTTGAAATCTGTCATATTTGCTGATGACACAAATATCTTTTGTGAAGGAGAGAACCTACAACAATTAATGAAGACTGTCTCTGACGAGCTTGCCAAGCTAAAACTGTGGTTTGACTCAAATTATCTCTTAACATAAAGAAAAAACAATTTTATGATCTTTGGGAAATGAAAAATTCCAGAAGACATAACTATTGAAGTACTGTGTGATAACACCAGATTAGATAGAGTTTATGAAAACTCCTTTCTGGGAGTAATAATTGACCACAGTCTCAGCTGGAAACCGCAAGACAAACACATCTGTTCAAAATTGGCAAAGACCGTGGGTATACTTTGTAAAGTCAGACGCTTACTGAACCAGAAAACAATGTACACTTTATACTGCGCGCTGCTTCTTCCTTACATGTCCTATAGTGTTGAGGAATGGGGCAATACCTACAAAACCACCCTAAAGACAATGCACAATGCAGAAAAAAGCAATTAGAATTATCAACAATGTTGGCTATTGTGAACATACGAATAATTTATTCATCAAATTACAAACATTAAAATTTATGGATTTGGTAGATTTCAAGACGGCGCAAATTAGTTATAAAGCTAAAAAAAAAATACTCCCTAATATACAAAAATGGTTCATAGAAAAAGAAAATTTTTACAGTCTAAGAAGGAGAGGGAATCTTTTACAACCTAAGGTGCGCACCACCCTCAAAGGCATGTGCATATCTGTCAATGGGGTAAAGCTATGGAATAAGTTACCTGTAACGATCAAAGAAAGTAAACACATTGCCCAATTCAAAGAACACTTTAAAGATTTTACAGTAGAAAATTATAGTAATTGAAATCTTCTGCCTGTTTGTTTTCAGCTATATAGTCCATATCTTATTTATTTAGTTTTCTTTCCACAATATTATTGTATAAACTGCTTTACATTTCTAAAATTATCTTCCTCCAATAAATCAGGTTTCTGTACTTCAAAAAACTAATTACCAACCATGTTGAGAATAATGATGTATAAAAGGGGTAGGAAAAAACAAGCAATAGCTTCTTCCTTCTCCTTTTTTGAACATGTTGATTTATGTGCCTTATTGGCATAACATGAAATTATGTGACAATGTGAAAAAATGATTTTGTGTTTGGTCGATCTTATGTTCAAAAATAAATTTCACACTTCACAAGTGTACGCACTGCAATTGTGTGGGCACTCCTTGCCTTCTGCTGGCGTCTGGGCAAGTTTTGTGCCATAATTCTTCAATTTAGAAGTTTTATTTTGACTTTTACTTTTTTTTTTAATTTAGAAAAAAAAATCTGCAATGTAGTGAAACCGCGTTAAACGAACCGCGATGTAGCGAGGGATTACTGTATTTAGGACTACATACTGATGACAGCATAAAATGTAGCTGGGTGTTATCACGGACCAGGGTCCGTAAAGAATTTTATAATAAAGAGTGGCTTCTAGTGATGCAATTGACCTTTTGCAAAAGCCCCACAACATAATCCATTCATCATGTGGGAAGCATGCAGATTGGAGAAGAGGATTGTTTGAATTTTCTTGACACATTCATGTGATTTTTAAATCAAACTATGGAAGGACAAAAAGAATGAGTTTGTAATTGTTATTGTCACCTGTTTCTGCTACTTCGGTGACAACTTCCTGCTCCTCAGCCACATCCTGCATCAGGTAAGTCTCATCATTATACACCAGCACCTGGGCAGAGTAACACTCCTCCACTTGGGCGCTGGCCACCTCTTCTACAATCACTGCAGGACATCCATCCTCCTGCACTACCACACGTCCCATCTTTTCCACGTCTTCACCTCCTCCCACAATCACTGCCTCGATCGTCTGCTGAATTACTTCATCTTCCTCCACCTCCTCGCCTCCTCCCACAATCACAGCGTCTACGTCCTGGTGAATTACTTCAACTTCCTCCTCCTCCTCAGCAGGCTGCTGCTCGCACTGCAATATGGAAAGATGCAAAAAGGCAGCAGTTAATTTGGTTGGATACTCAAAGATGAGTATTATAACTGACTGTACAAGTCAGGACAGTAGCTGGACAGTTTTTTAAAGTAGAAATGTCACTACTTATTGATAATTTTGTTTCGTTGCACTTAAGGCAGAAATACATAATTTGAGAGTGAAAAAGCTGTCCAAAGGAATGTTTTTTGGTTTGTACTTGACACAATTTCTATTATTTTAACAAATACCTTTTATTACTGTTTTTAAATAAAGAGTCAGAGTCAGAATCAGCTTTATTGTCAATTCCTTCATGCCAAGACACACAAAGAAATCGAAATTACGTTTCCCCTATCCCACGGTGACGAGACACAGTACACGATAAACGTACAAGTAAACAACGCAAAATAAAAACAAGAAGGCACAAACAATGAACAATAAGAGTGATGAATAAATAATAAACAAACAAATACCACAGTAAATAAGAGAAGCAAAACCAAGCAAGAGCGCACAGCAGACAGTCAGAACAAAGCGCAAAAGTACAGGACGCCACGCAGAAGGGGGGAGAGAGTTCAGGACCCTAACAGCCTGGAGATCACAAACTCCGCTAGTGGCGAGCAGTGCTCGCATACCACCACAGAGTCCCGGCACCCTCCGTCACGGATGTAGACGCACATCTTACCTCCTCGCGACTTTCCCCCTCGTACAATGGCCCGGTCCGCTCGATAGCACGCTAGCCGCTCCAGATGCACAGCAGAGACGGTCAACCAAGTCCCAGTGAACACGAACACACAGCAGTTACGCACTGTCCGGTTTGTAGATCTCAGCAGGTGAAAGCAAACCATGTTGATGTCCAGCGACCGAACATTCGCCAGAATGGGTTAGCTGGGTTAGCCACCAGCCTGGCCCGGACGCAGGGCTCGAAACTAACGATTGCCCGATTGCCCGGGGCAAGTAGCGATGGCAGACGGGCAAGTAGAATTTTTCCTCACTTGCCCTGCCATAATACCATGTTTTCAAGCTGTAAAAAGACGATTTTGTGCATAATTTCTCGCAACTTCTGCCGCTTCTGGTCCGACATTTTGTTTTCTAGGGAGCGGTTAGTTTCTCGTGTAAGTCTGCAATACATTGATAACGGCAAAGCGCTTCGTAATTAAATGCATGCTCCCTCACCCGTCCCTGGCTCTTCTGCGCCTGCGCACCAGCAGAGCTTGTTTCCGGTTGGCGCGAAAATACTAATCTGTATTAAAACAGGCTGCAGGCACAATATGATGGAATAAAAACATATGAAGGCAAAACTTTTTTCTTTTTTATTGCAAAAATGTGTCGGGCAAGTAAAAATCCACTCCAAAAAATTCGGGCAAGTAAAATTTTGTTTCGGGCAAGTAAAATTTTCTCCAACTTGCCCGAGGGCAACTTGGGCAAAAAATAAGCTTCGAGCCCTGCGGACGCCCCCGCTCTTGCCCCTCTTCAGCCTCCTCGCACACCGCTTCAGACGCTTCCCAACCGGGGGAGGAATAGCAGGCGAGTCCGGTGACGCTTCAGGACGGAGCAGACCGAGCGCCTTTAATGTCCCCGCTTCAAAGTCCAGAATGCCACAAAACTCGCTTTCGCCGATGTCGAGCAGAACCAGCCCGCCGCACTTGTAGCACAACCCAGTACGACGAGACGAACACACAAAACTGTCGGATAAACCCACATCAAATGACAAAACAAAACACCGTTCGGGACAGAGAGAGGCCGCTGCGTGTGCACGCGCCGCCATCTTACTTCCGGAGTAAAGCGCCTCATGGCTTATTTGAATGTTTTTCAAGAATTCATAATTGTCTATTTTCACACTAAAGGTCAATTTTTTGGTATTTATACTATGACTTCAATTAAATCCCATTTGAAACATGAAGCATTAAGTGGCAGTTTGTGTTGGTAGTAGTAAAGTATCTTCCGGACTATGAGTCAGTTTTTTTTCATAGTTTGGCAGACTTATAATCAGGAGCGATTTATTTGTGAAATTATTAACACATTATTACTTGATTACACATTACTTACATACTCATAGTTTATTACTTCACGTTATTTTCACTTTAGACTGCATGAGAGCGCTCTCGGCCTGTGGAATAATCGGAACTGCAACTAACGAGTCTGACATCCACTGACTTCCGGAGTTAGCGGACTTGTTTATAAGTGACACAGAGGACGACGATTTCGATGGATTTAATGATTTGGAGTGAGACGGATGGTTCGATTAACTTGTTCTTCATGTTATAGTTAATTGATATATAGTAGGGGTGTAAATCGCGGGTTTTGTCACGATACGATATCATATCGATACTAAGAACTACGATACGATATTTGCCAATATCTTAAAGCCTGCTGCAATTCATTCACGATATATCATGATATAGGGCTCTACGATCAATATATATATTTTTTTAAATAAAAAATATAGAACAATATCCTGATTTATAACAATTCATACGCAAAATCAACAAGGTACTGCAAACTCTTTATTTAGGAAATTACAAGAGTATTGTATTATAGAAAGTGCTTATTTTAACACTGAACTTTGATGTCGTGTTTTTTCTTTAAATGTGCGGCGAGATTTGTGGTCCCTGAATATTTGATCACCGCATGGCAGGATTTACAAACTGCACGTGTCTTGTCCGTTGAGCCATCTTTTCTTTGGAATCCAAAGTGTTTCCAAACGAATGACTTGAAGCCTAAAGGGGAGCAAATTTCCTCGTCTTTTTGGACACTAGCCATAGCACCAGCCCAGGAGCCGCGTACTAGTTGTCGACTCCCCTTTCACGTACCTGCTCTGCTCACAACACAACAACGCCGCGCGCACTGCTCCCGGAAAGAGGAAGCAAGCAACAATGAACTGGATTTCAAAATAAAGTCGTGTTTAATGTCCGAGGTCAAACACGACGATATAAATCGATGTTTACGTTTAGCATCGATGCTAATAAATCGTAGAGCATTATATCGATTAATCGATGTGTATCGATGAATCGTTACACCCCTAGTAGAAAGCATGAGCGCAGATGGCGTCTAACCAAACTTGAGGTTTTCCATCAGGCATGGCAGGTTAGCCTCCTGAAATATAAAGATGCGCTTATCTTAGCAAAAACTCTGTATTTTTCGCAAGTTATTAATCTCAATAAAAATAACCCGAAACACCTATTTGATACAGTGGCAAAGCTGACTCTGCGCCAGCCGACCACCGATAGTTCCTTCCACTCAGCTGACAAGTTCATGAATTTTTTTGCTCAAAAGATTGAATCCATTAGGGATGAGATCAAGAATACCATTCCAACGCTGATGATCATGCAACAACCCTCTCAACTTTTAAAAGCGTGTCTCTTGAAAGGCTTACAGCGGCTATCTGGATTCTCGTGGGTTAATTCAGGATGGGGGAACTGCAGCTCAACCTCCTCGTAGACACTGGCAGGACAATTGAGGGCTCCTTCGGCAGCCCTCTGCTCTGACATGGACATCCACTTTTTATTTCATTGATGTTAATGTTGTATCATTTGTGCCCTCTCTGCATCCATTCCAACCTGGTGATCCTGAAAGGGGGATCCTTCCATCTGTGGTCCCTTCTCAAGGTTTCTTATTTTCCCCCAGTAGGGGTTTTTAAGTTTTCCTAGCCCTTTTGGGAGCTTAAGATCAGGGGATGCTTTGAGAATAATTGTCAATTTCTGTCTATGTGAAGCCCTTTGAGACTGCTTGTGATTTAGGGCTATACAAATAAACTTGACTTGACTTACACAATTGGTTAGTGCGGCTAAACAAACAACATGTTTACTCGACCCTCTTCCAGCCAAAGCCAAACTACTTAAAGAATTATTTCAAATTTTAGGACCGTCCGTCTTAAATATAATCAATCTGTCTGTCTCCTCTGGGATAGTGCCAACAGCCTTTAAAACCGCTATCATTAAACCGTTACTTAAGCGACCAAATCTTGACCCGGACTGTCTCAGTAATTATAGGCCAGTTTCAAACCTCCCATTCATAGCAAAACTTCTTGAAAAAGTAGTAGCGCAGCAGCTTATTGATTACATGGTCGCCAATAATCGATATGACACTTTTCAGTCTGGTTTTAGAGCTAATCATTCCACTGAGACAGCACTTAATAATAATAACAATAATTCATTAAATTTGTATAGCGCTTTTCAAGAACCCAAAGACGCTTACCTTGCTAAAGTGACTAACGATCTCCTCATAGCTATGGATTCAAACACTTCGTTTGTACTGTTACTACTCGATCTTAGTGCTGCCTTCGACACTGTAGACTTCGATATTTTATTAGGGCGTCTTAAAAGTTGTGTTGGTATTTCAGGGTCAGCACTAAGCTGGTTCCATTACTATCTATCAAACATGACGCACCGAGTGGTCCATGGCAATGCGTCCTCGGAGCTTTATAATGTTACGTGTGGTGTCCCACAGGGATCGGTTCTCGGACCAATTATTTTTAATATTTATATGATTCCGCTTGGGGACATAATACGTAAATATAATATTAGTTTTCAATGCTATGCGGATGACACCCAATTATATATGCCGTTACCGATGACAAATCCGCGGGATTGTTGTAATCTTGAGGCGTGCCTTGCGGAGATCAAGCAATGGATGTCTCTCAACTTCCTTCGTCTTAACCCAGATAAAACTGAGATGTTGATAATTGGTCCAACTCGTTATCAACACTTATTCAAGGAAACCGCTATAACTATAGATAACCGTACTATCACTCAGAGCGATACTGTAACTAATCTCGGGGTAATATTTGACCAAACTCTCTCCTTTCAAAAGCACATTAAGAATATAACCAGAATTGCGTTTTTTCACCTTCGTAATATTGCAAAGATTCGTCCGATCCTCTCGACCGGTGATGCGGAAACTATTATACATGCGTTCGTCAGGTCGCGCCTGTACTACTGCAATGTACTATTTTCGGGTCTTCCTAAGTCCCGCATCAAAAGTCTACAGTTAGTACAAAATGCTGCTGCAAGGCTGCTCTCTCGGGCAAGAAAATTTGATCACATTACCCCAATACTAGCCAACTTACATTGGCCATTTAAGATGTGACTTCAAGGTTCTTCTATTAACCTATAAATCACTGCATGGCTTAGCGCCTTCATATCTCGTCAACCTAGTTGTTCCTTATGTTCCGTCTCGTAACCTTCGTTCGCAAAACGCTACCCTTTTAGCGACACCGAGAGCCAAGAAAATTTCTGCAGGCTCTAGAGCATTTTCTATTCGGGCTCCAGAGCTTTGGAATGCCCTACCAATGGATATTTGGACTGCTACCTCAGTAGAAACATTTAAGACACATTTAAAGACACATTTCTATGACATGGCCTTTACCTAACCTGTAGTGGCCGATTCGGCTGGAGTTTGTTTTCTCTCCCTCTCCGCCCCCTCTCTCCCCCCTCCCCGGCCGGGGAGGTGGTTAGGTGGCACCCATGCTGACAGCGGCTATCTGGATTCTCGTGGGCCAATTCAGGATAACTGCAGCTCAACCTCCTCGAAGACACTGCCAGGACATTTGAGGGCTCCTTCGGCAGCCCTCTGCTCTGACATGGACATCCACTTTTTATTTCATTGATGTTCATGTTGTATCATCTGTGCCCTCTCTGCATCCATTCCAACCTGGTGATCCTGAAAGGGGGATCCTTCCATCTGTGGTTCCTTCTCAAGGTTTCTCATTTTCCCCCAGTAGGGTTTTTTAAGTTTTTCCTTGCCCTTTTGGGATCTTAAGATCAGGGGATGCTTTGAGAATAATTGTCAATTTCTGTCTATGTGAAGCCCTTTGAGACTGCTTGTGATTTAGGGCTATACAAATAAACTTGACTTGACTTGACAATAGCTAGCGAGCTTGCGACCAATCTGCATGTCCAGTTGATGGAGAAGGGAAAAGATTTTGTTTCTTTTTCCCTTGCTGTGGGTGAGAGCACTGACGCATCTGATACTGCGCAGCTGTCTGTCTTCGTCCGCGGCGTGGACTCAAATCTGTGTGTTACGGAGGAGCTTTTGGGATTTAAACCAATGCATGGCACAACCACTGGGAAAGAAATCTTTGAGGAGGTTTGCAAATGTGTAACTGAAATAAACCTTCCGTGGAATAAACTTGTGGGATTAATCACTGATGGTGCGCCAGCCATGAGTGGTAAAAGGAATGGACTGGTGGGCAGGATTCGTGAAAAGATGCGCGAAGAGAACTGTGCAGGTGAATTATCTGTTTATCACTGCATCTTACATCAAGAGTCCCTGTGTGGTAAAGCGCTGAAGATGGAGAATGTTACGTCCACAGTAACACAAATTGTTAACTTCATAAAAGCCAAAGGTCTCAATCACTGCCAGTTTAAGTATTTTCTGGAAGAGTGTGATTCAGAATACACAGATGTGCCGTATCACACAGAGGTGAGATGGCTAAGCCGCGGAAAAGTGCTGAACAGATTTTTCCAACTGCATGAAGAAATATTCCAGTTTCTGGAAAGCAAAGGGAAGGACACAGCAGAGCTCCGGGAGCAAAAGTTTCTGTGTGAGCTGGCCTTTCTGTGTGACATCTCAAGCCACCTCGATGTGCTGAACCTGAAGCTGCAGGGACGCATTATCACAGATATGTATGCGTCAGTGAGAGCTTTTAAAATGAAGATGTGTGGGAGAATCAGATGCTACAAGCAAACTTTGGCCATTTCCCCTGCTGCCAAACCATAAAAACGCAGATCTCTATCGCCGTGTGCGCACAGTTTGCTGAAAAACTCAGTTTAGCCGGCGGTTTGGCGACTTTGATGTCCAGAAACTTAGATTTGAACTGCTTAGTAATCCCTTCGCAGTTGATGTGGAAAAAGCACCAACTAACCTCCAAATGGAGCTGATTGAACTCCAGTGTGATGAAACGCTGGAGTCAAAGTTTGACGCTGTTGGGGCCGCACAGTTTCCACAGTTCATCCCTGACACGATGCCTCAGCTTCGCACTGAAGTTACTCAATTGCTCTCCATGTTTGGTAGCACTTACCTATGTGAGCAACTTTTTTCCTCAATGAAGATGACGAAAACTTCTCACAGGAGACGTCTGACTGACGAACACCTTTGTTCGATAATGACAGTTTCCTCAGCTCAAACCCTAAGCCCCGACATTGATGAAGTGGCATCCAAGAAAAGATGCCAGGTATCAGGCTTGGCCGCATCAGAGTAGATCGGTGTGTCGCAAAATGAGCAGTAAATACATTTTCTATGCACTTTTTCTTGCTACTCCAAGGCCTGAATGGTTGATTTATTCATAGTTATGTTATTTTATTTTCAAATTTATTAGCCTGTGTAAGAAGCTAATTTTGACATTTACCTCAGAAGGCTGCAAACAGAAAGGAGGCATTCAATTTTTATTTAAATTGTATTTAATATGCCATTGATATGTTTTATTATTATTATTATTATTACTACTATTATTACAATTATTGTTATTATTAGCATTATTAGTGTTATTATCAACTTGATTTCTCACGCCTGCACTTTTAAGTTACAGTGCCTTGCGAAAGTATTCGGCCCCCTTGAACCTTTCAACATTTCGTGACATTTCAGGCTTCAAACAAAGATATAAAAGTTTACCGTTTTTTTCCGTGTAATGTGCAAAATTTAAGTAATTTATTGTCCTAAAATCTGGGGTGCGCATTATACATGGGTACAATTTTTTTTTCATTTCTTTTTTTTTTTTTTTTTAAGAAAATCATGGTACAACAAAACCAACAACAGGACTGACCGACAAAGTCGTGGAACAAAAAGACAGGGTGACGGTGAGCGAGGGGCAGACAGGACTTAAATACGTTACATTGATTGAGGTGACACAGTAAGGGAGGGGCAACGCGAACAGAAACTATGGCAACCTAGACACATAGCAAAACTGGGGACGAGACATGACAAATCTCCCTCGAAATAAAACTTGAAATCACCTTCTTGTTTGTTGTCAATCGCGCATCGCATTCAGCCATCCTGCCCAACACACTTAGTAAAATTCATAATTGACGACACATCGTTTGATGCGATGGTGCAATCCTTGGTGTGTTATTGTCAAATATTGTTTGTTTTTTAATCTCCATCGCAAACCGGATATCATACGGAGGCCGCCATTACAGATGCGCAGAACGGATGCGCAAGATACGTCAGCTATATACTAAAGAGCGAGTAATATTTTATTTCACAACACTTTGCCTTGTTCCTTTCTTCTCTGCTGTTCACTTCAAACACGCTCGATACGAACACAATGCTCTCGTATCAGACGCTTGCTCGATCACCTGCTCGTTTGCTGTCACAATGTAAAAACAAGAAGGCACAAACAATAAATAATAAATAAATAATATAAGTGATGAATAAATAATAAACAAATAACCCAATAAATAAGAGGAGCAAAACTGAGCCAGTGTGTATACAGCAGACAGTAAGCATAGCGCAAAGTACAGGACGCTACGCAGAAAGGGGGAGACAGTTCAGGATCCTAACAGCCTGGAGTATGAAGCTGTTGGTGAGTCTGGTGGTGCGGGAGCGCAGGCTCCTGTACCTCTTCTCAGAGGGCAGAAGATCAAACAAAGAGTGAGCGGGGTGACTCACATCACTCACAATCGTGGTCGCCTTACGGGTGAGATGGGAGGTGTAAATGTCTTTCAAGGAGGGGAGTGAAGCACCAATAATCTTACCAGCCGTGTTAACTATGCGCTGCAGGGCCTTCATGTTGTAGTCAGTGCAGCTACCACCCCAAACAGCAATACAGCATGACGGCCGGAGGAGCGCTCGCTCGCCTGAGTTTCCGCAGGAAGTACAGGCGGCGCTGGGCGTTCTTCGTAGCCCCACCTTTTGCTGCAATTACAGCTGCAAGTCGCTTGGGGTATGTCTTTATCAGTTTTGCCCATCGAGAGACTGGAATTCTTGCCAATTCTTCCTTGCAAAACAGCTCGAGCTTAGTGAGGTTGAATGGAGAGCGTTTGTGAAGAGCAGTCTTCAGCTTTTTCCACAGATTCTCGATTGGATTCAGGTCTGGACTTTGACTTGGCCATTCTAACGCCTGGATACGTCTATTCGTGAACCATTCCATTGTAGATTTGGCTTTATGTTTTGGATCATTGTCCTGTTGGAAGATAAATCTCCGTCCCAGTCTCAGGTCTTTTGCAGACTCCAACAGGTTTTCTTCCAGAATGGGCTCCATCCATCTTCCCATCAATTTTAGCCATCTTCCCTGTCCCTGCTGAAGAAAAGCAGGCCCAAACAATGATGCTGCCACCACCATGTTTGACAGTGGGGATGGTGTGTTCAGGGTGATGAGCTGTGTTGCTTTTACGCCAAACATAGCGTTTTGCGTTCTGGCCAAAAAGTTCGATTTTGGTTTCATCTGACCAGAGCACCTTCTTCCACATGTTTGGTGTGTCTCCCAGGTGGCTTGTGGCAAACTTTAAACGAGACTTTTTATGGATATCTTTGAGAAATGACTTTCTTCTTGCCACTCTTCCATAAAGGCCAGATTTGTGCAGTGCACAACTGATTGTTGTCCTATGGACAGACTCTCCCACCTCAGCTGTAGTTATCTGCAGTTCAATCAGTGTGATCATGGGCCTCTTGGTTGCATCTCTGATCAGTCTTCTCCTTGTTTGAGATGTCACCTTCCCGCTTGAAAGTCTGCGCTGAGCAGCTGGCGCCCACCTTTGCACGGATCTTCAACCGTTCTCTGGAGCTGTGTGAGGTGCCCTCTTGCTTCAAGAGCTCCACCATCGTTCCAGTGGCCAAGAAGCCCGCCATCACAGGTTTGAATGACTATAACCTGTCGCACTGACATCTGTGGTCATGAAATCTTTCGAGAGGTTAGTGCTGAACCACCTGAAGGATGTCACGGCACCCCTGCTTTACCCCCTCCAGTTTGCCTACCGGGCAAACAGGTCAGTGGATGATGCGGTCAACATGGGACTGCACTGCATCCTGCACCACCTCGACACCCCAGGAACGTACGCCAGGATCCTGTTCGTGGACTTCAGCTCGGCGTTCAACACCATCGCTCCTGACATCCTCCAACAGAAGCTCATCCAGCTTGCGGTGCCTGCCTCCACCTGTCAGTGGATCACCAGCTTCCTGACCAACAGGAGACAGCGTGTGAGGCTGGGGGGCATCACATCTGACACCCGGACCACCAATACTGGAGCCCCTCAGGGGTGCGTCCTCTCCCCACTGCTCTTCTCTCTCTACACCAATGATTTCTCCTCAGGTGACTCTCCTGTGAAGCTCCTGAAGTATGCAGACGACACTACTCTCATCGGACTGATCCAGCATGGTGATGAGACTGCGTACAGACAGGAGGTGGAGCGGCTGGTCCACTGGTGCAGCCAAAACCACCTGGAGCTGAACCCGCTCAAGACTGTGGAGATGACAGTGGACTTCAGGCGAGACCCTTCACCACTTTTACCCCTCACTATCCGCAGTAATACTATTCTCTCCACAGACACCTTCAAGTTCCTGGGAACCACAATCTCTCGGGACCTGAACTGGACCGGCCACATAGACTCTGTCCGGAAGAAGGCCCAGCAGAGGCTGTACTTCCTGAGCAGGACTGTGGACTCGGTTCGGACTCAGGGACTTGGACTCAGTCATTTTTGCCGGACTCGGAGCTTATTTTGACCGAGTCCACCGAGTCCGACAACAAAAAAAAGAGGCAAGACGCAGCCAGAGAGTGTCAGGTTACAGTCAACGCGGTAGGAGTTGAAAGAAGCAGTAAAAACTCCACCAAACTCGTCGTATTGACCCGTGATATATGTTGTATCCTTACTATTTTCCAGGTTCTTAGATAGCAAGAATAGGTCGGACAACGACGTGAATGATAACTGCTTTATTCCTTACTCACAGTGCTTTCACAGGGCGTACCACAACAACACAGAATGCCCATCCCACTTCCGGGGTTTTTCTACTACGGAATTTGAGTTAGCCCAAAATACACAACATCTCTTCCCCTCTTACAATGAACGTGCTACATGCATGAACAACATAGTCTTATGCACCTATAACTTGACATCTTCAAGATCTATCAATAACTACTAGGGGTGTAACGATACATCGATACACATCGATTAATCGATATAATGCTCTACGATTTATTGGTATCGATGCTAAAGGTAAACATCGATTTATATCGCCGTGTTTGACCTCGGACATTAGACGCGACTTTATTTTGAAATCCAGTTCATTGTTGCTTGCTTCCTCTTTCCGGCGTTGTTGTGTTGTGAGCAGAGCACGCACGTGAAAGGGGAGGGGACAACTAGTCCGCGGCTCCTGGGCTGGTGCTATGGCTAGTGTCCAAAAAGACGAGGAAATTTGCTCCCCTTTAGGCTTCAAGTCATTCGTTTGGAAGCACTTTGGATTCCAAAGAAAATATGGCTCAACGGCCAAGACACGTGCAGTTTGTAAATCCTGCCATGCGGTGATCAAATATTCAGGGAGCACAAATCTCGCCGCACATTTAAAGAAAAAACACGACATCAAAGTTCAGTGTTAAAGTAAGCAATTTGTATACTACAATACTCTTGTAATTTCCTAAATAAAGAGTTTGCAGTACCTTGTTGATTTTGCGTATGAATTGTTATAAATCAGGATATTGTTATATATTTTTTACTAAAAAAAAAAAATATCGATCGTAGAGCACTATATCGCGATATATCGTGAATGAATCGCAGCAGGCTTTAAGATATCGGCAAATATCGTATCGTAGTTCTTTATATCGATATTATATCGTATCGTGACAAAACCCGCGATTTACACCCCTAATAACTACCATTAAACAATTATCATATATGGTCCAGACAATTATGACAATAATATTCCAATGAAACCTTAACTTTGGGTGAGGGTGGACTACCTCGAATTATACCGAATTATAGCGAAAAACTGATGTCGTACGGCGTCATACGGCGTCAGCACTATGTTGTTTTCAATAAAAACATGAAGAACTCACGTTTGCGTCAGTCAATTTTAATTTTTATAAAGGATTATTCTCATTTGATGTCTTTAAATTCATCCGCGTTCTGCCATTGCATTCAAAGACCAGTCGTACGGACGGAAACGTTTTGTGATCAAATCTTTCATAACGAAAATGATTTGAGTGAATTGATTTGAATGAATAATTGAGATGAAATTTCAGTTCTGAAGGCTCCTTTTGTCTCAAGCAAAGTGACAGATGGTGGGGAGGGGGGGATAAAAATTGTAAAATCAATTCACTCAAATCATTCTCGTGATGAAAGATTTGATCACAAAACGTGTGTGGCTTTTTCTTAAATGAACACGTTTGACATTGCTATCGTGTCAGCTTTTAATTATATTGCGCTGTCATGTTAAAGCAAATTAATAAATGCAACAATATTAATTTGCTTTGAAAATACCTGAGTAATAAAATAAAATGGATGGATGGATGAATGATGATCACAATTAAGTATAAAGTCTCCTTTGTAATATATACTCCTTGTAGCCTGTACCCAAAAAGAGGAGTTTCTTTGCATCGAGGTTTATGCAAAGAGCTCATGTAATTATATTGTTGCGTTTTGGTGAAGTGAATGAGTGTTCCGTCTGTACGACTGGTCTTTGAATGCACCCCGCTTCAATGGCAGAACGCGGATGGCATCAATTGAGAATAATCCTTTAGAAAAATTAAAATTGACTGACGTATCTGAGTATCTGTTTATTGTATTCGTTTATATGTTTAATAAAGACAAAGCCATCACAAAACTGTTGTAATTATCTAGATTTTGATCTAAATTAGCCTTGAATAAAGACTAAGCAGTCACATGAATTAACAGAAAAAATGGACAGCCGGAATCGGACTCGGACTCATGGTCAAGAGGCGGGACTCGGACTCGGTGCAAAAATCCGACCAAGTCCACAGCCCTGATTACATTTATTTCATATATCTAGTCTGACGTCAGCCGCGCACGTAGTTCCGGCGTCAACAGCTGTGTGTGTGTGTGTGTGTTTTTTTTAAGTGACACAAGACGAAGATTTCGATGGATTTAATGATTTGGAGTGACACGGATAGTTGGATAAAATTGTTGTTCATATTATTGTTATTTGATACATAGTTTATATATTGTTATATGGGCCTGTGGAATAATTTGAACTGCAACTGACGAGTCCGACGTCAGCGGCGCACTGCACATGCAGCGTTGTTCACAGAAAAGACAACGGATGCGATCGATGGATTTAATGATTTGGAGTGACACAGATGGTTTGATAAACGTGTTATTTACTTTATAGTTATTTGAATAACTGTTAATGTTACGTCAGGCCCGTTCTCAGCTCTTTGTTTTTATGTCATGTTAGTATACCGTATCGTTTACCGTTTTTTTCCGTGTATAGTGCGCCCCCATGTATAATACGCACCCTAAAAATGGCATGCTGATGCTGGAAAAAAAGCCTGTACCCATGTATAATACGCACCCAATTTTTATGAATTTTTTTTTATGAAATTTTTTTTTTTTTTTATGTTAAAGCAAATTAATAAATGCAACAATATTAATTTGCTTTGAAAATACCTGAGTAATAAAATAAAATGGATGGATGAATGAATGATGATCACAATTAAGTATAAAGTCTCCTTTGTAATATATACACCTTGTAGCCTGTACCCAAAAAGAGGAGTTTCTTTGCATCGAGGTTTATGCAAAGAGCTCACGTAATTATATTGTTGCGTTTTGGTGAGGTGAATGAGTGTTCCGTCTGTACGACTGGTCTTTGAATGCACCCCGCTTCAATGGCAGAACGCGGATAAATTTAAAGACATCAAATGAGAATAATCCTTTATAAAAATTTAAATTGACTGACACAAACGTGAGTTCATGTTTTTATTGAAAACAACATAGTGCTGACGCCGTACGACATGGGTTTTTCGCTTTCCAAGTAAGGCGTGCGCGCTACCGCGGCAGGGGGAACAAGATCTCACGGGGGAACCAAATCAAGCACAACACCGGGAGCAGCGAGAGAACAATGTTTTGCCTCTAGATTTGGGGGGGAAACGGAGCGTAAGTTACGATCAATGCGGCCACGTTGAGTTGCACTTAGGCTAATGTTTACATTATGTACCAATGTCAAGGACGATTTTGTCACCCAGCTTATATCATTGATGTGTTTCGATAGTTGTGGGGTCGTCACTAATTATTTGTGTTTAGATAAATGTCTGAGCTATAATGGTGTAATTAATGATTAAAACTTGAAAGTATCTGTTTATTGTATTTGTTTATATGTTTAATAAAGACAAAGCCATCACAAAACTGTTGTAATTATTTAGATTTCGATCTGAATTAGCCTTGAATAAAGACTAAGCAGTCACATGAATTAACAGAAAAAATGGACACCCGGACTCAGACTCGGACTCCTGGTCAAGAGGCCGGACTCGGACTCGGTGCAAAAATCCGACCGAGTCCACAGCCCTGTTCCTGAGACAGCTTAAGAAGTTCAACCTGGCGCGAGAGCTTCTGAAGACCTTCTACACTGCCATCATCCAGTCTGTCCTCTGCACCTCCATCACTGTCTGGTTTGGATCGGCCTCCAAACAAGACAAGCACAGACTGCAACGGACAATCAGGACTGCAGAAAAGATCATTGGAATCAACCTGCCATCTATCCAAGACTTGTATCTGTCCAGGACCAGGAAACGTGCAAGGAACATCTCTACAGACCCTTCTCACCCAGGTTGCAGTCTGTTTGAACTACTCCCCTCCGGACGGCGTTACAGAGCTCGGTACGCCAAAACCAGCAGACATAGAGACAGCTTCTCTTCTTCCCCCAGGCAGTTGCTCTAATGAACTCACACCACTCTTGTAGTCTCAGAGTCATTACTGTGCAATAACATCCTGCTCTCCACACCTTTTTTGAATTTGTCCACACTGTTTGTACCATGTGTCCTCTCTGCATCAATTGCAGCCTGGTCATCCTGGAAGAGGGACCTTCCCATCTGTGGTCTCTTCTCAAGGTTTCTCATTTCCCCTAGCTGGAGTTTTGAGTTTTTCCTTGCCCTTTTGGGAGTTTAAGATCAGGGGATGTTTGAGAATATTTGCCATTTTTCACATGTCCTGAGTGTTGTTAGTCACCTAAATGTTGAACAGAGGGTGTGATTTACCGAAGTCAAATTCCTCGTTTGGCACGCTGATTGTTGTCCTACGGACAGACTCTCCCACCTCAGCTGTAGTTATCTGCAGTTCATCCAGAGTGATCATGGGCCTCTTGGCTGCATCTCTGATCAGTCTTCTCCTTGTTCGAGATGAAAGTTTGGAGGGACGGCCGGGTCTTGGTAGATTTGCAGTGGTCTGATAATCCTTCCATTTCAATATAATTGCTTGCACAGTGCTCCTTGAGATGTTTAAAGCTTGGGAAATCTTTTTGTATCCAAATCCGGCTTTAAACTTCTCCACAACAGTATCTC
The DNA here is from genome assembly GCF_033458585.1 of Syngnathus typhle. Lineage (NCBI taxonomy): Eukaryota > Metazoa > Chordata > Actinopteri > Syngnathiformes > Syngnathidae > Syngnathus > Syngnathus typhle. The sequence goes on along the minus strand of NC_083738.1, from coordinate 2,754,269 downwards.
GGACCTGCCTGGTGTGTTCCTTTGTCTTGATGGTTCTCTCTGCGCTTTAAACAGAACCCTGAGACTATCAAAGAGCAGGTGCATTTATACGGAGACTTGATTACACACACGTGCATTCTATTTATCATCATCAGTCATTTAGGACAACATTGGATCATTCAAAGATCCTCACTGAACCTCTGGAGTGAGTTTGCTGCACTGAAAGTAAAGGGGCCGAATAATATTGCACGCCCCACTTTTCAGTTTTTTAATTGTTAAAAAAGTTTAAATTATCCAATAAATTTTGTTCCACTTCATGATTGTGTCCCACTTGTTGATTCTTGACAAAAAAAATTATCTTATATCTTTATGTTTGAAGCCTGAAATGTGGCAAAATGTTGAAAGGTTCAAGGGGGCCAAATACTTTCGCAAGGCACTATATATAAGCCTTGCTTGTTCAATATTGATTGTAAAATCAAAACTTGTTTGATTCCATATTAAAAGGTTCATTTGTTCAACCTTGGCCCACGGCTTTGTTCAATTTAAAATTTTGGCCCACTGTGAATTTGAGTTTGACACCCCTGCAGTAGAGTACCTCCGTGTACCCCTATTTGACAACCACTGTTTTAAAAAGTACTACTTTGCGTTGGCAGGGCTGGGTAACAGGACTGTCTTTAGTTACCAGGGAAGCAGGGGGTGTTGTAGAGTCCCCCTCCGGATGAAGCAGCTCTTTTCTTTAAAGAGGACTTCGCGTAGGCAGGGATAAAAAACGTGTGTGGTTGAGAGAGTGACTGGTAGGATAAATTGACTAAAGAGCAGTACTAGCAAATAACACAGGCAAGAAATTTGTTGAAAGGTCAATTTAAACCTGCATTGAGGATCCTCAAAGAAAACATTTGGAGAAAAAAATTGTAAAAACTAAAATAACAAATTAAGATGGGAAATAAAAATGGTAAATCTCGAGTTCTTGAAGGAGATGAGAAGTACATGGCGAGTAAATTTTCTAATCGTATGCGATATATGGTGGAAGAAAAGGTATGGAGTACAAGGAAAGTTGAAAGTTGAAATGTGGAGGAGACTGTGGCTAGGAAGCCAAAGGGATTGAGAAAGGAAAGAAGAGAGAGAGAAGTGCATTGTGCTAGAGTGTGGTTGAAAGCTTCACAAGAGAGAAGAGACCAAATTCAAAAGACAAAAAATAGAAAGATAAAAACTGATGAGGCCGCCATTCAATTAAGATTTGAAAAATAATTCAGGTTACACAGTGGCATCCCATTCAATGATGCAGCTGAGCGTGCTTATCAGCAACATCTTAAAAATGCGCTCCTCACTGGCAATGTTCCCTCTAAGCTGCGCGCGGGCGCAATCGCGCACATTCTCAACGCACAAGAAAATCTATCCAGCACATAAACAACATCAACATAACGTATTAATTCATATTAGATTATAATATATTATTATAATATATTATATCAATTATAATATTATATTAATATTAGACCTAATTTAATTAATTCGCCCAATAATATTGTTTTTTTTTTGTTTCTCACTCAGTGAGTGACAGGTGTCCAGCCAATGATACGATACGGTTCACTTACGGTACTAAGCCAATCATGGCATTGACGGTGCTTGCGTCTGGGCCCTGCCTATATGCGCCGTGCAGGTTAGCTAGCAGGTTAATTGATGCTAATACAAACCCTGCATCATGGAAAAACGAACAGGCAGCGATACAGCACTCACCAAGCCACAGTAATAAAGAATTGCAGTTCTTTTAAGATGGAATGGCTGTCGGAGTATGTGCAAATTGAAGTGAGAAAGGTCTACTCTGCAAAACATGCAGCGATGCCAAAGTAGCAAGTGAGTTTCCAGAGGGAAAAATGTGGACTGAAAGAAGGCTGGACTATCTCAAGCGTCACGTTCAGCATAAAAGTCATTTAAAAGGTGTCGAAACTGTACGAAGACTCAAGATGGGACAGGGGATTGGTACTTTATTGCGGGAGAGCGCAAAAGACTGTAAAAAAAGGAACAAGTTGTCACACAAAACAAAATAGGACCCTGAACAAGTTAAAGTTCTCATTGACAATATTTTACTTGCCATCAAAATGAATGCATCAATGCTGTCAGTTCAACAAATCCACGATCATGTGGCAAAGTATGTGAGTATACCAGAAAGCTGGCGAAGCAAAAACTATGCCTTTGAATTTGTAAACTCAATCAATGAGACTGCAGAATGAGACTATGTGCAGTATTAAAAATGCACCCTGGCATACCCTGATAGTAGATGAGAGCACAGACATATCAGTACACAAAATGCTAGTCATATATATTAAATACAGGGAGGAAAATTATGCTAACTACAAAACTGTGTTTGTTGGCATCATCCCGCTGACAGCAGGACTCTCACATACTGTATAACATCTACACATCCCATTTTTCAGATTTTTGTCTTTTTTTAAGTGGACCAAATTACTTATTTAAAAATAAAGCGCCCTTCCGTGAGTCGTCACCTTATCGTGGTGGAGGGGTTTGCGTGCCCCTATGATCCTAGGAGCCATGTTGTCTGGGGCTTCATGCCCCTGGTAGGGTCACCCATGGCAAACGGGTCCTAGGTGAGAGGCCAGACAAAGCACGGCTCACACGAGCCCCTTATGACGAATAAAATACCGTTTTTTCCGTGTATAGTGCGCAATATTTTACTAATTTATTGTCCTAAAATCTGGGGTGCGTATTATACATGGGTACAAAGAAAAAAAATTTTTTTTTTTTTTTTTTTTTTTTTTTTTTTTTTTTTTTTAAATAAAGTCATGGTACAACAAAACCAACAACAGGACTGACCGACAAAGTCGTGGAACAAAAAGACAAGGTGACATTACCAAAGACAGGAACAGAATGACAGTAACACATGCAATGATCCAACGGTGAGCGAGGGGCAGACAGGACTTAAAAACAAAACACGTTACATCGATTGAGGTGACACAGGAAGAGCGGGGTGACACGAACAGAAACTATGGCAACCTAGACACATAGCAAAACTGGGGACGAGACATGACAAATCTCCCCCGAAATAAAACTCACCTTTCTTCTTGTTTGTTGTCAATCGCGCATCGCATTCAGCCATCCTGCCCAACACACTTAGTAAAATTCATAATTGACGACACATCGTTTGATGCGATGGTGCAATCCTCGATGGTGTGTTATTGTCAAATATTGTTTGTTTTTTAATCTCCATCGCGGACCGGACGTCATACGGAGGCCGCCATTACAGATGCGCAGAACGGTTGCGCAAGACACGTCAGCTATATAAAGAGCGAGAGTTCAGTTCTCCACCTATTAGTTTCAATTCACAGTTTAATTAGCAGTTTCAATCAGCAAATAACAAAATGCGTATTACAGGTAATATTTTATTTCACAACACTTTGCCTTGTTCCTTTCGTCTCTGCTGTTCATTTCAAACACGCTCCATACGACCGCAATGCTCTTGTATCAGACGCTCGCTCGATCACCTGCTAGTTTGCCGTCTGTCACAATGTACCCTACACAAATCCGAAACATTTGTTGCGGCTCCGAGTCACGACGAGGGGCAAGTTTTGGTTTCCAAGGGTGTTTTTATTCCTCTTCAACGTCTCTCCCATACAGAGCCGCCGTGTGCGCACGGAGCGCGGTGGTGCGTTTAGGGGCAGTCGGAGAAATCAACGCCAACAAAAAAAACGACATCCAGCCTAGTTAAGACCATACCAAAGACTTTAAAAATGGGACCCATTGCCTCCCTGCGTGTGTGACGATCTTTGGGACTTAAAGAAAAAAAAATAATAATAAATAAAAAAAAAATTCATAAAAATTGGGTGCGTATTATACATGGGTACAAGCTTTTTTCCAGCATCAGCATGCCATTGTTAGGGGTGCGTACTATACATGGGGGCGCACTATACACGGAAAAAAACGGTATATGGATCTCGTTTTCCCTTGCCCGGACGCGGGTCACCGGGGCCCCCCTCTGGAGCTAGGCCCGGAGGCGGGGCTCGAAGGCGAGCGTCTGGTGGCCAGGCCTTCGCCCATGGGGCCCGGGCTGGTACAGCCCGAAAAGGAAACGTGGGTCCCCCCTTCTCATGGGCTCACCACCTGTGGGAGGGGCCAAAGGGGTCGGGTGCAGTGCGAGCTGGGCGGCGGCCAAAGGCAGGGACCTTGGCGATCTGATCCCCGGCTGCAGAAGCTGGCTCTTGGGACATGGAATGTCACCTCTCTGGCTGGAAAGGAGCCCGAGCTGGTGCGCGAGGCAGAAAGGTTCCGACTAGATATAGTCAGACTTGCCTCCATGCACAGTTTGGGTTCCGGTACAAGCCCTCTCGAGAGGGGCTGTCTCTTCCACTCTGGAGTTGCCCACGGTGAGAGGCGTCGAGCAAGTGTGGGTATACTTATTGCCCCCCCGGCTGGGCGCCTGCACATTGGGGTTCACCCCGGTGAATGAGAGGGTAGCCTCCCTCCGCCTTCGGGTGGGGGGACGGGTCCTGACTGTTGTTTGTGTCTATGCACCAAGCGGCAGCTCAGAGTACCCACCCTTCTTGGAGTCCCTGGAGGAAGAGCTGGAGAGCGCTCCCCTTCTGGGGACTCCATCGTTCTACTGGGTGACTTCAATGCTCACGTGGGCAATGACAGTGAGACCTGGAAGGGCGTGATTGGGAGGAACACATGTGCTCGACAGGGATTTTCTATAATGAACACCATGTTCAAACATAAGGGTGTCCATGTGTGCACTTGACACCAGTACACCCTAGGCCGCAGTTCGATGATCGACTTTGTAGTCGTGTCATCGGATTTGCGGCCGCATGTTTTGGACACTCGGGCAAAGAGAGGGGCTGAGCTGTCAACTGATCACCACCTGGTGGCGGGTTGGCTCAGATGGTGGGGGAAGATGCCGGTCCGACCTGGCAGACCCAAACGCTCTGTGAGGGTCTGCTGGCAACGTCTGGCGGAATCCCCTGTCAGGAAGAGCTTCAACTCCCACCTCCGGCAGAGCTTTTCCCACTTCCCGGGGGAGGTGGGGGACATTGAGTCCGAGTGGAACTTGTTCAGCGCCTCCATTGTTGAGGCGGCCGACCGGAGCTGTGGCCGTAAGGTCATTGGTGCCTGTCGTGGCGGCAATCCCCGAGCTTGCTGGTGGACACCGGCGGTAAGCGATGCCGTCAAGCTGAAGAAGGAGTCCTATCGGGCCATTTTGGCCTGCGGGACTCCGGAGGCAGCTGACCGGTACCGGATGGCCAAGCGAAACGCGGCTTCGGCGGTTGCTGAGGTAAAAACCCGGGCGTGGGAGGAGTTTGACGAGGCCATGGAGAATGACTTCCGGACGGCTTCGAGGAAATTCTGGTCCACCATCCGGCGTCTCTGGAGGTGGAAGCAGTGCAACGTCAATGCTGTTTACAGTGAGGATGTCGTGCTGCTGACCTCGACTCAGGACGTCCTAAGTCGGTGGGGAGAATACGTCGAAGACCTCAATTCCACCTACACGCCTTCCATTGTGGAAGCAGGGCCTGGAGACTCTGAGGCGGACTCTCCAATCTCTGGGGTCGAAGTCACTGAGGTAGTTAAAAAAAAAACTCGGTGGCAAGGCCCCGGGTGTGGATGAGATCCGCCCGGAGTTCTTAAAGGCTCTGGATGTTGTAGGGTTGTCATGGCTGACACGCCTCTACAACATTGCGTGGACATCGGGGACAGTGCTGGATTGGCAGACTGGGATGGTGGTTCAAGAAGGGGGACCGGAGGGTGTTCCAATTACAGGGGAATCACACTCCTCGGCCTCCCTGGTAAGGTCTATTCAGGGGTGCTGGAGAGGAGGGTCCGTCGAGAGGTCAAACCTGGAATACAGGAGGAGCAGTGTGGCTTTCGTCCTGGCCGTGGAACAGTGGACCAGATCTACACCCTTGGCAGGATCCTCGAGGGTGCATGGGAGTTTGCCCAACCAGTCCACGTGTTTTGTGGACTTGGAGAAGGCGTTCGACCGTGTCCCTCGGGAGGTTCTGTGGAGGGTGCTTTGGGAGTACGGGGTGCCGAGCCAACTGATAAGGGCGGTTCGGCCCCTGCATCACCGATGCCAGAGTTTGGTCTGCATTTCCGGCAGTAAGTCGGATTCGTTCCCAGTGAGGGTTGAACTCCGCCAAGGCTGCCCTTTGTCACCGATTCTGTTCATAATTTTTATGGACAGAATTTCTAGGCGCAGCCGAGGCGTTGAGGGGGTCAAGTTTGGGGACCTCAGCATCGCGTCTTTGCTTTTTGCAGACAGCGTGGTGCTGTTGGCTTCTTCAGGCCGTGATCTCCAGCTCTCACTGGAGCGGTTCGCAGCCGAGTGTGAAGCGGTCGGGTTGCGGATCAGCACCTCCAAATCCGAGTCCATGGTCCTTGGTTGGAAAAGGGTGGAATGCCCTCTCCGGATCGGGGATGAGATCCTGCCCCAAGTGGAGGAGTTCAAGTATCTTGGGGTCTTGGTCACGAGTGAGGGCAGGATGGAGCGCGAGATCGACAGGCGGTGCAGCGTCGGCAGTAATGCGGACTCTGTTCCGGTCCGTCGTGGTAAAGAGAGAGCTGAGCCAAAAGGCAAAGCTCTCAATTTACCGGTCGATTTACGCTTCTACCCTCACCTATGTCACGAGCTACGGGTCGTGACCGAAAGAACGAGATCCCGGATACAAGCGGCCGAAATGAGTTTTCTCCGCAGGATGTCCGGGCTCTCCCTTAGAGATAGGGTGAGAAGCTCGGTCATTCGGGAGAGACTCGGAGTAGAGTCGCTACTCCTCCACGTCGAGAGGAGCCAGATGAGATGGCTCGGGCATTTCATCAGGATGCCTTCTGGACGCCTCCCTGGGGAGGTGTTCCGGGGAAGTCCCACCGGTAGGAAACCCAGGGGACGACCCAGGACGTGCTGGAGAAACTATGTCTCTCAACTGGCCTGGGAACGCCTTGGGATCCCCCGGGATGAGCTGGATGAAGTGGCTGGGGAGAGGGAAGTCTGGGAGTCCCTCCTAAAGCTGCTCCCCCCGCGACGCGACCCCGGTTAAGCGGAAGAAGATTGGATGGATGGATGGATGGATGGATGGATGGATGGATGGATGGATGGATGGATGGATGGATGGATGGATGGATGGATGGATGGATAAATTAAAATCAAAGTGAGGTGCAATCACAGGCTGCTTCCAAGTCCTTTTTTCTCCTGTTGAATTGCACCTAAATGAAAATCATATTTAATTCCTATTTAAATTCCTAACTATAGGCTACGCTACGATCTTATGGTCAAATTGTCCCTAGGTATGAGTGCGAGTGCAAATGGTTGTTTGTCACTGTATGCCCTGCGATTGGCTGGCAACCGGTTCAGGGTGTCCCCCGCCTACTGCCCGATGACGGCTGGGATAGGCTCCAGCACGCCCGCGACCCCCGTGGGGACTAAGCGGTTCAGAAAATGGATGGATGGATGGATGGACTTCTCTCTCTCCTTTGCTGTTTCAGCTTTATTAGATTTGCGGCGAAAAATATGTTTGTACTTGCTGTAGGCTTGCATACGGACCTCCAACTCTATTGTGGTAAAATAAGGTGATCCGTTTTCTCGTGGTATCGGGGCTCGATTGATAATGGCTTTTTATAGGAGTTGTGCACACGCATAACATACTCAGAGTTGATTGAACTAACTCAGATCAGCTTTTCTGGAACCGAATACACAGAGGTTCTCATCTCAGAGTAAGTCAACTCAGAGTTTAGGGATAGACTCAGAGTATGTTGAACCTGCTTTCTGGAATACCCCCCAGAACCTTTTGCAAACCAACAAGAGTACGTTTACAATGGTAATTTATCATGGAAAATTTAGGACTCAAAATAGGTTCCACTGCATTTTGCCAAACAGATACTACCTATTCCTTTTACAATGTGTCAGTCAAGCGACTTCACTGCACTCAATACTTGCATTGCAGTTTAGAATTAAAAATTGCTTTTCTGGAACTGAATACTCAGAGTTTCCCATCTCAGAGTAAGTCAACTCAGAGTTCAGGGATAGACTCAGAGTATGTTGAACCTGCTTTCTGGAATACCCCCCAGGACGTTTCGCAAACCAACAATAGTACATTTACAATGATAATTTATCATAGAAATGTAGGACTCAAAATAGGTTCCACTGTATTTTGCCAAACAGATACTATACTTTTACAATGTGTCTGTAAAGCGACTTCACATCACAGTTTAGAATTAAAAATTATATAAATTACTTGTAGCATTATCAAAGGTTTTGTAGTGGCATCAACTTACAAATAGAACAAATTAGCTCGATATTATTTTCAAAGTAACGAATTAAGTGACAAGTCAACCAATCGTCATTGTGTTTTATTTTTCACTACACTGAAACAAACGTAAAAACTTATTGAGCAGAATTTTGTTATTCGGCTGTAAATCCGCAATGGATAAATTTATCTACCACCATAAATGAATAAATCTCATTGCAGCAGTTATGGAGGCTTTCGTACTTGTTGAGGCTCCTCCACCATCGTGACATACTCCACTATATTCCCTCCTCCATCGGACACCACCACAGAGGTCATCACTCATTCCTAGGAAAACAAGAGAATTTGTCTAAGTTCAAGTTGATGAAAAACAATTCAAAGGGTGAAGAATGTTCCATATTAAACTTTCTAATCTCACGCTTTTTAAACAAGTCAAAATGTGCGTGTAAAATTTACAAACTAAAGTGTCAGCCAGTTCGTGGCTTGGCCAGGAGGCTCACCCCGGACCGCATCACAAACCCCGGAAGTCGGCTTGTTGGAAAGATTGGTAGTACCGCACTACCAGCGAGGAGGCCGACCCTTCAGCTGAGTGTGGCCGTTTAAAGCACCTCCTTTTCAGATGGGCGCCAGAGGTGCCATAAATTGACTTCCGTGGAAATGTAAGTCAAATGAACCCTTACCAATTTCAATTGAATAGATAACGACGTATGTACAATTCAGCTTGCATCACGCTTCTCGAAAAGGCATCTTGTTTGCGTTGGTAAAAGAAATAGACGTGATAGGGCACTTTAGCTGCAGAGAGGCTGCTCTTTTCTTGCTCTTAAATCAGCCACGGAGAGGCTAATCCTAGTGATATGTTGAAATAGAGCTGGGCGATTGTACCCCGAAAAAAATTCTTAAAATTAAAAAAATATTATATTCTAAAATCTGAATTTTGATTCAATTTCCGATTTGTTTATAAAATAAAGAGAAAAAATACTGCAAACATGAGAAAACTTTAGCAATATTATTGTTTTTTTAATCTCCTGCGTGAAATACAATTATCAGGATAAAAGTACAAACTAAATGAGGCTCTATCTGAAAGAAAATCAGAAATAGTGCAACTGGAACATCACAATAATTGAAACATCACAATAACTTGAATAAATAATAAGAGATAATAATGGCAAAACATTTTAGAATAAAAAAAACCCTAATAGGGCTGGATTAAAAAAAACATACCCGGTAAAAATCACTGAGACGCGGCGATAACACAGCAGCAACACGGTAGTACAACACCAACAGGGCTCGTTAAAAAACATACCAGTAAAAGTAAGAAAAGAGCTTCATCGTCTTCATCTTCCTCTTGTGCACTGAAACCATCGAAATCTTCCTCCTCAGCGTCCGATTGGAATAGCGTTAGATATCCTTCGCCTCACACTTTCTCAGTCTCTCTTTTGTCATCGCTTTTATCCATTTCTTCGAGTGTGATGAGGGTCTGTTCATGCTAATTTTATTCATGCACGAAGCGCTAAATTACATTACAAAACTAGCGAGCGACACGTCTAGATCCAGAGTAGACGGGCCACGAAATAAAGAAAAGAGTGACGCAACCGTCTTGACAAACTAGCACGTCTTCTTCGGCGCATTATCTCTTCTTCGTCTGTCTCGCTCTTGCTTCCTGCTAGAGCGGCCCGGAGGGCGTAAAAATCCATAAATACGCCGCACCGCCATTTAGCCAAATCGATTGCTTTTAACTTAAAAGCTGCATCAAACGCATTTCTTCGTCTGTTTTCCATGATGAGGGTGTGTGCGTGATCCGTGAAATGTTCAAAACACAAACTAGCATGTCGTCTTCGGCGCATTATTTCTTCCTCGTCTGTCAGCGAGACAGACAAAGAAGAAATATTAATAATAATAAGAAGAAGACGAAGCAAGAGCGACTTGCTTCCTACTAGAGCCCCCCCTGGAGGCCGTAAAAATCCATAAATACGCCGCGCCGCCATTTAAGCCTCGGGGTTCAAAGTAAACTTCTGAATAAAATGTATTAAAAGTTCACGTTCATTACAACTTGTTTCTGGTGAGCAAAATGTCAGAAGAATTGAATTTAAATGCTGATTGATTGGGTTTTAATACTATGCAGATGGTCCAAACAGTGCCACTGCTATGTGTAATCTCTGAGTAACATGGCAGAGTAAGAGAAAGGGTTTAGAGCCCTTTGACGGAGGTCACCTAGCGTACATTCCTACTAAAGCTCATAATAGTCACAAGCAACACAGCCAGAATAAGCAGCAGCCATAGTAGTGTTTCAAAATAGTATTTTTGTTGTTTTTTTTTTCTTCAAGATACCGCAGTGTATAAAAGTGAATTTTATTTTATTTTTCTGCCATTTTTCACATGTCCTGAGTGTTGTTAGTCACCTAAATGTTGAACAGAGGGTGTGTTTTACCGCAGTCAAATTCCTTGTTTGGCACACTCAAACATCCATCCATCCATCCATCCATCCATCCATCCATCCATCCATCCATTTTCTGAACCGCTTAGTCCCCACGGGGGTCGCGGGCGTGCTGGAGCCTATCCCAGCCGTCATCGGGCAGTAGAACCAGTTGCCAGCCAATCGCAGGGCACACAGAGACAAACAACCATTTGCACTCGCACTCATACCTAGGGACAATTTGGAGTCTTCAATCTGCCTACCAAGCATGTTTTGGGGATGTGGGAGGAAACCGGAGTGCCCGGAGAAAACCCACGCGGGCCCGGGGAGAACATGCAAACTCCACACAGGGAGGGCGGGAGGTGGAAAAAGGTTGCGGCTTATAGTCCGGAATTTACGGTGTTCGGCCCCCTTGCGCTAATACTTTGTAGCGCCACCTTTTGCTGCAATTACAGCTGCAAGTCGCTTGGGGTATGTCTCTATCAGTTTTGCACATTGAGAGACTGGAATTCTTGCCCATTCTTCCTTGCAAAACAGCTCGAGCTCAGTGAGGTTGGATGGAGAGCGTTTGTGAACAGCAGTCTTCAGCTCTTTCCACAGATTCTCAACTGGATTCAGGTCTAGACTTTGACTTGGCCATTCTAACACCTGGATACGTCTATTTGTGAACCATTCCATTGTAGATTTGGCTTTATGTTTTGGATCATTGTTCTGTTGGAAGATAAATCTCCGTCCCAGTCTCAGGTCTTTTGCAGACTCCAACAGGTTTTCTTCCAGAATGGGCTCCATCCATCTTCCCATCAATTTTAGCCATCTTCCCTGTCCCTGCTGAAGAAAAGCAGGCCCAAACCATGATGCTGCCACCACCATGTTTGACAGTGGGGATGGTGTGTTCAGGGTGATGAGCTGTGTTGCTTTTACGCCAAACATAGCGTTTTGCATTGTGGCCATAAAGTTTGATTTTGGTTTCATCTGACCAGAGCACCTTCTTCTACATGTTTGGTGTGTCTCCCAGGTGGCTTGTGGCAAACCTTAAACGAGACTTTTTATGGATATCTTTGAGAAATGGCTTTCTTCTTGCCACTCTTCCATAAAGGCCAGATTTGTGCAGTGCACGACTGATTGTTGTCCTATGGACAGACTCTCCCACCTCAGCTGTAGTTATCTGCAGTTCATCCAGAGTGATCATGGGCCTCTTGGTTGCATCTCTGATCAGTCTTCTCCTTGTTTGAGATGAAAGTTTGGACAGACGGCCGGGTCTTGGTAGGTTTGCAGTGGTCTGATACTCCTTCAATTTCAATAAAATTGCTTGCACAGTGCTCCTTGAGATGTTTAAATCTTGGGAAATCTTTTTGTATCCAAATCCGGCTTTAAACTTCTCCACAACAGTTTCTCGGACCTGCCTGGTGTGTTCCTTTGTCTTGATCAGGGCTGTGGACTCGGTTCGGACTCGGGGACTCGGTCGGACTCGGTCATTTTTGCCGGACTCGAAGCTGATTTTGACCGAGTCCACCGAGTCCAACAATAAAAAAAAGAGGCAAGACGCAGCCAGAGAGTGTCAGGTTACAGTCAGCGCGGTAGGAGTTGGAAGAAGCAGTAAAAACTCCACCAAACTCGTCGTAATGACCCGTGATATATGTTATATCCTTACTATTTTCCAGGTTCTTAGATAGCAAGAATAGGTCGGACAACGACGTGAATGATAACTGCTTTATTCCTTACTCACAGTGCGTTCACAGGGCGTACCGCAACAACACAGAATGCCCAATTTGAGTTAGCCCAAAATACACAACATCTCTTCCCCTCTTACAATGAACGTGCTATATGCATGAACAACATAGTCTTATGCACTTGTAACTTGACATCTTCAAGATCTATCAATAACTACCATTAAACAATTATTATATATGGTCCAGACAATTATGACAATAATATTCCCATGAAACCTTAACTTTGGGTGAGGGTGGACTACCTCGAAATATACTGAATTATAGCGAAAAACCGATGTTGTACGGCGTCGTACGCCGTCAGCACTATGTTGTTTTCAATAAAAACATGAATAACTCACGTTTGCGTCAGTCAATTTTAATGTTTATAAAGGATTATTCTCACTTGATGTCTTTAAATTCATCCGCATTCTGCCATTGAAGCGGGGTGCATTCAAAGACCAGTCGTACAGACGGAAACGTTTTGTGATCAAATCTTTCATAACGAGAATGATGAGTGAATTGATTTGAATGAATACCGTTTTTTTCCATGTATAATACGCACCCTATAAATGGCATGTTGATGCTGGAAAAAAGCCTGTACCCATGTATAATACGCACCAATTTTTTTATTTTTATTTTTTTTTTTTTTTTTTTTTAAGTCCCAATGATCGTCACACACGGAGGGAGGCAATGGGTCCCATTTTTATAGTCTTTGGTATGGTCTTAACTAGGCTGGATGTAATTTTTTTTGTTGGCGTTGATTTCTCCGACTGCCCGTAAAGGCACCACCGCGATCAGTGCGGACGTGAAAAAGGCGGCTCTGTATGGGAGAGACGTTGAAGAGGAATAAAAACACCCTTGGAAACCAAAACTTGCCCCTCGTCGTGACTCGGAGCCGCAACAAATGTTTCGGATTTGTGTAGGGTACATTGTGACAGCAAACGAGCAGGTGATCGAGCAAGCGTCTGATACGAGAGCATTGCGGTCGTATGGAGCGTGTTTGAAGTGAACAGCAGAGACGAAAGGAACAAGGCAAAGTGTTGTGAAATAAAATATTACCTGTAATACGCATTTTGTTATTTGCTGATTGAAACTGCTAATTAAACTGTGAATTGAAACTAATAGGAAGAAAACAACTCTCGCTCTTTATATAGCTGACGTGTCTTGCGCATCCGTTCTGCGCATCTGTAATGGCGGCCTCCGTATGATATCCGGTTTGCGATGGAGATTAAAAACCAAACAATATTTGACAATAACACACCATCAAGGATTGCACCATCGCATCAAACGATGTGTCGTCAATTATGAATTTTACTGACTAAGTGTGTTGGGCAGGATGGCTGAATGCGATGCGCGATTGACAACAAACAAGAAGAAAGGTGATTTCAAGTTTTATTTCGAGGGAGATTTGTCATGTCTCGTCCCCAGTTTTGCTATGTGTCTAGGTTGCCATAGTTTCTGGTCGCGTCGCCCCTCCCTTCCTGTGTCACCTCAATCAATGTAACGTGTTTTGTATTTAAGTCCTGTCTGCCCCTCGCTCACCGTCGGATCATTGCATGTGTTACTGTCATGATGTCTGTTTGGTTTCTGTTCCTGTCTTTGGTAATGTCACCCTGTCTTTTTGTTCCACGTCTTTGTCGGTCAGTCCTGTTGTTGGTTTTGTTGTACTATGATTTTTTTTTTAAATAAAATAAAATAAAAAATAAAAAATAAAAAGTTAAAAAAAATTGTAACCATGTATAATGCGCACCCCAGATTTTAGGACAATAAATTAGTTAAATTTCGCGCATTATACACGGAAAAAAACGGTAATTGAGAAGAAATTTCAGTTCTGAAGGCTCCTTTTGTCCCAAGCAAAGTGACAGATGGTGGGGAGGGAGGATAAAAATTGTAAAATCAATTCACTCAAATCATTCTCTTTATGAAAGATTTGATCACAAAACGTGTGCGGCTTTTTCTTAAATGAACACGTTTGACATTGCTATCGTGTCAGGTTTTAATTATATTGCGCTGTCATGTTAAAGCAAATTAATAAATGCAACAATATTAATTTGTTTTGAAAATACCTGAGTAATACCGTTTTTTTCCGTGTATAGTGCGCCCCCATGTATAGTACGCACCCCTAAAAATGGCATGCTGATGCTGGAAAAAAGCTTGTACCCATGTATAATACGCACCCAATTTTTATGAAATTTTTTTAAAAAAAAACATTTTTTTTTTTTTTTTTTTAAGTCCCAATGATCGTCACACACGCAGGGAGGCAATGGGTCCCATTTTTATAGTCTTTGGTATGGTCTTAACTAGGCTGGATGTAATTTTTTTTGTTGGCGTTGATTTCTCCGACTGCCCGTAAACGCACCACCGCGCTCCGTGCGCATGGAGCGTGTTTGAAGTGAACAGCAGAGAAGAAAGGAACAAGGCAAAGTGTTGTGAAATAAAATATTACCTGTAATACGGATTTAGGTAGAGAACTGAACTCTCGCTCTTTATATAGCTGACGTGTCTTGCTCATCCGTTCTGCACATCTGTAATGGCGGCCCCCGTATGATATCCGGTTTGCGTGTGTGCGAGAGCGAGAGAGAGCGAGAGAGAGAGCGCGCGAGAGAACGCTCAACCGTAGCGCGCCGCCGACCGCCCAACTGCACCGGGCTGGTCGATTATTGTGACAGAGCCGTCGCTGAAATTTAGAAGATATTTTTAAAGTCCTGATGTACTTTCTAAAATTTAAGTGGACCTCAGTGCGCACTGCGCAGGGAGCTTAATTTGGTGCAGCGCGCCGGGCGCTCACTGTCGCATTGCTTAAAGAGCGCCTTTGTGTTTTAGGATGAACAGCAGAGACCAAAGGAACAAGGCAAAGTGTTGTGAAATAAAATATTACCTGTAATACGCATTTTGTTATTTGCTGATTGAAACTGCTAATTAAACTGTGAATTGAAACTAATAGGAAGAAAACAACTCTCGCTCTTTATATAGCTGACGTGTCTTGCGCATCCGTTCTGTGCATTTTATTTCACAACACTTTGCCTTTCTTCTCTGCTGTTCACTTCAAACACGCTCCATGCGACCGCAATGCTCTCGTATCAGACGCTTGCTCGATCACCTGCTCGTTTGCTGTCCCGTGCGCGCACGAAGCGCGGTGGTGCGTTTATGGGCAGTCGGAGAAATCAACGCCAACAAAAAAAATTACATCCAGCCTAGTTAAGACCATACCAAAGACTATAAAAATGGGACCCATTGCCTCCCTGCGTGTGTGACGATCATTGGGACTTAAAAAAAAAAAAAAAAAAAAAAAAATTAAAAAAAAATTTTTTTTTTTTTTTTTCTTTTGTACCCATGTATAATGCGCACCCCGGATTTTAGGACAATAAATTAGTAAAATTTTGCGCACTATACACGGAAAAAAACGGTAAAATAAAATGGATGGATGGATGAATGATGATCACAATTAAGTATAAAGTCTCTTTTGTAATATATACTCCTTGTAGCCTGTACCCAAAAAGAGGAGTTTCTTTGCATCGAGGTTTAGGCAAAGAGCTCACGTAATTATATTGTTGCGTTTTGGTGAAGTGAATGAGTGTTCCGTCTGTATGACTGGTCTTTGAATGCACCCCGCTTCAATGGCAGAACGCGGATGAATTTAAAGACATCAAATGAGAATAATCCTTTATAAAAATTAAAATTGACTGACGCAAACGTGAGTTCTTCATGTTTTTATTGAAAACAACACAGTGGTGACGCCGTACGACATGGGTTTTTCGCTTTCCAAATAAGGGGTCGTCACTAATTATTTGTGTTTAGATAAATGTCTGCGCTATAATGGTATAATTAATGATTAAAACTTGAAAGTATCAGTTTATTGTATTCGTTTATATGTTTAATAAAGACAAAGCCATAACAAAACTGTTGTAATTATTTAGATTTTGATCTAAATTAGCCTTGAATAAAGACTAAGCAGTCACATGAATTAACAGAAAAAATGGACAGCCGGACTCGGACTCGGACTCATGGTCAAGAGGCCGAACTCGGACTCGGTGAAAAATCCGACCGAGTCCACAACCCTGGTCTTGATGGTTCTCTCTGCGCTTTAAACAGAACCCTGAGACTATCAAAGAGCAGGTACATTTATACGGAGACTTGATTACACACACGTGCATTCTATTTATCATCATCAGTCATTTAGGACAACATTGGATCATTCAAAGATCCTCACTGAACTTCTGGAGTGACTTTGCTGCACTGAAAGTAAAGGGACCAAATAATATTTAACGCCCCACATTTCAGTTTTTTATTTGTTAAAAAAGTTTAAATTATCCAATAAATTTCGTTCCACTTCACGATTGTGTCCCACTTGTTGTTGATTCTTGACAAAAAATTAGAATTTTATATCTTTATGTTTGAAGCCTGAAATGTGGCAAAATGTTGAAAGGTTCAAGGGGGCCGAATACTTTCGCAAGGCACTGTATATGTTTTTTTCCTCTATATTGTGCATTTTATGGCTGATGCGATTTGAATTCCGGAGTGGCTTTTAGTCCAAAAAATACGGGACACACACACACACCGTAATTTTCGGTCTATAAGTCGCGTTTCTTTATCATAGTTTGGGTGGGGGGGCGACTTATACTCAGGAGCGACTTACATTTGCTTTTTTTCAATAATTGTTACTTGATCATTAACACATCACTTACTGACAAGTATTACAAGTATACAAGTACCACTTCACATGTTATTTTTAGTATAGTTGATCGCTTCACATACTTTAATATCTTTATCTTGAACATATTCAAAACATGAAAAATAGAGAGAAAAATCAAATAAAGTAATTAATAGGGGTGTAAATCGCGGGTTTTGTCACGATACAAAGAACTACGATACGATATTTGCCGATATCTTAAAGCCTGCTGCGATTCATTCACGATATATCGCGATATAGTGCTCTACGATCGATTTTATTTTTTAAATAAAAAATATAGAACAATATCCTGATTTATAACAATTCATACACAAAATCAACAAGGTACTGCAAACTCTTTATTTAGGAAATTAGGAAAAGTATTGCAGTATACAAAGTGCTTATTTTAACACTGAACTTTGATGTCGTGGTTTTTCTTTAAATGTGCGGCGAGATTTGTGCGCCCTGAATATTTGATCACCGCATGGCAGGATTTACAAACTGCACGTGTCTTGTCCATTGAGCCATCTTTTCTTTGGAATCCAAAGACGAATGACTTGAAGCCTAAAGGGGAGCATATTTCTTCGTCTTTTTGGACACTAGCCATAGCACCAGCCCAGGAGGCGCGTACTAGTTGTCGACTCCCCTTTCACGTGCCTGCTCTGCTCACAACACAACGCCGCGCACTGCTCCCTACTCCCGGAAAGAGGAAGCAAGCAACAATGAACTGGATTTCAAAATAAAGTCGCGTCTAATGTCCGAGGTCAAACACGGCGATATAAATCGATGTTTACGTTTAGCATCGATGCCAATAAATCGTAGAGCATTATATTGATTAATCGATGTGTATCGATGTATCGTTACACCCCTAGTAATTAAAACTTTAAAACGCCATATTCAAGTCCACTGTATGCACACTTTAGCACTGCTCTAGTTTTGCTCCTCTTATATTTATTATGTTATTTGTTTATTTATTATTTATTCATCACTCTTATTTATTCATTGTTTGTGCCTTCTTGTTTTTATTTTTTGGGTTGTTTATTTGTATGCATATCGTGTACTATGTCTTGTCACCGTGGGATAGTGGGAACGTAATTTTGATCTCTTTGTGTGTCTTGGCATATGAAGAAATTGACAATAAAGCAGACTTTGACTTTGATGAAACAACCAAATTTTTGTTATAGTTATTTGATATATATTTTATTTCGTGTAGCAACTTCTATATGTTTTTATCGTTACAGTTCATAGTTGTTGGCTCGTTGAACTCTTGTTTTGTTAAATAAAGTGCCGTTTACCAAACCCACGTCTTCCCTTGTACTTTGTTAACGCTACAATATATTTATATACTACATCTGTGGAATAAAAGGAGTCGCAACTGACTCACAAGGCTGACGTCAGCTGCTCACGCGCGGCGTTGTTGACATAAAGGACCGGAAATTTGATCGATGGATTTAATGATTTGAAATGACACAAATGGCTTGATAATATTATTGTTTATGTGATAGTTATTTAAAATATAGTTTACACCGTGTTCCAAATTATTATGCAAATGATATTTATCTCAGATTTTCCTAAATAGTCGATGCAAATGAGTCAGCATAATTTTCAAGTCATCAACCATTAGTTTAATGAATTCGAATGTTATTGAACAAACCTCCCAA
This sequence comes from Syngnathus typhle, assembly GCF_033458585.1. Taxonomy (NCBI): domain Eukaryota; kingdom Metazoa; phylum Chordata; class Actinopteri; order Syngnathiformes; family Syngnathidae; genus Syngnathus; species Syngnathus typhle. The sequence goes on along the minus strand of NC_083738.1, from coordinate 2,735,589 downwards.
TGATAACAGAATTTTTCAAAAATAAAAAACTTAAAATGCACTGTTCCAAATTATTACGCACAACAGAGTTTTATAACATTTTATAGGTTGTTATGAACTGAAATGCTCATCTTTAGAATTTACAGCATTAGGAGGTCATATTTACTGAAATCAAAAGCTATTTCAATCAAAAACATCTTAACAGGTCAAGTTACATTTTAACATAGGACCCTTTATTTGATAGCAGCTTCACAATTCTTGCATCCATTGACCTTGTGAGTTTTTGGAGAGTTTCTGCTTGAATTTCTTTGCAGGATGTCAGAATAGCCTCCCAGAGCTGCTGTTTGGATGTGAACTGCCTCCCACCCTCATAGATCTTTTGCTTGAGGATGCTCCAAAGGTTCTCAATAGGGTTGAGGTCAGGGGAGGATGGGGGCCACACCATGAGTTTCTCTCCTTTTATGCCCATAGCAGCCAATGATGCAGAGGTATTCCTTGCAGCATGAGATGGTGCATTGTCATGCATGAAGATGATTTTGCTACGGAAAGCACGGTTCTTCTTTTTGTACCATGGAAGAAAGTGGTCAGTCAGAAACTCCACATACTTTACAGATGTCATTTTCACACCTTCAGGGACCCTAAAGGGGCCAACCAGCTCTCTCCCCATGATTCCGGCCCAAAACATGACTCCGCCACCTCCTTGCTGACGTCGCAGCCTTGTTGGGACATGGTGGCCGTCCACCAACCATCCACGACTCCATCCATCTGGACCATCCAAGGTTGCACGGCACTCATCAGTGAACAAGACTGTTTGAAAATTAGTCTTCATGTATTCCTGGGCCCACTGCAGCCGTTTCTGCTTGTGAGCGTTGTTTAGGGGTGGCCGAATAGAGGGTTTACGCATAACTGCAAGACTCTGGAGGATCCTACACCTTGATGTTCGTGGGACTCCAGAGGCACCAGCAGCTTCAAATATCTGTTTGCTACTCTGTAATGGCATTTTAGCAGCTGCTCTCTTAATCCGATGTTTTTGTCTGGCAGAAACCTTCCTCGTTGTGCCTTTATCTGCACGAACCCGTGTGTGCTCTGAATCAGCCACAAATATCTTTACAGTACGATGATCACGCTTAAGTTTTCGTGAAATATCTAAGGTCTTCATACCTTGTCCAAGGCATTGAACTATTTCACGCTTTTCGACAGCAGAGAGATCCTTTTTCTTTCCCATGTTGCTTGGAAATGGTCATCTGCTTAATAATGTGGAACGCCATTCTTAAGTAGTTTTTCCTTAATTGGGCTCACCTGGCAGACTAATTATCACAGGTGTCTGAGATTGATTTCAGTGATCCAAAGAGCCCTGACACACAATACCGTCCATGAGTTTAATTGAAAAACAAAAAATGTAATCTTTATGACACTTAAATACAATTTGCATAATAATTTGGAACACGGTGTATATATTGTTGTATGGGCCTGTGGAATAATTTGAACTTTGGCGCGGCACACGGCATTGACAAAGGATGATCGATAAAAGACGAGAAATTTGATCAATGGATTTAATGATTTGGAGTGACACAAATGGTTTGATAATATTGTTGTTTATGTGATAGTTATTTAAAATATAGTTTATATATCGTTGTATGGGCCTGTGGAATAATTTGAACTTCGGCGCGGCACACGGCATAGACAAAGGACGATCGATAAAAGACGAGAAATTTGATCGATGGATTTAATGATTTGGAGTGACACAAGTGGTTTGATAATATTGTTGTTTATGTGATAGTTATTTAAAATATACCGTTTTTTTCCATGTATAATGCGCAAAATTTAACTAATTTATTTTCCTAAAATCTGGGGTGCGCATTATACATGGGTACAAAAAATATATATATATATATATATATATTTTTTTTTTTTTAATCCGGATATCATACGGAGGCCGCCATTACAGATGCGCTTTCTTCTCTGCTGTTCACTTCAAACACGCTCCATTCGAACACAATGCTCTCGTATCAGACGCTTGCTAGATCACCTGCTCGTTTGCTGTCACAATGTACCCTACACAAATCCGAAACATTTCTTCACTATTGAGTATGCTAGCCCATGCGCAGTGATACTGACCGGCAGAATAACATCCGGTTGTTCCCAAAGATGATCTTTTTTCTGAAATAATTTTACGTTCACGGACTTAAGTAGGAGTCAAAATTTGGGTGCGTATTATACATGAGCACAGGCTTTTTTCCAGCATCGACATGCCATTTTTAGGGTGCGTATTATACATGGGGGCGCATTATACATGGAAAAAAACTGTAGTTTATATATCGTTGTATGGGCCTGTGGAATAATTTGAACTGCGGCGCGGCACACGGCATTGTTGACAAAGGACGATCGATGGATTTAATGAATTGGAGTGACACAGATGGTTTTATAAACGTGTTGTTTACGTAATAGTTTTTTTTAAATAACTAAATGTTACGTGGCGGCTCGGTGGAGCACTTGGGTAGCACGTCCGCCTCACAGTTAGGAGGGTGCAGGTTCGATTCCACCTCCGGCCCTCCCTGTGTGGAGTTTGCATGTTCTCCCCGGGCCCGCGTGGGTTTTCTCTGGGCACTCCGGTTTCCTCCTACGTCCCAAAAACATGCTTGGTAGGCCGATTGACCACTCCAAATTGACCCTAGGTGTGAGTGCGAGTGCAAATGGTTGTTTGTCTCTGTGTGCCCTACGATTGGCTGGCAACCGGTTCAGGGTGTCCCCCGCCTACTGCCCGATGACGGCTGGGATAGGCTCCAGCACGCCCGCGACCTCCGTGGCGACTAAGCGGTACAGGAAATGGATGGATGGATGGATGAATGTTACGTCAGGCCCGTTCCCAGCTCCTCGTTTGTGTTTGTCACTTTAGCATACTGTATCGTTTAGCCTGTTGTTGCTCGTTCATGTCTGTTCTTGGTGTTGGATTTTGTCGAATAAATAGCCCCCCAAAATGCGATTTATACTCCGGAGCGATTTATAGTCTGAAAATTACGGTATATATAGATACTGGGCTAGTTAGTGAAAAATGAACCATCTTCGCTTTGCCGTCCATTTAATGAATGAAAAAACAAAATGAAATACTGCTGAACCTCAATTTTACACGCTTCAATTCTACGCGACTTTCTGTTTTAACGCGGTTTGGTCATGGACAGTGTTCCCTCTAAGCTGCGCAGCTGCCTAATTGCCCACTGCTCGCAAAGTCTCTGCGCACAAGAAACTGCACAAGAAATGCTGCACACAAAATAAAATTCAGCATACACTAATTGCTCGGTATCTAATGTTAGACGTGATCTAATCTAATTAAGTGGACCAATGACTTTCTTTCTGTGCCTTTCTATAGTGCAAATCAGTGATTGACCAGCCAATGTTATAGGGTTCACTTACGCTACATAGCCAATCATAGCATTGACAGTGCCTGAAAATGTGTCCTACCCATCCGTCCCGTGCAGGTTTGCTAGCTAACAACACTGCGGCGGAGTCAAGAGATGCAAATGATAAGTAGGCTAACCCCTTATCATGGCAAAACGAACGAGCAGCGACGCATCCACTCGTCAAGCCAAAGTACTGTAAATAAGAGATGCCGCGGTTCTTTTAAGATGGAATGGTTGTCGGAGTGTGTGCAAATAAAAGAACAAACGGTGAAGATGGGTGTGATTTTCTCTTTTTTGAGTGAGAATGGTCTACTATGCAAAACATGCAGTGAAGCCAAAGTGGCGGGCGAGTTTACGGAGGGAGAAATATGGACTGAATGGAAGTTTGGCTACCTCAAGCGTCACATTTAGCAGAAATTACATTTGAAAGCTGTTGGAATTGTACAAAGACTCAAGATGGGACAGGGGATCGATACATTATTGTGGGAGAGCGCAAAAGACCGACAGAAAAGGAACAAGCTGTCACACAAAACAAATTCCAACCCTGAATATGTTAAAGTTCTCGATGACAATATTTTATTCATTCATTCGTTCATTCATCCGTTCAGTCATTCATTTATTTATTTAATCTGGTGTTGCACACAATGGTCCACAGTGTGCACAGGGAGCGTGTGTGTTTGCACAGACACTTGAAAAGTTAGAGGGAACCTTGGTCATGGATTCCAATTTTTTTCATCGTATATTTAACGGTTGATATAAAGACCGTACTAAATGACTAGCTTAAACTTTAGCGCTCTAGTGATTTAATTTCTGTGACAAATTTAAAGGCGTTTGATAAGAAGCCCTAACAGCACAGAAATGGCAATCAGTAAGGGCTGTTTGATCTTTATATGACTGCTTATGCTAATAGGATAAGACGCGTCGATGATCGCTAGCCCGATTGGTAATATAATAATTTTCTGAGGCTGGAACCACCTGGCAGGAGGTCAAGAGGAAGACCAAAGAGGAGATTTATGGATGGAGTGAAAGAGGACATGAAGTTAGTTGGAGTGAGAGGAGAGGATTTACAGGATAAGGTGAGATGGAAACAGATGGTTCGCTGTGGCGACCCCTGAGGGGACTAGCCCAAAGGAAAAGAAATCATATTAATTTTCACACCGAACAATGTTATTCCCCAAATGCAAACACGAAATCTTAGTACATTTTGCTCTACTGCAATTTCCCAATACACTCATATGTATGGCTCTGATTTTATTACACCTTCTAGCTAAAGTGCTTCGGGGTTGATGCAAGTCCCAAATTCTGGACTCCAAAGTCCGCATAAAATTGAGGTTCAGCTGTAATATTATTATCGTATTTCAAAATCATCACTTTTCTAGACACCCCAAAAATGACATGTTTGTTCAATCATTTTCAACAAACTGGTCAGTAATTGCATGGAAAAAATAAAAACAAATGTGGACTGAACAGTAGTTTGGATTTAAGAAAAAACATGAAATTCTCCAAATTGTGACTTAGGAGGTTCGAGCGCTAAGCCAGCAATATAAAGGTACTGTATAGGAGCATAAATGCATTATTTATGTAAATTTAATGGATAATTTTAACCTTTTTTGAACCAGATGGTCTCACTGAGAGTAGAGATTTCTATCCAAGAGAGACCTCGCCAACTTGTTAAAAGAACAAAGGCAATACGAACAAGTTAATAATAACTATATACCATGATACCAAGAGAATGAGTTAAAAACGATTTAGAAAAGGCCAGGAGCCGTTCTTTAAGTTACATGTCTTTTTGAATGCTATTCCAGGAAAATGGAGCAGATCAGGAGAAAGCCCATTTTCCAAGTTACCGTAATTTTCGGACTATAAGTCGCTCCGGAGTATAGTAAGTCGCACCAGCCATAAAATGCCATTTGTGTCACTCCAAATCATTAAATCCATCTATCAAATTTCTTGTCTTTTATCGATCATCCTTTGTCAACAATGCCGTGTGCCGCGCCACAGTTCAAATTATTCCACAGGCCCATACAACGATATATAAACTATATTTTAAATACGAACAAGTTAATAATAACTATATACCATGATACCAAGAGAATGAGTTAAAAACGATTTAGAAAAGGCAAGGAGCCGTTCTTTAAGTTACATGTCTTTTTGAATGCTATTCCAGAAAAATGGAGCAGATCAGGAGAAAGCCCATTTTCCAAGTTACCGTAATTTTCTAACTATAAGTCGCTCCGGAGTATAGTAAGTCGCACCAGCCATAAAATGCCCAAAAATGTGGAAAAAAAACCCATATGTCGCATTTTGGGGGGGCAATTTATTCGACAAAATCCAACACCGAGAACAGACATGAACGAGCAACAACAGGCTAAACGATACGGTATGCTAACGTGACAAACACAAACGAGGAGCTGAGAACGGGCCTGACGTAACATTTAGTTATTTTAAAAAAACTATTACATAAATAACACGTTTATAAAACCATCTGTGTCACTCCAATTCATTAAATCCATCGATCGTCCTTTGTCAACAATGCCGTGTGCCGTGCCGTAGTTCAAATTATTCCACAGGCCCATACAACGATATATAAACTATATTTTTAATAACTATCACATAAACAACAATATTATCAAACCATTTGTGTCACTCCAAATCATTAATCTATCGATCAAATGTCTCGTCCTTTATGTCATCCTGGTGACAGAGGACATGTCCAGAGGATATGGCGCTTTAAAGTGTTAACTACTTTATTTGATTTTTTCTCTCTATTTTTCATGTTTTGAATATGTTCAAGATAAAGATATCAAAGCATGTGAAGTGATCAACTATACTAAAAATAACATGTGAAGTGGTCAACTATACTTGTAAGTGATGTGTTAATGATCAAGTAAAAATTTGTAAAAAAAAAAAACATATATAAGTTGCTCCTGAGTATAAGTCACCCCCCCACCCAAACTATGAAAAGAAACGCGACTTATAGTCCGAAAATTACGGTAAGTGCCGAAACTTGGAAGAGAGATAGCACCATCTAAGATCTGAAACTGCAATTGCTAAAAGAACTTTGTACAATCAGAGAGCCTATCAAAATGTAAATTATACAGTATCAAGGATACCCTAGCAGATGTAAAGATATCCTATAATTTTATCCTAATACATGTGTATGTACATACATGCACACATGCCGATGTGCACACAAAATGGGAGGGAAAGTATGGGAATCCATTGGATTTCTTACATTTCTGCATTAATTGGTCATTAAATATAGTGTTCCTCTAAATCACAACGATAAACTTTCAACTTGAACCCTTACCACACAAACATTTTCACATATTTAAACAGGGAGAAAAAAAAAGACTGAACCCTTGGATTTAATAAGTGGCTGACATTTTTTGACAGCAATAACCTGTACTAAATAGATCAGATGTGACCAACAATCAGAATGAATTCTGGACCATTTGACTTATCAAATTGATTGCTGTTTAGCGAGAGTCCTGGGATGTCTGATGTGAGTAGCTCTCGAGGTTGTGCCACAAGATCTCAATTGGACAGGATTGACTGGGTCACTCCTGAACACATACATTTTTCTTTTGAAGTAATTCTGTTGTTCATTTTCTTTTGAGTGGATGATTGTCCTCTTGTGTGAGTGCGAGTGCGGATGGTTGTTCATCATTCGCTGCGGTTGGCTGGCAACCAGTTTGGGGTGTCCCCTGCCTACTGCCCGATGAGTGGTGGGATAGGCTCCAGCACGCCCGCGACCCCGGTGGGGACAAGCGATATAGAAAATGGATGGATGGATTGTCCTATTGCAACACCCATCCTCGTTTGAGATTCAATTGATGGATGGATGGCCTCAAGTTCTTTGTCAAAGTTTCTTCAAATTGATTAACCAATTTTTCAATTGATAAATTGTCCAGGCCCTAAGAAGCAAAGCACACCTGTACCATGATGCTCGCTCCATAATGTTTCACAGTTGGGATAAGGTAATCTATTAACCAGGGCTGTGGACTCGGAGCTGATTTTGACCGAGTCCACCGAGTCCGACAATAAAAAAAATACGTTCAATTTTATTTTCATCATGCTGCTGAGAATAAGCGTAGGAATACTGTCCACAGCCCTGCTTGCTTGTTATGAAGACAAATTTAGTTGTTGCGTGTGCGACCGCACCTGCCTGCCTGCGTGCACGTACAAGACCCACAATGCCCCGCGCGCAGCCAAGATGGAAGAACCCGGGAGCAGCGAGAGAACAACGTTTTGCCTCTAGATTTGGGGGGGAAACGGAGCGTAAGTTACGATCAATGCGGCCACGTTGAGTTGCACTTAGGCTAATGTTTACATTATGTACCGATGTCAAGGACGATTATGTCACCCAGCTTATATCATTGATGTGTTTCGATAGTTGTGGGGTCGTCACTAATTATCTGTGTTTAGATAAATGTCTGAGCTATAATGGTGTAATTAATTATTAAAACTTGAAAGTATCTGTTTATTGTATTTGTTTATATGTTTAATAAAGACAAAGCCATCACAAAACTGTTGTAATTATTTAGATTTGATCTAAATTAGCCTTGAATAAAGACTAAGCAGTCACATGAATTAACAGAAAAAATGGACAGCCGGACTCGGACTCGTGGTCAAGAGGCCGGACTCGGTGCAAAAATCCGACCGAGTCCACAGCCCTGCTGTTAACTGACTTTGATGGGCAACTCGCGTATAGACTAATCATATCAAACTAGCAGTGAATGGGTAAATCTATCCCAGACGTTGCCTTTCCCTCTACACAATTTCAACCTTCCCGGAAAAATAGAACACATTACAACTCCCCAAACAAAAATATGTCCAAACTGGAACACTTAGCATCTCTTAGCCCATTTAAGACCGTTACGACATTTCAACCACTAGAGCGCTGTTACACATTTCTACCTTTAACACTGAGAGCGCAGATGCGTCATTTTTGTTTTCCTTGACTAATTCTTGATCCTGTAGTCAATGAAATGCATCAGAATTATCACGTCACAGCACCTTTGGTTTGTAGAATTTTATAAAAGTGACTTCAAACCAGGCGGCTCAGTCCGGCCCTCCCTGTGTGGTTTGCATGTTCTCCCCGGGCCCGCGTGGGTTTTCTCCGGGCACTCCGGTTTCCTCCCACATCCCAAAAACATGCTTGGTAGGCCGATTGAGCACTCCAAATTGTCCCTAGGTGTGAGTGCGAGTGCGTATGGTTGTTTGTCTCTGTGCCCTGCGATTGGCTGGCAACCGGTTCAGGGTGTCCCCCGCCTACTGCCCGATGACGGCTGGGATAGGCTCCAGCACGCCCGCGACCCCCGTGGGGACTAAGCGGTACAGAAAATGGATGCATGGACTTCAAACCAGGCGAACCATTTGAGGGGTTTTGTGGATAAAAAATATGTTTGCGGACAACGGGGAAGAAGATGATTTTGAAGGCTTCAAGTCAGAATGGAGGATTAATTTTAATCGAGGCTGTTTCAAACGTACCTGTAATGGTATAATTTTTTTAATTATACTGAATATTTATTTGAATTAACTCAGGTTTGGTGAAAGCTAAGCTCTCAAATGTTTTTGGATTTATTATTAATTATCAGCTACAGGGGCTGAGATATCAATTATTTAGTAGGCATTGACAATATTGTTGAATTTTCAGGAACACTTCAGGTTTTCAGGAGTGCTTCAGGAGTGCTTCTAAAGTGGCCCTTAGGCATGTACAGCCAGGCACTTTACGCCAACAAATCTGCCATGCCAGTGATTTCTGTAAATTAAGAGTTGACACTCTGGTTCTTTTTTCTTTTTACCTCACTGAGCATTCTGCGCTGAGCTCTTGCAGTCATCTATGGGATGGCCACTCCATGGAACAGAAGCAACAATGCTGAACTTTCTCCATTAATAGGCACTTTTTCTAACTGTGGAATGATGAACATGAAGAATTCAGAGATACTTTTGTCAGCATTACACAATTTATAAATAAAGTCCTGACCTCAACCCAACTGAAATGATGTGGCATGACCTTAAGAGCTAATCACACCTGACATCTTAGGAACCTTGTGGAGCTGCAACAATTTTGTAGAGGAAAGGTTCAAAATTCCTCCTCATTGTTGTGCAGGCCTGATCTGTAACTACAGGAAAGGTTTTATGAAGGTTATTATTGCCAAAGCGGAGTCAACCAGTTATTAAATCCTAGGGTTTATGGTTTCCTCTTGTCCTGACCTGTGAACATGCAAATGTTTTCAATAAAAAAATAATGTTTGTGCGGTAATTGGCTGCCAACTGGTTCAGGGTATCCCCCGCCTACTGCCCGATGACTGCTGGGATAGGCTCGAGCACGCCCGCGACCCCCGAGGGGATAAGCCGTAAAGAAAATGAATACATGGACGGACGGATGTTTGTGTGGTTAGTTAGTTAGTTAGTTAGTTAGTTAGTTTATTGTTTAGCACATATTATCATATCAATAACTGTGCAAGGAGGGAGACGAAGCCTCGGGCTTATAAAGAGCTCCACTCCTTCTAACCCACAATTCCAACCATTAATGCTGAGTGCCAAGCAGGGAGGCAATGGATCCCATTTTTACAGTCTTTGGTATGACCCGGCCGGGGTTTGAACCCACAACCTTCCAGTCTCAGAGCGGACACTCTAACCACTAGGCCACTGAGCTGGTGGTATGAATTTAAGCATCCTGCTCATTCTTGTGATTTGGATGAACATTTTATGACCAATTTATGCAACCCCAAAAGGTTCACTTATTTTTCATCCTAGTGTACGGACACACAAGAGCCGATTCTGTAAAATAAACGCTGATTTGCTGATACAATATTCTTGTTAAAAGTAAATAATATTAACATACCCGATGATCGAGGGCTCTGAAATCTGGATAGTCCATCCATCCATTTTCTGTATCGGCCTACCAAGCATGTTTTTGGGATGTGGGAGGAAACCAGAGTGCCCGGAGAAAACCCACGCGGGCCCGGGGAGAACATGCAAACTCCACACAGGGAGGGCCGGAGGTGGAATCGAACCCGCACCCTCCTAACTGTGAGGCAAACGTGCTAATCTGGATAGTGTCAACTAAAATTAATAATTCACCGTCAGTGCACCTGGCATCGTTTACTGGCATTAGTTACAAATTATAAAAACAATAACAGCAATTCACCAAGTTCATTAGCACTTAATTTATGAACGATGTTGCGTTTTGTTCAAGATGTCCGTCGTTGAGCAAGGAAAACAACGACTAAGTCTATCGCAACTTAATGTTTACTTTTTGTATGTACGGCATGATTCTGTTGCAACCGAACACCGATCCAACGTCAGCAACTACTTGGCAAGGATGTAACAAGGGTTTGCCAACTAAGCTACAAGTGCTAAACGTCTAGTTTCTTTGATAGCTGTACGAAATGTTGACATAAGATATTTATTAGTTAAGTCTAAATTTGTAGTGATCCTACGTAACGTAGCGGTGTTAGCATTAGCTATCTTAGGTGCTAAATACCGTCATATAAAACAGAAGTCCTTGGTGAGTAAGAGCAGCAAAATAATCTATTTCTGGTAATTGTAACGTGCAATTGCAACTCATCGGTGTGTTATTGCCTTCATCTTACCTTGCTATGCTGTGCAATCAATAAGGACGCTCCGCAGCTAACGTAACCTGGGCCTTATTTAGCCGTAAATTGATGTTACAAGAAAAGCAAATTTCACTTGACTAAACAATGTTTTCTAATCCATCTGCCACTCGAAACAATGTGCAGACGATCTTCGAAACCGGGTTGGATTCCGGATTACTAGGTCGTGTGCCTTACTTATGTTTTGACTTGTATCAGTACTTAACTACCATCAATGTAGCTTTCCGGCGCGCAGTCTCGTAGCAAAACAGACACTGCGGGTCATAGCGTCAAAACTGTGACGTCACGAGGGCCAACCCCCATTATCAGAATATCAAGCGCTTAGCACAAAACCTGAAAGTAAACAGAAAATTTATCAGAAATAGTCGTTTCAATAAATGACAGTAAACTATCAATTAAAAAATGTCTCCTCGAGAGGAGACTGTTATGTGAACTTCACATAATCCATATTTGAAAAGAACTGCTTCTCAGTATAAGCTCTTTTCCATTAACTGTTTGAGATTGTAACAGTCTGAAACAGTTTGAATTGAAAGATGGTCAGACCTGCAATCACAATAGATATCAATGATAGTAAATAGGTAGATATCAATGATAGTAAATAGGTTAATATTTGTAAATATGGAAATAGTTGCGTCTCTGTGATGTATCAGGACTTTTGTTGACGGCCTCTTTTACTGGTACCGTGATTTCCGCCCTATAAGACGCATCTAAAAACCAACATTTTTATCAAAAGTTGACAGTGCGCCTTATTGTTAGGGTGGTGCTCACTCTAACTTATTTTGCAAGAACCACACTGGAGTCAAGCAAGTCATTTTAGACACCTGCAGGCGGAGAGTTCACTCGTCGCTGTGCTTACAGCGATGGTCGAATGAAGTCTGACTCAGGCCTCGTCAGGTGCTTATTTATTGAGAGAAACAGAGTGGGGTTGAAAGTGGGGGTTGAAAGTGGGGGTGTGGGAACACACAGGATAGGGTGGAGACGCACCCCTGCTGATCAAAGCATAGCAGGGGGCCTTTTACGACTTTCTGTATACAAAGCAACTTTGATTGCTTCCTCTGCGTCTAGTCAATCAGTGGTAAACTAATTTTGTCTAGACAGGACAAACTAATTAAATTATTACAGGTTACATTCCAACATAATCATACGATGAAGATATTCTGCAAACCCTAACACTTATAGTCCGGTGCACCTTATATATGGATCAAGTGATGAATTTGTTGATCCATACTGGTTGTACACAGTGCTCAGCCAAAATGTTTTAGTACGTTTTAGTACGACTAGTAAATTACAAGGTCGCATCGCTTCCCAACATTACGGTAACTGTAGTCAGGGGGCGTCACCGAATAGTTGTTGTACCCGCGAGGCTATTTCATTTCAAAATAGGCTGCTCCGTTAATGTTTAGAGTAAATCTACGGATCGATATGGAAGGGAAACATAGGTAAGTAGTACCAATGCGTTAGATCGAACTTTAGTCAGTTCTGATCATTTTATAGGAGATCGTTTGAGAAACGCGATTGTTTACACTTTGCTGAGGCTCATGGGAGATTGCGAGCTGAGGCTCATAGGAAATTGCGAATGGCTAATCATTAGCTCGTAGAATCTACACCAATGGTTCCCAAACTTTTGCAGGCTGGCGCCCCCTTGGCTCCCCAGTGAATTCCTAGCGCCCCCCCCCCCCCCCCACACACACACAGACACATATGGAAACAAACACCTCTTTCTTGATATTTGTTATGCTGCAATTTGGAAAGAGAAAAGTTAAACACACATGTGTATTTCACAAATAAAACCCAATTTAGTAAACCAATTTATTTTTTAGCAGTTTTAACTGTTTCAGCAACATAGAATGGTAAATAAACATTCCACCATTAACCTTCATTGTCTCACACTTAATATTAATGGGATGGATGTGCTTGGTGCAGGGACATAAGCTTCTCAACATCAGGCTGGAACTCACTAAGAAGAAGAAGTCGTAGATCCCCGCGGTCAGTAATTTTCAGTCGGTTTCTTTGCTTGGAAAGCAGCAAGGCGACTGCACTGAAGCCCCGTTCTACTAAATATGATGTTGGGAAGGCAATAAAGTACATCTTGACCTTGTTCCACAGCACCTGATAGCAGTCAGAGATTTTTTTTTGTAACCAAAAATCTTGATATGACTTTTTGAACTTTGGCCTTAGCTCAATGTCATTTTGAATTGAAATCAGTTCTTCCTCTACCACTCCAGTTTCTTCACCGTTGACATTTAGGAATGGATTGATCACCCAGTCTGGTATTTCAAGCAATAAAATGTCCTCAAATCTCTCAGCCATGTCTCTGTGCAATTCATCCAGGTGTGTACAATACACTTGAAGGTCATCGTCTGGTATGCCTTTTTCCTTATCCAATTCAGAGAGGCTTGGGAACTGGTAGAGTGCATGGCGAGCTATGTTTTGTTTGAATAACTGTAACTTGGCCAGGAAGGTGGAGATAGCTGATTTGACTTTAATTAGGTTAGCCTCATTTCCCCGCAGCTGTAAAATTAACTTCATTGAACTTTGTGAATATATCTGCCAAATAAGCAATGTCATGCTTCATGTTTCTTAGTTCATCACACAGAACAGAATTGGAGTCTTGGAAGAATTCAACAACTGTATCAAACAGTGAATAGAAACGTCTCAGGCAGTTTCCCTTTGACAACTAACTAACTTCTGCGTGCAACACTAAACGTTCAAACTCTTCATCATTATCAGTGCACAGCTGTCGAAACAGTTGGGAATTGAGGGCATGTGCCTTGATTTTATTTATTGCTGTGATAACAGTACTCATTGATTTGTGTAGTCTACCACTCAGGTTTTTTGCGACCAGATGCTGCCTGTGGATTACACAGTGCACTGTAAGTACTCCAGGTACAGCTTTTTTCAAGAAACTAATGAAGCCACGATGACGACCTACCATTGATGGTGCCCCATCTGTTGCACAAGCAAGAATGTTAGAAAGTGGGATGTCTTTCTCTTTGAAAAAATCATCAACGACACGAAACACTGACTCCCCTTTTGTGTCTGTTTCAAGCTGTCTTGCAAATAACAGCTCTTGAACCAAGCTTTCATCTTTGACGAAACGAACATAAGCAAGAAGCAAAGATTCATTGCCTGGCAGAGTGGACTCATCTAACTGTAAACTAAATTCTGTGGTCCTAAGCATGTTACACAATGTTTCTTCAATATTTTCAGCCATTTCATCTATTCTTCTCTGAACAGAGTTATCACTGAGAGGAATAGCTTTTATAATTTGGTCAGGTGACTTGTGTAGAACTGTGTGTAGAACCTTTCTTACTGCTGGTAGAATAAGCTCTTCTCCAATTGTATGAGGCTTACCAGATCTAGCAATCAGCAAAGAGATGTTGTATGACGCTCGCAAACCGTCAATAGATTGTTGCAAAATGCTGTCAAACAAAATTTCCGATGGTTTTCCGTTTCCGAACGTTGTCTCGGAGTGACAAGGCCATACTTTATTCTGGAACAAAAAAATAAAACCACGTAAAATACAGCATTTTATCGCATTTCATAAATAGGCCTACTTAAAGACAAAAATGACAACATTGAAGGTATGAAAAGCAAGTTTACCCTCTCATGTATTCACTTTCTTCCATTTACTCACAGAAATGGTGGCGGACGTGATCTAAGGCACGCCACCCTCGCCACCCACACAATGACACACGCATATATACACACCCACACCCACACATGCACACACTGGTACAAAGTCATATACATTCGTAACAATATATATTAGTGAATGCACCACCCTAACCAGCTCAACACAACACAACACAACACGGCGCGTTCTGGCGAGTCCCCAATTTCATGTTGACTTGAACTCAAGATGATGTTGACCGCCAGAATGCGGTTTTTATTATAAGATAAAATTCTGAACATTACAAGCTTGAAATTACAAACCTGAGCTTTTGCTTTTGTAGTCTATGCTGTCGGATCTGACCGGGCCAGAGCGGCGTGTGGTAACCGGACCCTGATGCGTCGTCCACTGACTCGTCCTGCTGCACGTGTTGTGTACAAATCGTCAAACAAACGTCGACTTCGGACTGCCGCCCCCCTACCGCCCCTTTCTTCCTCACCGCCCCCCCCGCCCACTTTGGGAACCACTGTTCTACACCATTCACTTTATTAGTGTGAAGGCGAAGGCCTTCACACATACCGTATTTTTGGACTATAAGTCGCGTTTTTTTCCTAGTTCGGGTGAGGGGGCGACTTATATTGAGGAGCGACTTATATTTGGATTTTTTTAATAAATTTTCAAAATTAAAAAAAAAAAAAACTAAAACCGCGATAAACGAACCGCGATGTAGCAAGGGATTACTGTAAATGTCGGGTTTTTGTAGATTGTTTTGGTTTGTCCTGTCCCTCGTGTTTTCACTTCCTGTTTTATTTTGTACAGAGTATGGGTCCTTCCCCTACACGACCGTCCGCTTGATGATAACTACGTGCACCTGTGTCGTCCGCCCTGATTGTCCGCACCTGTGTCCTCCTCCCTTTGTATGTGTATTTAGTCTGCGTCTTCCCCTCGCCTTGTGCCAGTGCGTCTTGCAAGCCATGACCACCAGCGACTCCATAGCCCCAGCTATTTCCCGTGCTTTGCCCGTGCGATCTTGCCTTTGTTTTTCCCTCCGTGTGAGGCGCTTTTTGTTTGCAGTTCTCAGCCCTTTTTTCCCTCGAGTAGAGGCGCTTTTGTTTATCCCCTTTTTTCCTCGTGTTGAGGCACTTTTGTTTGTCCCCTTTTTCCCTCATTGTGAGGCGCCTTTTGTTTTTGGAGCGGTCATCCGCAGAGGAAATAAACTCCTTGAACTTTCGAACTCTGCATTCGAGTCCTCTCCCTGCTCTGAGCCTGACGCACTGGCTAGACATGGACTCGGCAGAGTCAGAACGGCTGGCCGCCGCGGTGCGCTCCCAGGCATCGACGCTAGCCCAACACCAGCAGCAGGTCGATGCCCTGGGAGTGGATGTCCACGAAATCCGGAAAACCCAAGAAGACTTCAGAGCGGCGGTGGCCGCCCAGGTGGGATCACTGAGCCCACAGATGCAGGACATTGTCACGCTGCTGACCGCTGGACCAACAGCGACCCCCAGTCCACCAGTGCCCTCCCCGATCGATCGGCAGATTCCCGCGCCCATGGCAATGGGGGTCAGGCTGGCTCTCCCTGAAGAATACGCTGGCGAACCCAGGGGCAGCAAAGCATTCGTCACAGAGTGTGATATGCAATTTGAGCGGTCCCCAGGCAATTTCCCCACCGAACGCTCCCGGGTGGCCTACATGCTCTCGACAGGAAGAGCCCGGGCGTGGGCAACGGCAGAATGGGCCAGGGATTCCGCCACCTGCCGCTCTCTCTCCGCGTTCGTCGAGGCCCTGCGCATGGTATTCGATCCAGTTTCCTCGGACCGTGAAAAGGCGCGCGAGCTGTCCCAGCTGTCCCAGGGTCGAGAGTCAGTCAGCGACTACGCGATCCGCTTCCGCACTCTGGCCGCGGAATGCGGGTGGAACCAGACGGCCCTGTATGATGTCTTCCTCAAGGGTCTTTCTGGAACCATCCAGGACCAACTCGTTCCCCTCGATCTCCCCGCTGACCTCGACGCTCTCATCGCGCTGGCTATCCGCACAGACAATCACCTGCAGGACAGGAAGAAGCAGCGCGCAAGCCGGAGCGCGACCGTGTTCCCCCCCGTGGCCGGGTTGGCATCGCCGCATCTCGAGACGCACCGCCAACCATCGAACACGGCACTGCTACCGCCCGGGGCTGAACCCATGCAACTCGGCAGAGCCAAGTTGAGCGCCGAGGAGAAGCAGCGCCGACACCAGGAAGGTCGATGCTATCACTGCGGCGCTCTGGGACATATTGTCGTCTCCTGCCCCGAGAAACGGACAATGAAGGTAAGCGCCTTCTCCGGTAGCCAGCAGAAGGGTCGGAGCCTACCCATCGGTACGCTTACCTGTTTCGGGAAAAGCACCCAACTAGGGGTGTTAATTGACTCCGGGGCAGACGAGAGCTTGATCGACTGGGCTTTTGCCCGGAAATTGGGAATAAAAACCGAACCACTAGCCAAGACCGTGAAAGCCAAGGCACTCAATGGGCAGGCACTCTTCGATATATCTCAAGTCACTGAACCCCTCTCACTGTCCTTCGGGAACCATCATGAGGATTGATGTTGTTTTAGCGATCAGCGAACGGCGTGGGTGATGTTCGATTTTTTTTCTTCCTGTGGGCGTGCGCCCCTACTGGAAAAATTCCTGGCTACGCCTCTGTCTGAGCCTGACAGTAATTTTAATTTCAAGTGATGTCAGCAGCGCGGCGCGGCGCAGCGGTTGTTTACATAAAGGACAAAAATTCAATCACGGGATGACTAAGATGACGAAGGGCCCCACATACTACCAGCATCATTAGCGGCTTTGTTTGTAAGTGACACGGAGGATGAAGAGTTTGAAGGTTTTAATGATTTGGAGTGACACAGAAGGTTTGAAAAACTATTATGGTTTTTACGCACGCCCGGTCCTACCCTACGGAGCTCTCTCACCTCCGTGGATGGAAGTCGGGGGCCGGCGCTCGGCCCGGTGGCTGTCCGGGGACGGTGGATGGGGCTCGGACATGGTTTTTACACACGCCCGGTCCTATTCTATGGAGCTCTCTTCCACCTCCGTGGCTGAAAGTGCCACCTCCGGGGATGGAAGTCCACGCCGCCACACACCTGGAAGTCCACGGCGGTGCTCGGGGCCGTGTGGCAGTGAACTATTTATGTTATAGTTATTTGATATATTTTATTTCGTAAATTTCGGACTATAAGCCGCGTCTTTTTTCTCAAATTTTGAACCCGGCGGTTTATAGTCCCGTGCGGCTTATATAGGATTTTTTCCGTGATTTTTGTGATGACTTGATCACTTTTATACACTCGTAAAAAGGCTGTGGACCGCTGTAGTGCGGCACCGCTTTGCTGGGCGGAAAGATATGTGACACGGTCACTGGGGAGAAAAGTGGTATGTTGATCGCATGTCTATCCGCCAGGCAAATAGTGCCGTATAATTCACACAAAGAAGAGACAGAACGAGATCAAGACGGACATTACTGAAAGGAAGCGTTTATCCACAAACTGTCATTATGGGGGACAAAAGAAATGCATATGATCCCGCTTTTAAGTTGATGTTGATGACATTGTGTTTTATCATCCTTTTCTTTAATTCCCGTTCACATCTTCTTTGGAGTGATACGTGTCACTCCCTAGTTTAATGTAATTTAGCCCTTCGTGCATGAATAAAATGAGCATGAACAGATTCTCATCACACTAGAAGAAATGCATAAAAGTGACGACGAAAGAGAGACTGAGAAAGTGTGTGGCGAAGGATATCTAACGCTATTCCAATCGGACCAAGGAGATTGTTGTTGACTTCCGGAAGGGTCACACCCAACACCTGCCGCTGACCATCGACGGTGCTGGGGTGGAGAGAGTGAGCAGCGCCAAGTTCCTGGGGGTGCACATCAGTGAGGATCTCTCCTGGTCCACCAACACCGCATCACTGGCGAAGAAAGCCCAGCGCCGCCTATACTTCCTACGGAAACTCAGGCGAGCGAGCGCTCCTCCGGCCGTCATGACTACATCATACCGCGGCACCATTGAGAGCGTCCTCTCCAGCTGTTACGCTGTTTGGGGTGGAGGCTGCACTGACTACAACTTAAAGGCCCTGCAGCGCATAGTGAACACGGCTGGTAAGATTATTGGTGCTTCACTCCCCTCCTTGAAGGACATTTACACCTCCCATCTGACCCGCAAGGCGACCACGATTGTGAGTGATGTGAGTCACCCCGCTCACTCTTTGTTTGATCTTCTGCCCTCTGGGAAGAGGTACAGGAGCCTGCGCTCCCGCACCACCAGACTCACCAACAGCTTCATACTCCAGGCTGTTAGGATCCTGAACTCGCTCCCCCTTTCTGCGTAGCGTCCTGTACTTTGCGCTATGCTTACTGTCTGCTGTATGCACACTGGCTCAGTTTTGCTCCTCTTATTTATTGGGTTATTTGTTTATTATTTATTCATCACTCATATTATTTATTTATGATTTATTGTTTGTGCCTTCTTGTTTTTATTTTGTGTCGTCTACTTGTATGTCTATCGTGTACTACCGTTTTTTTCCGTGTATAGTGCGCCCCCATGTATAGTACGCACCCCTAAAAATGGCATGCTGATGCTGGAAAAAAGCTTGTACCCATGTATAATACGCACCGAATTTTTATGAATTTTTTTTTTAAAAAAATTTAATTTTTTTTTTTTTTTTTTTTTTTTTTAAGTCCCAATGATCGTCACACACGCAGGGAGGCAATGGGTCCCATTTTTATAGTCTTTGGTATAGTCTTAACTAGGCTGGATGTAATTTTTTTTGTTGGCGTTGATTTCTCCGACTGCCCGTAAACGCACCACCGCGCTCCGTGCGCATGGAGCGTGTTTGAAGTGAACAGTAGAGAAGAAAGGAACAAGGCAAAGTGTTGTGAAATAAAATATTACCTGTAATACGGATTTAGGTAGAGAACTGAACTCTCGCTCTTTATATAGCTGACGTGTCTTGCTCATCCGTTCTGCGCATCTGTAATGGAGGCCTCCGTATGATATCCGGTTTGCGTGTGTGCGAGAGCGAGAGAGAGCGAGAGAGAGAGCGTGCGAGAGAACGCTCAACCGTAGCGCGCCGCCGACCGCCCAACTGCACCGGGCTGGCCGATTATTGTGACAGAGCCGTCGCTGAAATTTAGAAGATATTTTTAAAGTCCTGATGTACTTTCTAAAATTTAAGTGGACCTCAGTGCGCACTGCGCAGGGAGCTTAATTTGGTGCGGTCGCGCAACCGCAGCGCGCCGGGCGCTCACTGTCGCATTGCTTAAAGAGCGCCTTTGTGTTTTAGGATGAACAGCAGAGACCAAAGGAACAAGGCAAAGTGTCGTGAAATAAAATATTACCTGTAATACGCATTTTGTTATTTGCTGATTGAAACTGCTAATTAAACTGTGAATTGAAACTAATAGGAAGAAAACAACTCTCGCTCTTTATATAGCTGACGTGTCTTGCGCATCCGTTCTGTGCATTTTATTTCACAACACTTTGCCTTTCTTCTCTGCTGTTCACTTCAAACACGCTCCATGCGACCGCAATGCTCTCGTATCAGACGCTTGCTCGATCACCTGCTCGTTTGCTGTCCCGTGCGCGCACGAAGCGCGGTGGTGCGTTTACGGGCAGTCGGAGAAATCAACGCCAACAAAAAAAATTACATCCAGCCTAGTTAAGACCATACCAAAGACTGTAAAAATGGGACCCATTGCCTCCCTGCGTGTGTGACGATCATTGGGACTTAAAAAAAAAAAAAAAAAAAATTAAAAAAAAAAAAACTTTTTTTTTTTTTTTTTTTTGTACCCATGTATAATGCGCACCCCGGATTTTAGGACAATAAATTAGTAAAATTTTGCGCACTATACACGGAAAAAAACGGTATGTCTCGTCACCGTGGGATAGAGGAAACGGAATTTCGGTTTCTTTGTGTGTCTTGACATATGAAGGGGTTGACAATAAAGCTGACTTTGACTTTGACACTGAGGAGGAAGCCTTCGATGGTTTCAGTGCACAGGAGGAAGATGAAGACGATGAAGCTCTTTATTTTACTTTTACTAGTATGTTTTTTTAACCAGCCCTGTTAGTGCTGTGCTACCGTGTTGCTGCTGTGTTACCGCCGCATTTCAGTGACTTTTACTGGTATGTTTTTTTTTAATCCAGCCCTATTAGTGCTGTGTTACTGCCGTGTTGTTGCGGTATTACTGCCGCGTCACAGACAGTGTTTGGAAAGAAATGTCAAGGTATGTTATTAAAACTTTAAAAAGGCTTTCTGTGTACTGTGGTGAATTTTTATTCTGGTATCATGCAATGTTTATCTCACTAGTAAGCGTAAGTGTGACCGGGTCATGTTCGGGTCAGGTTCGTGTGGGATTGTTTGGGGCTTGGTTCAGGAAGGTAGACTCATTGGCACCAGACACATCTGGCTTCCATTAACAATTGCTAAGATACCACCATGCAGAGGTAGGGAGGCAGGCAGCGCGGTCATAGGTCAGCCAACAGCCCCATGTGCGCGCTCCCGCGTGGAGGGAAGCGCAAGAGTATAAGGTTTAGGGCGAGAGTAGACAAAGGGACTCGACATCTTGGCTAGGGCGCGAGACACTTCTCTTTGACATCGGTTGAATAAAATCTTTCCCCAATCAGCCATGTGTGACTGAAGGTTTCCTTCCCCAAGCCAGCCACTTTTTCACCATCTTGTTTGGAAGACCAGCTTACCATCGAAGAGAATTCACCACAATTTTGGCGTCACGAACAGTTCTCTTGTCCTTCGGGGAGCCCTCGCCCGCCTGGGTGCGAGCATCGAGCGTCCGGCCGGCAGGCTGAGTTTGAGGTGAGAAGCTTCACTCACAGTACCGCAAAGTGCTCGTGCCTGGTGTGGGGGGGGATGGAGTGGCTCCTAAGCGGGACAGTTAACGGGCCTGGTGTGCCAGTGGCTGGCAAAAAGGGGGGGATTTGTCTCCCCTAGCTGGATGTCGACGAGATGTGGATTTTGAAAGGGGGGAGTAGCCCCAATAGAAAAATGAAAATGTTC
Source organism: Syngnathus typhle (assembly GCF_033458585.1). Taxonomy (NCBI): domain Eukaryota; kingdom Metazoa; phylum Chordata; class Actinopteri; order Syngnathiformes; family Syngnathidae; genus Syngnathus; species Syngnathus typhle. The sequence continues at coordinate 2,713,927 of NC_083738.1, read as the reverse complement.
AATAAAAATAGAAAAAAGAAAAAAGGCAAATAAAAATGGAAAAAATAGCATAAAACTTAATGGGGAATGTGCACAACAGTGTGACATGTCTGGTGTGAATGATGAATGAGAAAGAAAATGCACCGAGAGAGCACGTGTAACAGGACAGGATGTCTGGGACATCGCTGATCGGCTGTCACGAGAGAATAATAGAAAGTCCCATAAAACGTGGACTTTATTCTGGCGACAGATCCGATGGAGGATGGAAATTTTAGCTGTGTGATTGAGGCGAAAACACAGGTACGATTGAACACTGTGTGCGACAAGAGACGTGCACCACCAGGCCACCAGAGGCACAATTCCCGGGGTCGTGCTGGGACGTTGAGATCACACCCAATGTGGTCGTTGAGATGTCTCTATGTTTGTCTCTATAAGGGTCGCACGAAAAAGGGAGGCTTGCTGCAGACCGCGATTGGCAGAGCGGAGGAGTGCGCAGCCTTGGCATCCGTAACTGTGTGAACGAATGTGGGAAAATTACCGGCTGGGTCTGGGACCAGGGTGCCGAAGAGAATGATGCACGCAGACCACGTTATTTGAGCACTGATCAGATTAGGAGTGTGTGCGGGTTGCGAGGTTCCCCCGGCTGACTGCTGGTGCGTTAGCCTCTTAGAGAGATACTCTTCGAGAAACTTACCGGGGCGAACTGGTGCGCTGCGGTCGTATCCAAGTCGTCACGGTTCGATTCCGATTGGCGAGGCGCACTGTAATAGCACACACTCCTGTCAAAGTCTGATAAGATTTACGGCTTGCAGCAGACCGCAATTGGCAGAGCGGAGGAGTGCGGAGCCGATAGAAATTAGAAAACGTGGAAAAAGAGGCCTCAGGAGGTTTAATTTTGGTATACCATGTAAGCAAAGTAATTGGTGTGCACACTGAAGTTAAAAATCTGCAGTATAAGGGGAAATGCAAAGCGCTCTTAGGGGAAACAAAGACAAGAAGTGCAAAGGGCATGTTTGTAAGTGCACCTGCGCACGGTAAGAAGACACAGAATGACCAAACCGCATGGAAGCGGTTAGTGAGAAGCTACATGAGAGATGGATTCGAATCCCTTTGTCTGTGTTCTATGTTCGTGCGTAATGTCTGTAAAGTTTCTGTCAGTTGTCGTCGTTCGTCTGAGCTGTGTGCGCGCTTAGTGTATGGGGTGCGCGTGCGTGCAGATGCGTGTGAGTGTGTGAGCTCTGCGTGCGCGCTGTGTGTATTGAGCGGGCGTGCGTGCGCGCGGATGGGTGTGTGCATGTGCGGTTGTATGCGCGCTCGGTGTGTGTGCGTTTATGTGCACGCGCATGGGGGAAGGAAGACGGCATGCATCAGAGAATGTTCAAAAAAGGAGGGGGCCCTGGGTGCTCCAAGGCGCGGAATGGTGCTATATCGGCAAAGGTGGGGGCCAGCGACACGCGCGGGCCTGGCCAGACCGTGGCGTCAACATTGATACGCTGACCCCCCCCTTGTCCGGGGGCGCTGTGCCGAGGAGCCCGCAAAGGCGGGGCTGGGTCCCCCCCCCGGTAGAGGTCAATGTCGATGAGAACTGCGACATGACGAGGGCAGATCAAATGTTGATGAGCAAAGGGTGCATGATTAACAGCGAACGTGCATGACTGAAACTGAAACATCACTGGCACTAATGTTTAACAGTTCGCAAATAGGCAAGAGAGAGACATGCTTGCAATACTCATTGAAATACTAATGTAAATGTACCTGTGTGTCTTAAGAAAAGAGTTGGGCCGTGGCAGCAGTGATTTATGTCAGGACGCCACACATTCGGCCCAAGACCGATAGGTGGAGGGAGAAAGTGAAGAAAAGGGGGGGGTTCGCCCGTAAATTAAGAGGGAGCCTGTTGAGGGCGGCCAGCGCCCCTAGTCCATCTGACAACTAATGAGAAAGTGAGTGATTACGTTAACTTGAACAAGATTGACCAAACAAATATGAGACGGTGGACGCGCACGTCTCCTCCCAGAGGACAAAGAGACACGGACAGAACTCCCAGGTCGTCTGAGGAAAAGCTTCGTGGAGCGCTGCCCCCAAATTCTTCACTAATTTACGTCAGGATGCCACAAATGCGGCCAGAGACAGATAGAAAGAGGGAGTGAGAGAAGAAAAGGGGGCTAACTCGTAAATAATGAGGAGATATTGGGAGTAATCTGTTGGTCCTTTCTTTAAGACCCTTTAAAACATTTCCTGGAGTAGATAGGTTAGCAACACGAGAGATTTATAGGTTCAACAGAAAGACAATTAAAAGACAATAACATTTTTTGATTTGAACAATTGCAGGCTAACAGGAGCATGAGAAAGGAGAGCTGAGAAGCGGGATCCACTTTGATCGGGGAGATTGGAAATTCACAGCACCATGTTCTAAGTCGCATTTTTGAGCAAGCATGACACAGGTAATAACGCGTGAGAGATCAAGACATAGATCAGGGCTAGTTGTGGGACGCAGACTTCTGAGTTAATTTTGAATAATGATACTGAAGACACAATGTACTGTCCCATTAAATTGGAACTATAGACAAAACCTAGCTCGACAATAGGATGAGTTGCAGGACTTACAATATAAAGACGACATTGCTGTTACTAGGAGAATTTGACTTTTGGTAAACAAACGTTACTAGTGAATGGATGGCAGCAGCTACATTTGGAGATTGTCTTACAAGTTTGATGTCCCAGTCTGTCACTCTCAGTGCCAGGATCCCTAAAAACTCGATCCCGAGACTCCGCCTGCAGCCGTGGACGACTACAAAACGGTGCCTGGCTTTGAGGCACCTTTGACCTTTGGCAAGGACAAAGAAAGACTGTTGTGCTTGGAGGGGGCAAGTACACTCCGGAGGAAAGACGACATCCTCGGGGACGAGAAAAGACAGTGAGAAAGGGAGGAACTCACAATGTTGAAAAAAAAATGGACATTTGAACGATGGACTCATTTGAGAGTGATGGATGGGTTGCCTCTGAAGCAACAACAAAAGAACACCATCTTGAGAGGGCGAGGTGCGGCAAAAGATATGGACTTGAAATGTCCGACGGCCAAATCGCACTCCGTGCTGTGGCGGTGCTAAAACTTCGTGGGGCTTGGGTTAAAGTGGACAGGAGCTTCATTGTGCACTGGGTTTGACAGAACTGAGGAGATTTGATAAAAAATTGAATAATGCGTAGAGCTACAGAGAGAAGCATCATAGTCAGAGATTGAACAGATTTGAATAAAACAAATAGCCTAAAACGGTGAGAAACAAGAGCGAGATCTGATGTTTTGGCTCACCAGACATAAGAAGTAGAAATCGAGTTAGATAAATTTTAGAACATCTGGACTAAAGTGGATTCAGTCAAGAAGAAGCTAGGACGCTCAATGTACCTGCTCAATACGATAGAAGTTTGTTGCACCATGGTGGAGGCTGGGTGGTCGGAAAGTTGGTTACGTTCAATTTTTGACTTTCACACATTCATGCATAGGAGTCGCACAAGGCCACAGGTAACAAGATAATGACTGAGATAGGGCTCAAATTCAACTGCACCCACACGGCAATGTGGAAGCAGGAGAGCGGAGTAAGGGATTATATGCTAAACAGTCCGCTGTAGGGTTACCAATAGGAGATTCTGTTAAAAGAACTACTAAGAGGTGGAGGCGAAGATAATAGGAGGACATAGATATTCAAAGGTTTGATAAGGGCAAACTCCATTGTCAAAGATCGGATTAGAGCAAGTAGGAACGGGAGTATTTTGGCATTTTAACAGGAATTGGCAGCAAGGGAGATTGACGATAGAAGATCTGGACAGCAATGACGTAAATTACATTAAAAACTGCTCATTCGAGGGAGAAGGCTCGGCGCTCCCTGTGTGGAGCTGCAGCTTTGCAGAAGGGGGGCAGACCGCGCGAGTGAGTGGATGAAAGGAGTGGTGATAGGCGACCACTTAAGGAAGTAGGGAGAGGTGTTGGATGGTGTGACAGGCAGGAGTTTTAGGAAGAAGAAGAAAAGAAAAAGGGGGGAGTGAGACTCGCCAAAAGGGGCAATAAAGAGAAGCAGACTGAGAAACAGTTTTGAGCAAGACAACGGGAAAAAAGGGGGAGAGCCAAATGATGACGTAAAAAGCCAGAGAGAATAGTCTGACCCATCTTTATTGAATTTAATTAGGATAAGTAATAGAGATCGAGTTTGTAGGAGCAATATGAGGGTATGGAGGCTCCCTCAAAACGCGGGTCCCACAGTTAGTCCCTCAGATAGACATATATGACAATTTGCGATGAATCTGATGGGCGTGTTTATGGAAAATTGAATTGGAGATTTTACAATAGGTCATGCTGACGAGTATGTCCGAATGTGAAGAGTCACTATTAGGAGTCAATATTTGCCTGCACACTAACATACTAACTTTGCTTGGTTTGGGGGGAGAGCTGAGTGATAGAGACGCATGAGTGTGTCTGTGAGTGTGTGGATGGGTGAGTGCGCATGTGATCATCTACGGCTGTGTGTGCGCAGTATGATTGGCCAGAGAGGTCTGAAGTTGGGGTGATGTGTTTGCCATTGAGGATAAAATTCCTCTCACCTGAAGGGATGGTACAGATCGGAGGGACTGGAACTGGTAAGTGATGAGTTCTGATCGGAACCATGGTTCAATGATCAATCAGGGGCACCATCAACAACAAAACGGTTCGATGGAGAAGGACCGTTTCAGTGATATGGTCAGACAAGACAGAACTAGTATTGAACATCAAAACTTTGGACGATTTGACGTGTGACGACTTTGAGCTCACCCGACGGGGTGACGGACTAGGTGGACAGTGACCAAATGTTTGACGCTTGAGCTTGCTTGCGACATGAGCGAGCTCTGCTTTGTTTTTCTCTGTGACTTGATTTTTTTTGCCGCAGCAGCAACGGCCACCAGCCAAGGAGCGGATTGCGCGTTGCTTGCGTAACTTGTTTTTGTTCTTGCAGGTTGTCGATTGCGTTTGTGGAACGTTTGTGTTGAATTTACAAGAATATGTTAACCCTTGCCCTTTTGGTTTTTATAATGAACTTGTTGATTACATGGTTTTCAGGACAGGATCCCCGAGCGCCAGGATTCATTTTATGACTGTTTTTGTTTTGATACTTGATGTCTGTTTTTGTGTGTATAAATGTCCGCTGTCAGCAGGGCTATAAGCTCACTGACAGGAGTGCGCTGATTTTTGTTTGTGTTGCCGAGTGTGTGGTGGACAGTCAAGTTTCAGAGACTTGGGGTGACGGTCCCGGGGCCCAGATTGGAGCTAGAGGTTCCGCGGGCCTGGCTACAATGAGTGTGGTGATGAGAGGGGACGCTTTGCAGGTTCCTTTTGATACGTAATGACACATTGGGTGAATGTGTCAAAAGGGGGGAGTGGTAAAACAGAAAGGTGGTGAGTAGGTTTCAATTTGTAATTGTGATATACAAAGTTCTTTTCCAAATTCACTTGTTTTTAAGCTTAAACAGGACACGCCAGAATTAAACTAGCAGTGATGGAAGGAGCAGAAGAAGCATCTTGAAAGAAAGGGAGTTAACGGGAGACAACAACCTGGAATGGATGCGAAGCGTGGTAACAATTTAGTGACAATAAGGTTTAAGGTTTTTCAATGACAAAGTGCGAAGGACAAATCATACAGTGATTTGGGAATGGACAGTGCCACAATACACAACGAAAGTTTGGGAGGTCATTGAATGTCGGAGGAAGACGGGGCCAGAGACAAGGAATGGGGAAATTTCTGAACGCGTGACTGGATTAAAGCTGCTATTACAGGGCAAATGTTTAATTATACATTTTAGGACGAGTAGTTTGCATAACGAATAAGGAAAGGATTTGAGTGGCTGTACCGTTTTGGAAAGATTACGTGAGCGTTGTTTCAGAATGATGACTGGTTTGAACAGTGAGGTGGCTCAAACATAAGGCACGGATACATAAAGGTACAGATCTAGGAAACTACAGTATTGTGAGGGGTACCGGTTTGAGAATGCTACACATCTTTAGACTGAAGAAGGAATTTGGGGGTGAAAAATAGTATTTGGATGGAAGAAAGAGCGGTTGAAGTGACATGACTGACGGGACTTCAGAAAGATGACAGTGTGATTGAGACAGTGACACCTGCGGCAGGAAAGGCTACCAGGAACAGGTAGAATTTACATTGTGACTGGGGGGGATCTAGCAACGCTGTCGGCACGACGAGAAATGAGGGGAATGAGTCCTGGAGTGTGTGTTTGTTTGTTTGTTTGTTTGTTTGTTTGTTTGTTTGTTTCAGGGACCGCATGGGCCTCTGGAAAAGAGGGGTAGGTGTCGGGAGCCCTCGGGCGTTCTGATGAGATTTCGATGAGACGATTGACACAGCTTTTTCCTCGTTGCCCCATCACCGCAAAATAATTATTTGAGGGGGCCGGTAACACAGGAGCTATTGGGTTGTGTTGCCCCGCCAGCGGTGGCCGACGGGGCCGGAAGGACGTCCGGCCTGGGCTGCGGCCTTTGCCATTATGACTTCACATGTTTGCACTGTTAACGTCACTTGATACAGACAGTAGCTTTAGCTTGTCATAGGTCGCCTGGCTGCTGACCGGGGCCTTGCACGGGATTCAACGGCCATAAGCAACAGGAGGACATTGTACGGACAGCCGGTCCGGGACAGTGCCGTCTACTACTAGTGCTATTCCCCACTGACGGCTCAGTGGACTGGATTTCATATCTGCACGCACTTGTGCATGCAAGGGGGGCAGCGCAACAAGGGGTTTAATGTTCTTGCATGCTTTGACGATTCGTTTTTATATACCTCACGGTGTTACCTCGTTGTTTTTTGCCATGTTATTTACTATATTATCAAGTCAAGTCAAGTCAAGTTTATTTGTATAGCCCTAAATCACAAGCAGTCTCAAAGGGCTTCACATAGACAGAAATTGACAATTATTCTCAAAGCATCCCCTGATCTTAAGCTCCCAAAAGGGCAAGGAAAAACTTAAAAACCCCTACCAGGGGAAAATGAGAAACCTTGAGAAGGGACCACAGATGGAAGGATCCCCCTTTCAGGATCACCAGGTTGAAATGGATGCAGAGAGGGCACAAATGATACAACATGAAAATCAATTAAATAAAAAGTGGATGTCCATGTCATAGCAGAGGGCTGCCGAAGGAGCCCTCAATTGTCCTGGCAGTGTCTTCAAGGAGGTTGAGCTGCAGTTCCCCCATCCTGAATTGGCCCACGAGAATCCAGATAGCCGCTGTCAGCATGGGTGCCACCTAACCACCTCCCCGGCCGGGGAGGGGGGAGGGAGGGGGTGGAGAGGGAGAGAAAACAAACTCCAGCCGAATCGGCCACTACAGGTTAGTTAAAGGCCATGTCATAGAAATGTGTCTTTAAACGTGTCTTAAATGTTTCTACTGAGGTAGCAGTCCTAATATCCATTGGTAGGGCATTCCAAAGCTCTGGAGCCCGAATAGAAAATGCTCTAGAGCCTGCAGACATTTTCTTGGCCCTCGGTGTCGCTAAAAGGGTAGCGTTTTGCGAACGAAGGTTACGAGACGGAACATAAGGAACAACTAGGTCGACGAGATATGAAGGCGCTAAGCCATGCAGCGATTTATAGGTTAGTAGAAGAACCTTGAAGTCACATCTTAAATGCCCCGGGACAGGTCAGCCCTCGCAGTCCTCAAGCCAGCCTCATCCCCCGCTCTAAAGGCTTTGTCCCTGGCCCTCAGCAGCCTGAAGACAGCCCCCGTCAGCCATGGCTTCCGATTAGCCCGAGTGACGATGGATTTTGAGTGAGTCACATCATCAATGCACTTCCTGATGTAGAAGGAAACAGAGTCAGTATACTCCTCAATGTCTGTCCGATCGTCGCAAGTGGCAGCCCTCCTAAACATGTCCCAGTCAGTAGAGCCAAAACAGTCACGCAGTGCATCAGAGGCACCCTCAGGCCACACCCGTACCTGCTTGCGAACTGGCCTGGACGCTCTCACCATTTGTCTGTATGCGGGCAAAAGCATAACAGTGATATGTTCAGAAAGTCCAAGATGGGGGAGGGGGCGGCTTTGAAAGCTCCTTTATGCGAAGAGTAGACTAGGTCCAGGAAGCTGTCGCCACGCGTAGGAAAATTAACATGCTGGTGAAGCCTCGGAAAAACTGACTTCAGGTTAGCATGATTAAAATCCCCAGCGAAGATGGTGAAACCGTCAGGGTGCGCTGTCTCTTGTTCACTGACAGCCTGGTACAGTTCACTAAGAGCCGCGATCCTGTCGCCTTCGATGTTGGAAGGCGGGATGTAAACCGCGAAGAGCAGAATCGCAGTAAATTCCCTTGGCAGGTAAAAAGGACGGCATTTAATGATCACGAACTCCACCAGTGGCGAGCAGTGCTTGCATACCACTACAGAGTCCCGGCACCATTCGTCACGGATGTAGACGCATATTCCACCTCCACGAGATTTCCCCCCTTGTACAATGGCCCGGTCCGCCCGATAGCACGCTAGCCGCTCCAGATGTACAGCAGAGTCCGGAATGTTGACAGTCAACCAAGTCTCCGTGAACACGAGCACACAGCAGTCCCGCACTGTCCGGTTTGTAGATCGCAGCAAGCGAATGTAATCCATACAGAGAGAGGTCGCTGCGTATGCACGCGCAGCCATCTTGGAATCCAGATAGGAGGAGAGGCTGATTTTTCGCTCTTTGTGGCCGACCGCGGGAACCAGCGCGCAGCGGACACTTTGCTGCGCAAGAGCCGTTGGCACTTAGAAATCTTTCGCCAGAGTCGGCGCGAGCTCCAGGAGGAGAGGCTGATTTTTCGCCATTTGTGGCCGACCGCAGGAACCAGCGCGGAGCGGACAGTGAGCGGCGCAAGAGCCGTTGGCACTTATAAAATATTCGCCAGAGTTGGCGTGAGCTCCAGGGAGAGAGGCCGAATTTTCGCGATTCGGATCAGACAGGGGAACCGTCGCAATTCGGACAGCTTGTGTGGCAGCACACGCTTGCACTAAGAAAATGTTCCGAAATTCTCACCGACCTCCGTGGTGGAGAGGCCGAATTTTTGCCATTCGGATCCGACCGGGGACCGTCGCCACTCGGACAGCTTGCATGTCAGCCCACGGTGACACTTAGAAAATGTTCCGAAATTCTCACCGACCTCCGTGGTGGAGAGGCCGAATTATCGCGATTCGGGGCCGACCGGAGAACCGTCGCTACTCGGACAGCTTGTGTGTCAGCCCTCGGTGACACTTAGAAAATATTCTGAAATTCTCACCGACCTCCGTGGTGGAGAGGCCGAATTTTTGCCATTTGGATCCGACAGGGGAACCGTCGCCACTCGTACAGCTTGCGTGTCAGCCCACGGTGAGACTTAGAAAATGTTGCGAAATTCTCACCGACCTCCATGGTGGAGAGGCCGAATTATCGCGATTCGGGGCCGACCGGGGAACCGTCGCCACTCGGACAGCTTGTGTGTCAGCCCTCGGTGACACTTAGAAAATCTTCTGAAATTCTCACCGACCTCCGTGGTGGAGAGACCGAATTTTCGCCATTCGGATCCGACAGGGGAACCGTCACCACTCGGACAGCTTGCGTGTCAGCCCACGGTGAGACTTAGAAAATGTTCCGAAATTCTCACCGACCTCCGTGGTGGAGAGGGCGAATTATCGCGATTCGGGGCCGAACGGGGAACCGTCGCCACTCAGAGAGCTTGTGTGTCAGCCCTCGGTGACACTTAGAAAATATTCTGAAATTCTCACCGACCTCCGTGGTGGAGAGGGCGAGTTTTCGCCATTCGGATCCGACAGGGGAACCGTCGCCACTCGGACAGCTTGCGTGTCAGCCCACGGTGAGACTTAGAAAATGTTCCGAAATTCTCACCGACCTCCGTGGTGGAGAGGCCGAATTATCGCGATTCGGGGCCGACCGGGGAACCGTCGCCACTTGGACAGCTTGTGTGTCAGCCCTTGGTGACACTTAGAAATTATTCTGAAATTCTCACCGACCTCCGTGGTGGAGAGGCCGAATTTTCGCCATTCCGATCCGACAGGGGAACCGTCGCCACTCGGACAGCTTGCGTGTCAGCCCACGGTGACACTTAGAAAATGTTCCGAAATTCTCACCGACCTCCATGGTGGAGAGGCCGAATTATTGCGATTCGGGGCCGACCGGGGAACCGTCGCCACTTGGACAGCTTGTGTGTCAGCCCTCGGTGACACTTACAAAATATTCTGAAATTCTCACCGACCTCCGTGGTGGAGAGGCAGATTTTTCGCCATTCGGATCTGACAGGGGAACCGTCGCCACTCGGACAGCTTGCAAGTCAGCCCACGGTGACACTTAGAAAATGTTCCGAAATTCTCACCGACCTCCGTGGTGGAGAGGCCGAATTATCGCGATTCGGGGCCGACCGGGGAACCGTCGCCACTCGGAAAGCTTGTGTGTCAGCCCTCGGTGACACTTAGAAAATATCCTGAAATTCTCACAGACCTCCGTGGTGGAGAGGGCGATTTTTCGCCATTCGGATCTGACAGGGGAACCGTCGCCACTCGGACAGCTTGCGTGTCAGCCCTCGGTGACAATTAGAAGATATTCGCAAAATTTGATCGGACTTCCAGGACCGCTTTTTCACCGTCGCTGTCCGACCAGGGAACCGTCGTAGCTCGGACAGTTCGTGTGCCAGCATCCGCTGGCACTTAGAAAAATTTTCAAAAAGAAAAAAAAGTCTTCTGCATATACGTGCCGATTATATTTTGCGATTAGGGGGTAAAGTAGATGAGTACAGTAACTAGGGGGACCAACTCATCGTACTCTGGCGCACCAACAGACCAAAGCTGGTACTGCACCTACCCCTGGTACCTAAACGCGTTCCCCTGGTACCTCAGAGTTTACCCCTGGTACCTCAGAGTTTACCCCTGGTACCTAAGAGCTCTCCCCTGGTACCTCAGCGCTTATCCCTGGTACCTAAGTGCGTACCCCTGGTACCTCAGAGCTACCCCGGCTGCCGCGAGCGATGCCCAGCGAGGTTTCCAGAGCCTCGGCTAAGCATTTTCGACGGCCCGCATTTTTTGCGGACCTCCAGCTGGAGCTCCAGGGCCGTTCCGCCTAACTTTTTACGACCGATTGGGCTTCCAGGGACACGGCTAAGCATTTTTAACCGATTATGGAGCTTTTTGAGGACTTCCAGGTGGAGCTCCAGGGCCGTTCCGCCTAACTTTTTACGCCCGATTAGGCTTCCAGGGCCGCGGCTAAGCATTTTTAACCGATTATGGAGCTTTTTGCGGACCTCCAGGTGGAGCTCCAGGGCCGTTCCGCCTAACTTTTTACGCCCGATTGGGCTTCCAGGGACGCGGCTAAGCATTTTTAACAGATTATGGAGCTTTTTGCGGACCTCCAGCTGGAGCTCCAGGGCCGTTCCGCCTAGCTTTTTACGCCCGATTGGGCTTCCAGGGACGCGGCTAAGCATTTTTAACCGATTATGGAGCTTTTTGAGGACTTCCAGGTGGAGCTCCAGGGCCGTTCCGCCTAACTTTTTACGCCCGATTAGGCTTCCAGGGCCGCGGCTAAGCATTTTAAACAGATTATGGAGCTTTCTAAGGACCTCCAGGTGGAGCTCCAGGGCCGTTCCGCCTAACTTTTTACGCCCGATTAGGCTTCCAGGGCCGCGGCTAGGCGTTTTAAACAGATTATGGAGCTTTTTGAGGACTTCCAGGTGGAGCTCCAGGGCCGTTCCGCCTAACTTTTTACGCCCGATTGGGCTTCCAGGGCCGCGGCTAAGCGTTTTTAACCGATTATGGAGCTTTTTGCGGACCTCCAGGTGGAGCTCCAGGGCCGCTCCGCCTAACATTTTACGCCCGATTGGGCTTCCAGGGACGCGGCTAAGCATTTTTAACCGATTATGGAGCTTTTTGCAGACCTCCAGCCGGCGCTCCAGGGCCGTTCTGCCTAACTTTTTACGCCCGATTGGGCTTCCAGGGACGCGGCTAAGCATTTTAAACAGATTATGGAGTTTTTTGAGGACTTCCAGGTGGAGCTCCAGGGCCGTTCCGCCTAACATTTTACGCCCGATTAGGCTTCCAGGGCCGCGCCTAAGCATTTTTAACAGGTTATGGAGCTTTTTTCGGACCTCCAGGTGGAGCTCCAGGGCCGTTCCGCCTAACTTTTTACACCGGCCGAGGCTTCCAAGGCCCCGGCTAAGCATTTTTAACAGATTATGGAGCTTTTTGCGGACCTCCAGCCTGAGCTCCAGGGCCGTTCCGCCTAACTTTTTACGCCCGATTGGGCTTCCAGGGACGCGGCTAAGCATTTTTAACAGATTATGGAGGTTTTTGAGGACTTCCAGGTGGAGCTCCAGGGCCGTTCCGCCTAACATTTTACGCCCGATTAGGCTTCCAGGGACGCGGCTAAGGATTTTTAACAGATTATGGAGCTTCTTGCGGACCTCCAGCCAGAGCTCCGGGGCCGTTCAGCCTAACTTTTTACGCCCGAATGGGCTTCCAGGGACGCGGCTAAGCATTTTTAACAGATCTATGGAGCTTTTTGCGGACCTCCAGATGGAGCTCATTCGCGCGAGACCGAAAGAAAAAAAAAAAACGTCATGAAAATGAAGAATCGAAAAAGCTCGATTTTTTTCAACCGGGGCGCAGGGAGTCCTAACCGGGGCGCCGCCCCGGCTCGCCCCGGCTTGGCTACGCCTCTGCACACAGCTGTTGACACCGGAACAACGTGCACCGCTGACGTCAGACTAGGTATATCAAATAAATGTAATATAAACAACAATTTTAACGAACCATCCGTGTCACTCCAAATCATTAAATCCACCGGAATATCCCCCCCCCCCAAAAAAAAACAGCTGTCGATTCCGGACCTACGTGCGCCGCTGACGTCAGCCTCGTTGTCAGTTGGCGGCTCCAATTATTCCACAGATCTACGTATATAACTATATTGTAGCATTACCAAAGTACCAGGCAAGACGTGGGTTTGGTAGCCCGCTCTTTATTTCACAAATCAAGAGCTCAACATGTGACCCAACACACGCAAGCGCCCTGGATCGCGCTTTAGAATAGAATAGAATAGAATAGAATGCCCTTTATTGTCATTTTATAATTTACCGTATGTATTCTAATTATCGGGCATATTCTAGTAATCGCCCAGTGTGTGTTAGCGTTAACAAATAAAAAACATTGATACCTCTAATTATCGCCCATGCTGCTAAAATTCCCCCCAAAACTTATGTTTTCCTCCCGGACCGTATGCCGAAGTCATTGCACAAGTTTAAATATGACTGATTTGACAGCACCTCGAATGTCCCATTTAAATTGTTTTTCTCCATAAACTACAGTGCCTTGCGAAAGTATTCGGCCCACTTGAACCTTTCAACATTTCACCACATTTCAGGCTTCAAACATAAAGATATAAAATTTAAATTTTTTGTCAAGAATCAACAAGTGGGACACAATCGTGAAGTGGAACGAAATTTATTGGATAGTTTAAACTTTTTTAACAAATAAAAAACTGAAAAGTGGGGCGTGCAATATTATTCGGCCCCTTTACTTTCAGTGCAGCAAACTCACTCCAGAGGTTCAGTGAGGATCTTTGAATGATCCAATGTTGTCCTAAATGACTGATGATGATAAATAGAATGCACCTGTGTGTAATCAAGTCTCCACACCTGCTCTTTGATAGTCTCAGGGTTCTGTTTAAAGCGCAGAGAGAACCATGAAGACAAAGGAAGACACCAGGCAGGTCCGAGGTACTGTTGTGGAGAAGTTTAAAGCCGGATTTGGATACAAAAAGCTTTAAACATCTCAAGGAGCACTGTGCAAGCAATTATATTGAAATGGAAGGAGTATCAGACCACTGCAAATCTACCAAGACCCGGCCGTCCCTCCAAACTTTCATCTCAAACAAGGAGAGAAGACTGATCAGAGATGCAGCCAAGAGGCCCATGATCACTCTGGATGAACTGCAGATAACTACAGCTGAGGTGGGAGAGTCTGTCCATAGGACAACAATCAGTCGTGCACTGCACAAATCTGGCCTTTATGGAAGAGTGGCAAGAAGAAAGCCATTTCTCAAAGATATTGTCAGGTTTATTTCGCTGACTGAATAAGTGAATAGAAGAGCAACAGCAAACAAACCACAAGTGAGACAGAATATTAAGTCTTTTCTCGCGAGGAGTGCAGTACAGATAGCTTAATACAATCTCTACACACTGAATATCTGTAGGCACTCCCGCTCTTTTTATTTGGATTTGCCCTACCCACAGTGTGAGACATAAGACACTAAAGGGGAGGAGGAAAGCCTGTGGGCTTTGTCTCGTAAGCAAAAATCACTAGGTGTTTACATACTGATAAGAACATCTGGGAAGAGGAGTTTGAGTGGACTGGATACAGGAGAAAAAACCTTTGACCTCTAGTTAAAACATAGCAAGGGAAGTTTTACGACATTGTGTAGGATGCAACAAGCTGTTATTTATTACTGGTTATATACATTCCAACCTAATCCTACGATCAAGATAGTTGGGAAACCCTGACTTTAATGGTCACTTGGAGGTTCATCTGGGGTGCAGGACAGCAATGAGGCATGTTGTCTAACAAAGTGGTCTTTGTTAGAAAGGAACTGTCCTTCTGTGGTACATCATAAAAACAGCAAGGCCAAACAGCAAGCATATATTGCAGTAATATTGCGGTAAGGCATTGATTAGAGAACGCATGATAACATATATATACATTTTTCCAACAATTCCCTCCGGTTTATCATAAGTTCTCAGAGACCATCTTATCACCTAAAAGCGGCCATTTCAAAAAGATTTTCAGCCGTAGGATCACAAATTTACACCCGGGAGGAGATTGAGCCTTAATAATCAATGTCAGAGTCGGGAAACAAACATATATATATGTTAATTATATATAACACCAGGGAGCTTAATTTTGTCCGATCGCGCAACTGCAGCGCACCGCCGAACGCGCAACTGCACTGCGCTGGTCGCATTATTGTGACAGACCCGTCGCTGAAATTTAGAAAGTGTTTTTAAAGTCCTGATGTACTTTCCAAATTTTAAGTGGACCTCACTGCGCAGGGAGCTTAATTTGGTCCGATCGCGAGCCGCAGCGCTACACTGTCACATAGCTTTAAGAGCGTCTTTGTGTTTTAGGATGGCTTTACTGCTCCCACTTGCTTCCTTTGGAGGCATGATTAGAGTTGATGTACTGTATTTTTCCGTGTATAATGCGCCCCCATGTATAATACTTTGTTGATGCTGGAAAAAAGCCTGTACCGATGTATAATACGCACCCAAGTTTTTTTTTTTTTTCAAGTCCCAATGATCGTCACACACGCAGGGAGGCAATGGGTCCCATTTTTATAGTCTTTGGTATGGTCTTAACTAGGCTGGATGTATTTTCTTTTTGTTGCCGATTTCTCCGACTGCCCGTAAAGGCACCACCGCCATCAGATGAAAAGAGAGGAAAGTGACGTGCGGACATGTGGAAAAGGCGGCTCTGTATGGGAGAGACGTTGAAGAGGAATAAAAACACCCTTGGAAACCAAAACTTGCCCCTCGTCGTGACTCGGAGCCGCAACAAATGTTTGGGATTTGTGTAGGGTACATTGTGACAGCAAACGAGCAGGTGATCGAGCAAGCGTCTGATACGAGAGCTTTGCGTTCGTATGGAGCGTGTTTGAAGTGAACAGCAGAGAAGAAAGGAACAAGGCAAAGTGTTGTGAAATAAAATATTACCTGTAATACACATTTTGTTATTTGCTGATTGAAACTGCTAATTAAACTGTGAATTGAAACTAATGGGAAGAAAACTGATTTCTCACTCTTTATATAGCTGACGTGTCTTGCGCATCCGTTCTGCGCATCGGATCCATAGTGCGCATGCGCAGTGATACTGCCTCCGTATGACGTCCGGTCCGCGATGGAGATTAAAACACAAACAATATTTGACAATAACACACCATCAAGGATTGCACCATCGCATCAAACGATGTGTCGTCAATTATGAATTTTACTGACTAAGTGTGTTGGGCAGGATGGCTGAATGCGATGCGCGATTGACAACAAACAAGAAGGTAATTTCAAGTTTTATTTCGAGGGAGATTTGTCATGTCTCGTCCCCAGTTTTGCTATGTGTCTAGGTTGCCATAGTTTCTGTTCGCGTCGCCCCTCCTTTCCTGTGTCACCTCAATCAATGTAACGTGTTTTGTATTTAAGTCCTGTCTGCCCCTCGCTCACCGTCGGATCATTGCATGTGTTACTGTCATGATGTCTGTTTGGTTTCTGTTCCTGTCTTTGGTAATGTCACCCTGTCTTTTTGTTCCACGTCTTTGTCGGTCAGTCCTGTTGTTGGTTTTGTTGTACCATAATTTGCTTAAAAAAAAAATAATAAAATAAAAAAATAAAAAATTGTACCCATGTATAATGCGCACCCCAGATTTTAGGACAATAAATTAGTTAAATTTTGCGCATTATACACGGAAAAAAACGCAGAGTAACGAGAATGTAATAACGAACGGAGTCAGTCTGCATGCGGGTCCTCTCGGCTCATCTCGCGAGGTTTGACAACCGAAATTTCGTCCGACATCCGAAGCAAAAAAGTCTCAAATTTTTTGTTCGTATACCGATTTGTTCGAGGACCGGGACGTTCGAAAACCGAGGCTCCACTGTAGTCTACATTCCAACATAAACATACAATCAAGATAATTTGTCAACCCTAACAACCCTCATCATGAAAAATGCTAGAAGAAATGCATAAAAGCAACAACGAAAGAGCGACTTAGAAAGTGTGTGGCGAAGTATATCTGACACTATTCCAATTTTTTCCAATCTCTGACTTTTACTGGTATATTTTTTTAACCAGCTTTGTTAGTGCTGTGCTACCGTGTTGCTGCTTTGTTACCACCGCGTCTCAGTGACTTTTACCGGTCTTTTGTTTTTTCCAGCCCGATTAGTGAAGTGTTTCTTCCGTGTTTCTGCGGTATTACTGCCGCGTCACAGGCAGTGTTTGGAAAGAAATGTTAAGGTACTGTAATGTCCTGTATTATTTGTTGTCGTATCTGGGCGTGTGAGGGTGGGGCCAGGAGTGAGAAGTGACGTCATGCGGGTGGGTTGTCCGGTCTGGTTAGCTTGGCAATCAGTTAGTGTGTGAAGCGCATGGGTGTGGGTTGTGGCCACCAGCAACTCCTGTTTGAATGTATTTTTCTGTTGCCTATTTTTGTTATAATAAAAGCAGCGATCAAACCGTCTGAACATCCTTGACGCACTGCAGGGGCATTACAGTATGTATGTTATTAAAACTTTAAAAGGGCTTTCTGTGTACCGTCTTTCTTTGTAAATAACTCTCATGCACATGCGGCTTTTAGTATGGTGCGGCTTATACAGGCTTTGCAGTCACGTGATTTTATCACGTGATTTTGTGTTATGCCGCCATCTTGGCGGTCAACCGGTCAGCTCGTTCCTACGTGTTTGTACAGATTCAGTTTGATTTCTGCGCTACATTTTCACAGATTTCATCCAAATTATGGCTGGTTTGCTATCCAATGAAGTTGGGCATTTGGATGAAGAATCCAAGAAACGTTACCGAGAGAAGTTGAACCTTGTTGGCACAACGGATCCGTACCTTTTACCAAGAAGCATGCTAAAATCACCTGAGCATTTTGCAACAGCCGACCCGCCTGATCTCTCATATTCCAGATATTTATAATTACCTCGTCGATTCACCATCTCCGTACACTGGAAAGGACCTTAAGGCATACAAGAGTCTGGATGCCTACAAGTATTTTACAGCAGGTTTTGTGCATGATGGGCTGATATGGCAGATTCCAAACAAGAATCGATTTCTTCTCATGACCAAGGTAAGGAAAATATCATATTGAAATCTGAGAAATTAATTCCTACAATAAAACATTACATAATTTCCATCAATTCAGTATAGAGCTTATGCAACAATTTCCACAAAAATACTTTTTAGAATTCATGCTTGATAATTCATTTTGGTCTCTTGCTCAAAATGAACCAGGTTTAAATGTTCAAGCTAATTTAATGAATGATTCATGAGAAAATTTACCAAATGCCAGGTAAAATATGCATAAATGGACAGTAAGAGGTCTAGCCTTGTATATTATATCCAAATTAGGGACTGATAATAATATAAGGTATGTCATTATCTGTTTCAGGTAAAACACTCTCAACGGATGAATGATCCTTCCCTCAGACCTTGGGTAGCAATAGCGAAAGATGGTCAGATCCTGTGCTGCCACTGTACCTGCATGGCTGGATTGGGTGAAACATGTTCACATTCAGCAGCATCCCTGTTCGCCCTGGAGACATTAATACGTATGAAGACGGCCACTTCATGCACATCACTACCTTGTCAGTGGCTGAAACCATCAGCATCGCACATAGAATATGCTGAAGGATGCAATATCGATTTTGCCCGTCCAGCCCAGAAACAAAAGTCAGAAGTTTCAACTCCTGAGGAAAGTGCTGCGAGAAAACTGATGAATGTTCCTCCACCAACTGAAGAGCAGAAAGCTGCCTTTTACAAGGCTTTGTCTGAATGTGGTGGAAGACCAGCAATTTTGAGCATTGTCCCTGACTATGCTGACAACTTTGTGCCAAGGGCAGTGTAGCAAAAGCTTCCTGTACCTCTCTTACAGCTGCACGATTCTGGCAATATGAAACTCAGCCCAGATGAACTTGCAGTAAAATGCCGGTCAGAGCTGGAAAAGTTACATTCCATTACCAGAGAGCAGGTTTGTATTTTTTTCGCACTTAGTAATTAATATATATGTAATAAATAATTTATTGTTTTCCAACCTGTTACAAATAATCTAATCATAGTGACATTTTTTTTATTAAAATGCGGTTCAAGAAGAGTCCAGGGGCCAAGCAACATGAACAACTTGGTTTCAACAAAGAGCTGGGCGAATTAGTTCATCAAGTTCTGCACGCAGATTTTTACACTCTGCAGTGAGGGAATCCATTGCTTCCCCAGTGATATCCGTCTGTGTGGCAGTAGTCACCATGCCTTTTCGAATCTTAGCGTGCACCACATCTTCACCAGCGGGTAGTTGATCATTTTCACAAGGGACAGACTGGGAAATATTGACAAGTGCTGCTGCCAATGCCCTCTTGCGCTGCTTGAGATTTTGTCTTCTCTCAAAGGTTTTCATTGAACATTTGAGTTTTCGTTTGTGAGGTGACTGGGTATGCTCAAATATACTTGGCACATAGTCTGGGGATAGTGGATCTTCACTTTTTGCACCTGAAACAATTAAACAATCACATTATTTATAATGACTACCATAAATAATTAAGCACGTTGTTGAAGGGGATATACCCAGTTCAATTTGTTTCGTAATGGCATTTCATAACTTGACATATTA
This sequence comes from Syngnathus typhle, assembly GCF_033458585.1. Classification (NCBI taxonomy): domain Eukaryota; kingdom Metazoa; phylum Chordata; class Actinopteri; order Syngnathiformes; family Syngnathidae; genus Syngnathus; species Syngnathus typhle. Next base: position 2,694,558 of record NC_083738.1, on the reverse strand, counting down.
AAAAACTGAATAGAGTGAAATCATTCAGATACTGTACCTGTCTGTTCAAGTTGCTACCATTTTTATTTTTTTGTTTATTTTTGCATGATGCCTCATCTGATTAGCTTGAAAACCTAACCAATACAAATGTTAACCTTGTGCCAATGGCTTGAAAACTTTACCAATGTAGATTTTACCTTGTGCCAAATGAAGTAACAAAAAGCCTCTTGTTCAAAAATGCCTCATTAAAAAAAAATTGTTTCACAAGGTTCATAATTTTTTGGAAATTTCTTAATGGGTGAACTGAAGAAATCATCCCATTCCCTGCCTTGCTGCTCTTGCTGCCTTTCTAAAAATGCACCCGGCATTTTCAACAATCATATTTGTACCACCCCATATTGTATTATTTCACATTTTGTGAAACAAATTAGGAGTGAATAGTTTGTTTACATACCTGATATGAAGTGCTCATTGCATATCCTTGTGCAAATCGTAGGTTTCCATCGTTCACGACGAATCGCCGCAATCCATTCATCGCGTTTTTGGATGTTTGCCGAAAATCTATAGAAGCTAAGATTTGGTTTATCGCCTCGTCTATTGCTACATCCAACAACACAGCAGGTTTCCGGCATTTTTAAGCTCAAATAGCAGCAGATGTAACAAGAAAGCGTGTGTGAGTCGTTGATCGGCACTGAAATGTTGACCGGCAAGATGGCCGCCAAGCTAATGAGCGCGGCTGATGACGTCAGCTGCAAAGCCTCTATTGGTGAAAAAAACAAAATTTCCCCCTAATTTTGTTCGTTTAGTTTATAATCAGGTGCGGCTTATAGTCAGAAATTACGGTATGTGTCTGGCAGAGTTTGGAGCTGATTGGGCAAACAGGCAGACGTGGTCAGGAACAGGCAGTGGCTCAGGCCAGGCAGGAATCAGGAGTGGCCGGAGGCAAGCAAGTCAGTCGGAGAATGGTCAGTGAGCTATGGGTAGCATCACATACGAACTGACAAAGGTGTGGCTGGAGAGTTGAGGTTATGTTGATGTGTTTTATTGCTGCGGGGCGTAGCTGTGAGGGAAGTGCGTCATTGGGGCGTGGCTGTGAACAATGTGCGTAGTAGACGGGCGCTGGCCAGGGTGCTGGAGCAGCAGACCCGTGACAGTTCGATATCAAACATTTGGGCGCTAGCCAGGGTGCTGGAGCAGCAGACCCGTGACAGCTCGATATCAAACATTTCTGCCAAAAATACAATGGAATCCCAGGAGTAAACCGCTTCAGTACTTGAATATTCAGTTTTTGATGCAAAATGTACGCATCTAGCGCAAAATACAGACCGCATAAGGCTGTGCTCCAGCTTTTGCTGTACTGTATTTAAGTTGTTTTTCATGGTTGCTTCGCTTATCGACGCCGCTTCCGGAACAAATTAGCGTTGAGATCCGGGGTTCTGCTGTACTCTATATTTGGGAGTATCGTTAAGGATTAAAAAAGCAAGAAAAACAGAAGTCCACTGAATTATGCTCCTTTTGTTAAAAAATAACTAGTGAAATATTTAATGTATGGCTTCTTAGAGGTCTGTCTTTAAACGGTAAAACTATGGTAACTAAAGCAAAAGGAATTTCAAGATCTACTGATGATACCCTTTCTTTGTACGTACATGAGCGCGGTGGTGCACTCCCACCCAGCCTTCCTGGTGCTGGAGACACATCTTTCATTATCATTTAATAAGTAACTACACACTCAAGTTACTGTTCTACAAACCGGATTCGGTTGAAGTTGGGAAATTGTGTAAAATGTAAATGAAAACAAAATACAATGATTTGAAAATCCTTTTCAACCTATATTCAATTGAATACACTACAAAGACAACATCTTTAATGCTCAAACTCATAAACTTTATTTTAGTTTTTAAATAACTTAACTTAGAATTTCATGGCTGCAACACGTGCAGTAGAAGTTGGGAAAGGGCATGTTTACCACTTCGTTACATCATCTTTCCTTTTAATAACACTCAATAAACGTTTTGGAAGAGAGGAGACTAATTCTCTTAGCTTCTCATGTGGAATTCTTCCCCATTCTTGCTTAATGAACCGTTTCACTTGTTCAACAGTCCGGGGTCTTCCCTGTCGTATTTTACGCTTCATAATGCGCCACACATTTTCAATGGGAGACAGGTCTGGACTGCAAGCGGGTCAGGGGAGAACCTGGACTCTTTTACTTTGAAGACATGCTGTTGTAACACGTGCAGAATGTGGCTTGGCATTATCTTGCTGAAATAAGCAGCGGCGTCCATGAAAACGCTTGCTTGGATGGCAGCATATGTTGCTCCAAAATCTGTATGTACTCTTCAGCATTTATGTTGCCTTCACAGAAATGTAAGTCACCCATGCCATTGGAACTAATGCACCCCCATACCATCACAGATGCTGGCTTTTGAACTTTGCGTTGATAACAGTCCGGTTGGTCCGCTTCCTCTTTGGGCCAGAGGACACGACGTCCAGTGTTTCCAAAAACAATTTGAATAGTGAACTCATCAGACCACAAAACACTTTTCCATTGTGCATCAGTCCATTTTACATGAGCTCGGGCCCAGAGAACCCGGCGGCGTTTCTGGATGTTGTTCATAAACAGCTTTTGCTTTGCATGGTAGAGTTTTAACCTGCACTTACTGATGTAGTGATGAACTGTATTTACTGACAGTGGTTTTCTGAAGTTTTCCTGAGCCCATTTGGTGATATCCTTTACACACTCAAGTCGTTTTTTAAGGCAGTGCCGTCTGAGGGATCTAAGGTCACGGTCATTCAGTGTTGGTTTCCGGCCGTGGCGCTTACGTGCAGTGATTTCACCAGATTCTCTGAACCTTTTGATGATATTATGGACCGTAGATGTTGAAATCCCTTAATTCCTTGCAATTTTGCTTTGAGAAATGAAACTGTTCAACTATTTCCTCACGCAGTTGTGGACAAAGTTGTGGCGGCTGTGGCTCAGGCAGTAGAGTGGGTCATTTAGTAGCCGCAGAGTTGGCGGTTCGATCCCAGCTCTGTCACAGTCACACGTCGTTGTGTCCTTGGGCAAGACACTTCACATACCTTACCTTCAGGTTGCCATTGTAAATGAGAAAGTGTTCTCAATTGGCTTACCTGGTAAAACATTGAATAAAAAAAAGTGGTGAACCTCACCACACCCTTGCTTGTGAATGACTTAGCATGTTTGGGGATGCTCCTTTTATACCCAATCATGGTACCTACCTGTTCCCAATTAGCCTGATCACATGTAGGATGTTCCAAATAGGTGTTTGATGAGCTTTTCTCAGTATTTTTTGCCACCTTTCCCAACTTCTATTGGAAGTGTTGCAGACATGAAATTCTAAGTTAATTATTATTTGGCACAAAATAATTAAGTTTATCAGTTTGAAAGTTAAATAGGTTGTCTTTGTAGTGTATGCAATTGAATATGGGTTGAGAAGGATTTTCAAATCGTTGTATTTTGTTTTTATTACCATTTTACACAATTTCCCAACTTCAACCGAATCCGGTTTGTACATGATCTAACTGACTGTTATTGACTCACCTAATATGACGAAATGATCACCTCACAAGCGGTATATGCCATTATGAGAAGAATCCCACTTCGACATGTTCTTGGTCCTTTTTATTTTTGGCTGCTATCCATTTGCAATGCATTGGTTCTTCTTTTGATAAGTCTGTAAAGTTCTTGCCACTTTGTTTGTCCCACTTGTCACACCCTGGTTGTCTACCGTTCTCAAAGTGTGGCTTTTGCGTTTATGCAAAGTAGCGACATGTTTTCAATACTGCTAAAGCAGCTTTGTTTACAGTCGACACAGCACACTGCACACAGCGTGGGATGCGTGACATCAATGCTCTACTGCAGGGGTGTCCAACTCCAGTCCTCGGGGGCCGTATTCCTACATGTTTTCCAAGTTTGATCATTTCATCCTCACGTTCTGCAGGAGCCTGATAATTGAATCAGGTGTGTTTAACGAGGGAAACTTGGAAAACATGTAGGAATGCGGCCCCCGAGGACTGGAGTTTGAGACCCCTGCTCTACTGACTGAGAGCCAGTGTAAGAACTTTAGAACTGGAATAATATTCTGAAATTTGTTTTGGTCAGAAACTGAGAACGCCCTGGTTCTGAATGAGCTGCAGCTGTTTGATGTTTTTTTGAGCGAGTTCAGTACTAGATAGAAGAAAAAGACATCTTTATCTCTCATGATAAATATTTATTTGTTGCAGGAATCAGTGTGACAAATCACGAAGACAAAACAGATACTGAAGTCCACGGAGGCCCCCTGCACTGGAAAAACAAATGACGTTTTATTTGCTCAGCCCATTAATTATACACAGATGTTGAATGTTCATTTGATGTTCATTTAATGTGTCGTGAATTAATACTCTTTTGCAGTGCAGGCATTACCAGGAAACCACATTAGACTATTTTGATTAATATTTTACTAGTCCAATTGTGGCTAAGGGTCTCCACTCTAATCGGAGTGCCTAATGCGGACACAGACACTCTGTTATTGCGTTACTTTACATAAACAAACGGCAAATTTGAGCAATGCACTGAAGTTCTGAATGGCCGAAATGGAGAAGATTTTCCTTCATGAACAGAGGTGCATCGAAAATTTTGTCCAAGCATATACAGTATCTCACAAAAGTGAGTAGACCCCTCTCATTTCTGCAATGTTTTAATTATATCTTGTCATGGGACAACACTGAAGAAATGACACTGAGACAATGTTAAGTAGTCACTGTAAAGCAGGGGTGTCAAACTCATTTTTTTCGCGAGCCGCATTGTAGTCATAGCTTCTTTCGGTGGGCCATTATGACTGTCAACCCAAATAAATGTATGAGCATCTCATATAAACAGTATAAGCTACAAAACAAACTGACAACTCGTTTTCAAATCAGAGGAGTAAAAACTGGTAAAATATTAAAAATATATAGTATATATTATTAAAAGTGAAGACAATTTGCAATTCTAGTAATGACAAATTTGATGCACAAATTTGTCATCGCGGGCCACATAAAATGATGTGGCGGAGCGTATCTAGCCCCCGGGCCTTGAGTTTGAAAGAAGTGCTGTACAGCTTGGATAGCAAAGTAAATGTACTGTTACTTCAAAGTAACTCAAAATACAACATTGAATGTGTAAAATGCTGGCAACAAAACTGAGCACACCCCAACTGAAAATGTCAAAATTGGACCCAAATGTCGATATTTTGTGTGGCTACTATTATTTTCCAGCACCGCCGTAACCCTTTTAGGCATGGAGTTCATCAGAGCTTCACAGGTTGCCGCTGGAATCCTCTTCCACTCTTCCATGATGACATCACGGAGCTAGTGGATGTTGGAGACCTTGCGCTCCTCCACCTTCCATTTGAGAATGCCCCACAGATGTTCAATAGGGTTTAGGTCTGGGGACATGCTTGGCCAGTCCATCACCTTCACCCTCAACTTCTTTAGGAAGGCAGTGGTCATCTTGGAGGTGTGTTTGGGGTCGTTATCGTGTTGGAATACTGCTCCGCGGCCCAGTTTATGGAGGAAAGGGATCATGCTCTGCTTCAGTATTCCACAGTACATGTTGGCATTCATTGTTCCCTCAATGAACTGTAGCTCCCCAGTGCCAGCAGCACTCATACAGCCCCAGACCATGACACTCCCACCATCATGCTTGACTGTAGGCAAGAAACACTTGTACTTGTACTTGTACTCTTCACCTGGTTGCCGCCACACACGCTGGACACCATCTGAACCCATATCTAAATCCTGAAGACAAGCAGGCTAAGGATATGGGTTACTAGAACCATGTCCTGTGGTCTGATGAGACCAAGATAAACATATTTGGTTCAGATGGTTTCCAGCGTGTGTGGCGGCAACTGCACGTATATATGTATTACACTGTATATATGAGGTGCTCATACCTTTATTTGGGTTGACAGTCATAATGGCCCTCCGAAAGAAGCCTACTACAATGCGGCCCGCGAAAAAAATGAGTTTGACACCCCTGCTTTACAGTGACTACTTAACATTGTCTCAAAGGGTTATTTCTTCAGTGTTGTCCCATGACAAGATATAATTAAAACATTGCAGAAATTAGAGGGGTGTACTCACTTTTGTGAGATACTGTACTGTATAATCACAATCAATGTCAGTATCATCATAAAAAAACAAGATAAAAACAAAACATAAGAAAAATATTTACCAGAGATGGGTCATTGCAAGTTGTTCCTCAGGTTGTACTCAAGTACATCTGTGCTGTGCTGCTTAAAGATCTGGAGATGGAAAGACAATTGTATGAGTTAGAGAAGTGATTTCAAACTGGTGGTAAATGCAAAATCTGGGATGCTGTTCAGTGGCGCACTGGTTAGCACACTCGCCTCACAGTTCGGAGGGTGTGGGTTTGATTCCACCTCTGGCCCTCCCTGCATGAAGTTTGCATGTTCTCCCCGTGCCTGCGTGGGTTTTCTCCGGGCACTCCGATTTCCTCCCACATCCCCAAAACATGCATGGTAGGCTGATTGAGCACTCCAAATTGCCCGTAGGTGTGAGTGTGGATGGTTGTTTGTCTCTGTGTGCCCTGCGATTGGCTGGCAACCGGGTCAGGGTGTCCCTCGCCTACTGCTCGCGATCCCCGTGGGGACAAGCGGTACAGAAAATGGATGGATGCGTATCATACGTTCTGTGCACAAATGACTTGTATTTTGTTTACTCGTTTGATTGGCAATGGCATTGTAATAATCAAATGATGTCAGTCAAATGAAGCCTTACCAATTTCAATTGAATATATAATGACATAGTATGAACTTTTCAGCTTACATAAAGCCTCCCAGAACGTGTCGCGTTTGCCCATGCTGGTGACTAGTGAAAGGAAATAGATGTGACGGGGCACTTGTGCTGCAGAGAGGCTGCTCATTTCGTGTTCTTATATCAGCCACGGAGAGGTTAATCTAGGGCTGTTTGATTATGGGTAAAAATCATAATTACGATTTTTCTGTTAAATATTCACGATCATTTATACGATTATGTTTTAGAAATTCGAAATGCATTTATTGAACATGTTTGAAAAAAGAATCTCCTGTTAACAGTGTTGGGAACGTTCTTTTTCTACACAAACTAGTTCAAAGTTCAGTTCACAAATGTTCGGTTCATAGTTCAGAATTGAAATTTTAAGAACTAAGTTTATGGTTGCAAAAATGAAATGTTCATAGATCTTTTCTTCCCCCAATCAATAAAGAAAGGGTGAGTGAGGGGCAAGCTGGTCATCGTGCGACGAGTCACTGTCTATTGCGCATGTGCGGTTCATTGTGATTGCCTCCCAACAGGCTTACCTGTATGTCAATCAAGCTATGGGATCGATTCTAGCCTCTACTACTGGTCGATGTCACGCGATCGACCAGTAGTAGCTTACTTTGGTGACGCCCCTGACCACGGTTGCAGTAATGCTGAAAGCAATGTGACTTCATAATTTACTAGTCGTATTGAAACGTACTGAAACATTTTGGCAGAGCGCTGTGTACAACCAGTATGGATCAACAAATTCATCATTTGATCCATTTGTAAGGCACTCTGCATTATAAGGCGCACTGTGGTTTTTTGGGGTGATTATAAGCTTTTAAGTGTGCACTATAGTGCGGAAAATACGGTAAGCCTTGTTTACAGTGTGTTTAGCAAGGTTTTATTTTGAAGTTAAAGAAGAGAAAACCTGGCTTTCTTGAACGAAGCTAAACTGCTGTTCAAAACCATTCAATGGCCCAAAATTATTGCGTTTACAAAAACGTCCACGGAACAAAAATACTGAACGTAGCGTTCAGTTCACATTTTTCCAAAATATGAACGAGTTTATGAACTTTTGTTCTTTTGTTGTTAGGGTTGAGTCGCGCATAAACATCTCAGAACGGAAATACCAAATAATCGTTTGTCCTCGAACATATACATTTTGAGATTGCCTTGTGTCAAAATCGTGATTATGATTAGAATTTGATTAATTGGGCAGCCCTGGGCTAATCCTAAATAGAGATGTAGATTTCCATGTAATGAGATGAGATCCATGTAAATTTTGGTGCCAGTTGATAGGTGACATTTTAAGCTAAAGTCTGTACAATGATTTCAAATGGGGAAATTGTGATCGCTTCCGACCGTGACGTCATAAACCTAGACATGGAGGGGAGGGGTGTGTTGCACTATTCCTCGTAAAAGGCGGGTGTTTTTAAAGAAATTCATTGTATAATTATTCCTCCAAAATCAATGGATAAAATAGAAAATTCTAACTTTTTTTCATTTTCCTGACAAAACAAAAAAGGAAGTGGGCTATTTAGCAAAAAAATGAAGTTCTTCGTTTTACTGTCCCTTGGGTGAACAATACATTTGCATTGTTTTTGTCGAGCAAAAAAGTTCCATATGATACTTTGTGTGTCATGTTTTTAAACAGAGAGCAGAGGGGCAGCAGTTAGTGCTTCTTTGGTTGAAACCATCTTCCTCTTAAACACATACAGAAGACATACCAACATGTTGGTAGACAGGCGGCTTTGCATGGATGAATACTTGCATTCGAGACAGAGTTGGCAAACTCCCCTTTTTTGTTTTATAAATACTGGTGCTAAAATTAAACGGTAATAAGCCATTTTTTATGCCGAAATATCAGTACAATAATGGTACTTGTGCCCCGTGCAACACTACATTGAGGAGCAAAAATTACACCCAAATCTTCCTACAATCCTCTTCTGTCTTTTGTCAAGCTCCTCACTCTTTGAGGCAATTTTTAGTGTGAGCTTCTGGAGTAGAATGTATACGGAATTCAAAGAATCGCATGACCCATATGTGTGGCTGTTTCGCTGAAAACCCGTACATGCATTTGCAGTGTGTGTGAAAGCTTCAGTTCCTATTAGGGATGGGCGATACCAATGATTTTGGAATCGATCCGATACCAAGTATTTCCTACCCAAAATACCCGATATTCGATCCGATATCGATACCGGAAGTGTAATTCCCCGCCAAAAAAACAATTTAAATGCAGAGGCATTCTTGCTCTTGGAGAGTCATCTATTGAATTTTGTAGAAAAAAGTATTACGTTATGTACATGTATTATTAACCTTTTTAGACATTAGTGCATTAGTGGAAGATGCATATTAATAGTATAACTTTAATAAAAAGGAGCTATTCTTTACTTTTTTCTCTCTCTCTCTCTGTTGTTGGGAAAAAGTTTTGTCTTTTAGTATAATCTAAAAAGAGACATGGTACCAACAGAGATGCAGGGCTTAATCGTCATGAGCAGCAAAACTATCAATTTGTAAAGCCACTGGATACTTACATTTAATATTGTAATACTTTAGTGTTGTTTATAGGAAGTGGAGTTACAAATAAAACGTATGGCGTTCGACCACAAATTGAAAAGGGGAAAACTTTATTTATAAATGACTGACTAAAGCGTAGTAATTATTGCTTCGAATAGCACATCAACCACAAATGCTTACGATTTTTGGTTAGCACCTGATACCTGGATATGTCTTGCCTTTCTGAAACGCTGCTTCTAAGGTACTTTGGTACCTTAGCCTCGGTGTGGCTGCAGGGTTTTCCGTCGCTGCCTTAGTGTCTGCGGCACGTTTCAACTGCAGCTCTTCATGAACCGTGGGGTGAATTTTGCTTAAATGTTTTGTCAGGTTTGAGGTGTTGCCACATTATTTAATTGATTTCTGACATATTTCACATTTTGCCTCGTTGTTATTAAGTAAAATATAATATCCCCAAACCAGACTTCTCTTGCGTTCGGACTGGGCCGCCGCCGTGGCCATGCTTGTTTGTGTTTGTTTGGATTGGAACGGGGGGCGGAGGAGGAGGGCTTGGCTTGTGAGAAAAGGGGGCGGGAGCAGAGCAGAGCAGGACACGCCGGTGCAGCAGGCGGAAGGAAAAGTAGTGCTAGCATGAGTGCAAGTCGTCAAATTGGAGCAGAAAAAAATGAGGAAAAATATAATTAAATAATTGTAAGTATCGATATTTTAGCTAGGGAGATCGATACTCAAAAATAAGCAGCCTGGATCGATATATCGATATTTTGGTATCGATCCGCCCATCCCTAGTTCCTATCCTCCAGTTGCCATCCTCCAAAACTGTGGCAGACAGCACAATGCTGCTCCACTGAAAAACAAGGACAACATTTGCATTTACCATTCACCAAATCATGATTTACCAGAGTCCACAGGAAAATAGACGATCCAAAGGAAAGACCAACACGTAACCAGTTGGGGGAAGCAGTGTCACGCTTGGAACTTGTAAACACGGGCCTGGACCCAACTGCAAACATACAGTGGTAAACATTAATGCATTTGAGTCATTTCCACACTTTAATACATGGTTAGTTTCAAAAATTGCTCTTTGGTGCACCTAATTTAGGTGCATATGTGCCCAAACTTTGTGATGTAGTGACTAAAAAAAAATTATTCTAAAGGCGGCCAGAGAGGCATATGAATGGCTACTGTATCATAACAATGCGGCTTTCAATCTTCTGTTCCCTGCACATTATGTTTATTATGGTTGTCGCTAAGATTTAAGCATGTTTGTATGTTTGCAGAGCTCCTTCGTCTCTGTCAATAAACGTTATGTTAACATAAGTATGCGTCCCGAAAAAAACATCTCTTTCCTGACAATCCTCATTGTGTGTATTCTCTTACAAATAATAATTAAACATTAAAACACCTGCTTCTTATGCAGCTTATATATGAACAAAACAAGATTTCCCCCTAATTTTAGCTGGTGCGATTTATAATCAGGTGCGGCTTATAGTTCAGAAATTACAGTAAACATACTGCACCAACAACCAAGACTCGGGCAGCGCAAAACAACACCTAAATTCCCATACCTCTGCCCACAAAAAGGCAAAAGGCGGTGGCGCACTGGTCAGCACGTCCGCCTCAAAGTTAGGAGGGTGCCATTTCGATTCCACCTCCAACCCTTCCTGAGTGGAGTTTGCATGTTCTCCCCGTGCCCGCGTGGGTTTACTTCTGGCACTTCGGTTTCCTCCCACATCCCAAAAACATGCTTGGAAGGCCAATTGAGCCCTCTAAATTGCCCCTAGGTGTGAGTGTGAGTGCGGATGGTTGATCGTCTCTGTGTGCCCTGCGATCGGCTGACAACCGGTTCAGGGTGTCCACCGCCTACTGCGCGATGACTGCTGGGATAGGTTTCAGCACGCCCGCGACCCCCGTCGGGACAAGCGGTATAGAAAATGGATGGATAAATACCATATACGTTGTGCCTGTCAAGTGACATGGTGGTACGAGATGGTGTAAAATTAGGTAGTGAATTTGGCCCAGGCACATTGGCTATCCCAAACCATGTAGTAGTTCAAAATTTCACCAGGAGATGGTGTTAAAGCTTGACATAGGGGTGACACCAGCTCAGTGGCCTAGTGGTAGAGTGTCCGCCCTGAGGCTGGAAGGTTGTGGGTTCAAACCCCGGCCGGGTCATACCAAAGACTATAAAAATGGGACCCATTGCCTCCTTGCTTGGCACTCAGCATTAAGGGTTGGAATTGGTTGGGTTAGATCACCAACTGATTCCCGAGCGCGGCACCGCTGCTGCTCACTGCTCCCCTCTCCCCCAGGGGATGGATTAAAATCACACGGGGATGGGTTAAATGCAGAGGACAAATTTCACCACACCCAGGTGTGTGTGTGACGATCATTGGGACTTTAATCTTTAATCTTAATCTTAAAGCTTGACATAGGGGTGACCTGATGGAAATTAACAAATCTAATAAATCAAATACCGTTTTTTTCCGTGTATAGTGCGCAAAATTTAACTCATTTATTGTCCTAAAATCTGGGGTGCGCATTATACATGGGTACAAAAAAATTTAAATTTAAAAAAAAAAAATTTTTTTTTTTTAAGTCCCAATGATCGTCACACACGCAGGGAGGCAATGGGTCCCATTTTTATAGTCTTTGGTATGGTCTTAACTAGGCTGGATGTAATTTTTTTTGTTGCCGTTGATTTGTCCGACTGCCCGTAAACGCACCACCGCGCTCCGTGCGCGCACGGGAAAGAGGCGGCTCTGTATGGGAGAGACGTTGAAGAGGAATAAAAACACCCTTGGAAACCAAAACTTGCCCATCGTCGTGACTCGGAGCCGCAACAAATGTTTCGGATTTGTGTAGGGTACATTGTGACAGACAGCAAACGAGCAGGTGATCGAGCAAGCCTTGTCTGATACGAGAGCATTGCGGTCGCATGGAGCGTGTTTGAAGTGAACAGCAGAGAAGAAAGGAACAAGGCAAAGTGTTGTGAAATAAAATGCACAGAACGGATGCGCAAGACACGTCAGCTATATAAAGAGCGAGAGTTGTTTTCTTCCTATTAGTTTCAATTCACAGTTTAATTAGCAGTTTCAAAAAAAAAAAAAATTTAAAAAAATTCATAAAAATTGGGTGCGTATTATACATGGGTACAAGCTTTTTTCCAGCATCAGCATGCCATTTTTAGGGTGCGTATTATACATGGGGGCGCACTATACACGGAAAAAAACGGTAGTTAGCAATTGGGAGGACACGACCTGTTCAAACACGTAGCCACGCACAATTTTGGAATATGAATTTGCTATGCCATAATTTTATAGCAAACAGCTATACAGCTTGAGCAATATCAATATATGTGTTTAGGTTGGAAGAACCCATTATTGTGTTAAGTACTATTATGTGTTGAGATTGATCTTTATTAGACAAGATATATGTGATTCATGTCGCAATGTTTTGTCCAACCTGTATTTAACATTGGTGTTCCATCCATACCTGTTTGCATTAAGTTGAGAGGAGACTTAAGGGCTAATACTAAAAGTAAAGAACGTGCAAAACAGGAAACATCTGTTTCCGGTGATTGCTGCTTGAAGCAAGGTTGGCAAGACAACCAGTGGTTTCTAGCTGGCCTGGACAGGCATCAGCTAAGGAACATTCTCGAAACTTCCAGAAACTTCCAGGAAGGCCACCTGACATGCGGGATGATTTAATTCCAATGAGGTAATGCCAGAAGCCTATAAATAGGTTGACCAGACACAGAGCGGGCGCGCTTCTTCCTAGTCAGCGCGATGGCCGTGACGCTGCCCGGAGTAAAAGAACGAAGACGGATTTTGCATTCTTTTTGAGATTGAACCAAAATCTACTAAAATGAATTTCCAGAGTCTTCGAATTGGACTTTGTCAAATTTTAAGCTTCGAGGAAAGCAGGGGAGAAAGCCACCGGGCAGAAAGGGGAAGTCGCCACTTTTACTTTCTCCTCATGGCCATACCTTTCCTCTTTTTTAAACAGAATTCGGATTTTGGAACAAAGGAGAGCCGATCACTCGACTTGTTCAACCAAATAGGATTTTAGACCTTTAGTCCCCTCTCTTGTTCTGTGTGGGTGAGTCTTGTTATTTTGTTTTTTCGACTTGAAATTATTTTTCTTGCTTATTCATTAAATCTCTTCTTGAGCCTTAATTCGGTATCGATTATTCCGTATTAACTATGTCGAGCATGGTTTTATATGCGGTAATTACAATTTTAAAATGTCTTTATTTCCCTATCATAGTCATTCTTTAAATCCGTTCAATTCTTTTTAAAGTGAAGACCGCTTTAATCCTTAACATCAGGAATTGTCAGATCTGGTTCGAAGTAGTTATCTTGAGCTCAGCTAGGGCGAGGGCACTCTAGTAAATTAACGAATCCTTGAGGTCTTAACAAAGGCATCTAAAAAATATCCGTAACGTAATACCAGCATCAAACAACCGAAGGGAGCCATCATTACGGCGCGGTCATACCGGCGACTTGCCTCGAATTGAGTTACTCGGCTCGCGCGTCGGATAACTTGAAAGGGGTTGGCGTCGTATAGAAATTAGATTGATTCTGGTAGAATTAATTTAACTCGGGTGGTCAGCTACGGATAAGTCCCTTCGCCCCGGCTTATTGAACCCGTTGCCGGGGAGCCGGAGGCACTTTATTGAAAAGTGCACATTTGACATGGAGAACTGACAACCCCTTCTTCTCAGTATTTGAGTGATTTTAGAATGTTTTCCCTAGTGGTAGAGTGTCCGCCCTGAGACTGGAAGGTTGTGGGTTCAAACCCCGGCCGGGTCATACCAAAGACTATAAAAATGGGACCCATTGCCTCCCTGCTTGGCACTCAGCATTAAGGGTTGGAATTGGGGGGTTAGATCACCAACTGATTCCCGAGCGCGGCATCGCTGCTGCTCACTGCTCCCCTCTCCCCCAGGGGATGGATTAAAATCACATGGGGATGGGTTAAATGCAGAGGACAAATTTCACCACACCCAGATGTGTGTGTGACGATCATTGGGACTTTAACTTTACTTTGTCTCAAGAGAATGAAAATAAGAAATTATGCTAGAAAATTAAGTGCAGTTATTACTAACTAATTATTGTTTTTATTTTTATTTCTTGTTTATACTCCTTTATTTTGACTAGAAATGCCAACTATTCTTTTCTTTAAAATCCACTTTTGTTTGACTATTTATTTAACATTGCTGTTCAGATATTCTTACTATCAATGTTGTACCTGAATGTGTTTAATGAACAAAGATTCATGAACTCGTTCATAATTAAAAACATGAGCTGGGGGGTATTCCAGAAAGCAGGTTCAACATACCCTGAGTCTATCCCTGAATTCTCAGTTGACTTACTCTGAGATGGGAGACTGTATTCGGTTCCAGAACAGCTTATCCGAGTTAGTTCAATCAGCTCTGAGACTCTGAGTATTCGGTTCCAGAAAAGCTGATCTGAGTTACCGTCCATCCATCCATCCATTTTCTGAACCGCTTAGTTCCCACGGGGGTCGCGGGAGTGCTGGAGCCTATCCCAGCCGTCATCGGGCAGTAGGCGGGGGACACCCTGAACCGGTTGCCAGCCGATCACAGGGCACAAGGAGACAAACAACCATTTGCACTCGCACTCACACCTAGGGACAAATTTGAGTCTTCAATCGGCCTACCAAGGAGAGGTAACTCACCGGAGATACCTCTAATTATCGCTCATGATAATTTTGAAGGCGGGTTCTCTGCCGGACGCCCTCTTCCTTCTCAGCCCAGGCTCCCAATACTTTTCAGGCTTGGACGATCTTGTTTTCTCCAGCGTGGAACTCATCTCCCTGACTCTAAAGTAAGTTTGAATCTTTTATTACACTGTCGAATTTGTTTTTCACAGCCGGAGTGCCTGGGAGAGCGGAGGCTTTGTGGCCGTTTGTCTGCCGTCGATCATCGGACGCAAAGTATGGCTGCGGATCAAGAGGTTTGTGCGGCTTCGTGCACCAACTGCACCCTTCTCTTAGAGAGGTTGTCCCTGCTAGAGGGACGTGTCCGCCAGTTAGAGCAGAATTGCGCGATAACTTTAGATGTGGCGGATACAGACGCGGGCTGTAGTCAGCCCGCTAGCCCAGTTAGCATTAGTCCCAAGCGGCTTGCTAATCGCGATGAGCCAGGTAAGACGCATAGCCGTCCAAAGTCATCTCGGTCTACTGGCCCTCGCACTTTGGTCATAGGTGACTCCATTACCCGGAATATTACGCTTAAAAATCCCGCCACGGTAATGTGTATTCCTGGGGGCAGAGCACCCGACATAGAAGCTAATCTTAGGGAGCTGACTCGCAATAGGTCTAGTCAACAGCGTAGTTCCATCAACACTAGCTACTCGGACATAGTGATACACGTCGGCTCCAATGATGTTAGGATGAGGCAATCGGAGATCACAAAGAGAAACATAGCGAGGACTTGTGATCTTGCCAGAAAGATGAGTCGGCATCGAGTATTTGTCTCTGGCCCCCTGCCTGGGAGAGGCACTGATGAGAGGTTTAGTAGATTAATCTCCCTTAATTGATGGATGGCTGGGTTCTGTAAGAAGCAGGGACTGTATTTTATAGATAACTGGCCTTCCTTCTGGGGCCGCCCCGACCTGCAGAGGAAGGACGGCCTTCACGCTAACCGTGCAGGCGCCTTCACTCTTTCTAGGAATATAGATTACTGTTTGAGCCACACATGACAGGTCACTTTAGAGCAGGCCGGGTCACAGGTGATTAGACCACCTGTCAAAATGGGTTTGGAGTCTGTTAAGATAAAGTTAACTAGCGCTAGGCTAGACTCCCAGCATGCACATAGCTCCTTGTGTAGACTAGAGCGTGATAGTTTGAATAGTGCTACAGTACACATAAATGCACTTTCTACTGGGGTAGTAGACAAATCCAATCACTCCACCCCGACCGGTTTTGCTGATGAAACGGTGCCGGTTTCAGATAATTTTACACGTGTAACAAATATTTACTATCAGATTCCCACGGTCGTATCATCCCACCGTACTAACAAACATTTGAGAGGTGATGTCAGGCCTAGAGAACACAATCTTACTCGCATCTCGTATAAATATCCTTCGATAGATACGCACCCGGATGGACCAATTACACTTAAACTTGGTTTTATAAATATTAGATCGCTTCATACGAAAGCCATTCTCGTTAATGATCTCATCACAGAACATAATCTAAACGTTTTTGGTCTCTGCGAGACCTGGTTAAAACCTAATGAACTGATGCCGCTTAATGAGGCCTCGCCTCCAAATTTTGTGAGCTCGCATGTGGCGCGTCCTCGAAAAAAGGGTGGGGGTGTCGCCCTCATCTCGAATTCCGAGCTTAGTTTGAGGCCTCGTTCGATCAACGTATTTAAAACATTTGAGGTTCTCACTGTCCGATCCACTGCTTTACCGTCATTTTATCTTGCTGTTATTTACCGTCCACCCGGGGCTTACTCTGGCTTCCTGGATGAATTTTCAGAATTTATGGCTGATCTAGTAACCAATGCGGATAATATAATTATCATGGGCGATTTCAACATCCACATGAATTTACCGTCAGAGCCACTTACTTCAGCGTTTCAGACTTTAACTGATACGTTTGGTTTTACGCAAGCCGTACAGGCAGCAACGCATAAGATCTGGTATTATCCCGAGGAGTTGCAACCTCAAATATAGCAGTACTGCCATACACTACTGTTTTGTCTGATCATTACTTAATAAAGTTTGAAATTCTAGTTCCTTGTCAAAGACAAGAGAGCAATCAGCATTATTGGAGCCGTCATTTCAACTCCATGACTGCAACTGCGCTATCTGAGATACTGTCGCCGGCAACCGCTATATTTCTCACATACGCCGGCTCTATTGATAATCTTACAAATGAATTCAATGCGACATTGTTAAATGCCATTGACGCTGTGGCGCCGTTACGTCTGAAAACTCGCCGTAGAGTGCCTACTCCGTGGTTCACAGATGAAACGCGTACGCTTAAGCAATTATGTAGAAAGCATGAGCGCAGATGGCGTCTAACCAAACTTGAGGTTTTCCATCAGGCATGGCAGGATAGCCTCCTGAAATATAAAGATGCGCTTATCTTAGCAAAAACTCGGTATTTTTCGCAAGTTATTAATCTCAATAAAAATAATCTGAAACACCTATTTGATACAGTGGCAAAGCTGACTCTGCGCCAGCCGACCACCGATAGTTCCTTCCACTCAGCTGACAAGTTCATGAAATTTTTTTGCTCAAAAGATTGAATCCATTAGGGATGAGATCAAGAATACCGTTCCAATATCTCGGTCGAGCTCGCCGTTTACCAACGCTGATGATCATGCAACAACCCTCTCAACTTTTAAAAGCGTGTCTCTTGAAAGGCTTACACAATTGGTTAGTGCGGCTAAACAAACAACATGTTTACTCGACCCTCTTCCAGCCAAACTACTTAAAGAATTATTTCAAATTTTAGGACTGTCCGTCTTAAATATAATCAATCTGTCTATCTCCTCTGGGATAGTGCCAACAGCCTTTAAATCATTAAACCGTTACTTAAGCAACCAAATCTTGACCCGGACTGTCTCAGTAATTATAGGCCAGTTTCAAACCTCCCATTCATAGCAAAACTTCTTGAAAAAGTAGTAGCGCAGCAGCTTATCGATTACATGGTCGCCAATAATCGATATGACACTTTTCAGTCTGGTTTTAGAGCTAATCATTCCGACAGCACTTGCTCAAGTGACTAACAATCTCCTCATAGCTATGGATTCAAACACTTCGTCTGTACTGTTACTACACGATCTTAGTGCTGCCTTCGACACTGTAGACCTTGATATTTTATTAGGGCATCTTAAAAGTTGTGTTGGTATTTCAGGGTCAGCACTAGGCTGGTTCCATTCCTATCTATCAAACAGGACGCACCGAGTGGTCCATGGCAATGAGTCCTCGGAGCTCTATAATGTTACGTGTGGTGTCCCATAGGGATCGGTTCTCGGACCAATTCTTTTTAATATTTTTAATTCCGCTTGGGGACATAATACGTAAATATAATATTAGTTTTCAATGCTATGCGGATGACACCCAACTATATATGCCGTTATCGATGACAGATCCGCGGGATTGTTGTAATCTTGAGGCGTGCCTTGCGGAGATCAAGCAATGGATGTCTCTCAACTTTCTTCGTCTTAACCCAGATAAAACAGAGATGTTGATAATTGGTCCAACTCGTTGTCAACACTTATTCAAGGAAACCGCTATAACTATACATAACCGTACTATCACTCAAAGCGATACTGTAACTAATCTCGGGGTAATATTTGACCAAACTCTCTCCTTTCAAAAGCACATTAAGAATATAACCAGAATTGCGTTTTTTCACCTTCGTAATATTGCAAAGATTCGTCCGATCCTCTCGACCGGTGATGTGGAAACTATTATACATGCGTTCGTCACGTCGCGCCTGACAGTTAGTACAAAATGCTGCTGCAAGGCTGCTCTCTCGGAAAGAAAATTTGATCACATTACCCCAATACTAGCCAACTTACATTGGCTCCCGGTCCATTTAAGATGTGACTTCAAGGTTCTTCTATTAACCTATAAATCACTGCATGGCTTAGCGCCTTCATATCTCGTCGACCTAGTTGTTCCTTATGTTCCGTCTCGTAACCTTCGTTCGCAAAACGCTACCCTTTTAGCGACACCAAGGGCCAAGAAAATGTCTGCAGGCTCTAGAGCATTTTGTATTCGGGCTACAGAGCTTTGGAATGCCCTACCAATGGATATTAGGACTGCTACCTCAGTAGAAACATTTAAGACACGTTTAAAGACACATTTCTATGACATGGCCTTTAACTAACCTGTAGTGGCCGATTCGGCTGGAGTTTGTTTTCTCTCCCTCTCCACTCCCTCCCTCCCCCCTCCCCGGCCGGGGAGGTGGTTAGGTGGCACCCATGCTGACAGCGGCTATCTGGATTCTCGTGGGCCAATTCAGGATGGGGGAACTGCAGCTCAACCTCCTCGAAAACACTGCCAGGTCAATTGAGGGCTCCTTCGGCAGCCCTCTGCTCTGACATGGACATCCACTTTTTATTTCATTGATTTTCATGTATCATTTGTGCCCTCTCTGCATCCATTTCAACCTGGTGATCCTGAAAGGGGGATCCTTCCATCTGTGGTCCCTTCTCAAGGTTTCTCATTTTCCCCCGGTAGGGGTGTTTAAGTTTTTCCTTGCCCTTTTGGGAGCTTAAGATCAGGGGATGCTTTGAGAATAATTGTCAATTTCTGTCTATGTGAAGCCCTTTGAGACTGCTTGTGATTTAGGGCTATACAAATAAATTTTAATTGACTTGACTTTGCCTTAATCAGTACCCAATAAGTAGCGCTCAGTTTAAAAAAAGGTTGGTGACCCCTGTTTTATACCTACTGAAGTAATTTAAAATGTGACGCTGTAGCCTACACCAACACTCAATAAAATACTATTTCAAAACAAACATTGAGTTCTGCTCAGCCAACAGAAAAAAAGTGATGCTCTGCATCCCCTATATCAAGGGTGGGCAAACTTTTTGACTCGCGGGCCGAACTGGGTTCTAAATTTGGACTGGAGGGCCGAACCAGGAGCAGATGGACGTAGTGTTTGTGTGAAGTAATTTAAGCGACCTGTAAAGGTCATTGCATAAAAGATTTTGGCCTTTAGTAGGTAGTAAAGCATGGCTATTCCAAACAAGTTTTTTGAAAACAAATGCATTTATTAACAGCATTAAAAAAATAATAATTTACTAAAAAACTGCTATCACTTCAGTGCCTGCAGGTCAGATTAATGAAAGATGTTTATCTTATGAGATCACATCAAACGGCAAACATTCTGACCAAATATATCATCTTGAAGAATTGGTGAAAGCATACACCCAAATAAAGTAATCAAAACGGCAACACGGTGAGGGGTATCTGAAAATCAGAGCAGAGTTTTAACTCGCAAACACCTGGTAACAGAGGTGAGGAAACGGGAAACACTTCCTTAAAGTAAGCCTTAAGAACTTTACAGGTTAAGATTAGTCGCAAACAGGTGGTGCATCAATGTCCTTGAGCATCCTGCATTGTTTGAAAATGAGAATGGTCGCTAGTTTCAATCCCTGCTATGTGTACAAATCATATTCAAAATGCCTCCCCTTCATTTTCAGTGGAAAGTGTTTTTGGTCTCCCTTTTTTGCTAGTGCGTCATAGTCTGGAGTAAAATATGTTGTGGCAATTCTTAGGAGAGATCCGAGGTGTTGGTCCGTTTACCTAGATCTGTGACGGGTTGATGTTGACGTTCATGTGGCTGAACGTCACGTCGCGTACGTCGAGCCAAATTGGCCACTTTTTTTAAACACTCGGCACTGTGTCCACCTTCCTTGGGCAATTTCCCCACCGAACGCTCCCGGGTGGCCTACATGCTCTCGACAGGAAGAGCCCGGGCAACGGCAGAATGGGCCCGGGATTCCGCCACCTGCCGCTCTCTCTCCGCGTTCGTCGAGGCCTTGCGCATGGTATTCGATCCAGTTTCCTCGGACCGTGAAAAGGCGCGCGAGCTGTGCCAGCTGTCCCAGGGTCGAGAGTCAGTCAGCGACTACGCGATCCGCTTCCGCACTCTGGCCGCGGAATGCGGGTGGAACCAGACGGCCCTGTATGATGTCTTCCTCAAGGGTCTTTCTGGAACCATTCAGGACCAACTCGTTCCCCTCGATCTCCCCGCTGACCGCGACGCTCTCATCGCGCTGGCTATCCGCACAGACAATCGCCTGCAGAACAGGAAGAAGCAGCGCGCAAGCCAGAGCGCGACCTTCTTCCCCCCCGTGGCCGGGTTGGCATCGCCGCACCTCGAGACGCACCGCCAACCATCGAACACGGCACTGCTACCGCCCGGGGCTAAACCCATGCAACTCGGCAGAGCCAAGTTGAGCGCCGAGGAGAAGCAGCGCCGACACCAGGAAGGTTGATGCTATCACTGCGGCGCTCTGGGACATATTGTCGTCTCCTGCCTCGAGAAACGGACAATGAAGGTAAGCACCTTCTCCGGTAGCCAGCAGAAGGGTCCGAGCCTACCCATCGGTACGCTTACCTGTTTCGGGAAAAGCACCCAACTAGGGGTGTTAATTGACTCCGGGGCAGACGAGAGCTTGATCGACTGGGCTTTTGCCCGGAAATTGGGAATAAAAACCGAACCACTAGCCAAGACCGTGAAAGCCAAGGCACTCAATGGGCAGGCACTCAAGTCACTGAACCCCTCTCACTGTCCTTCAGGAACCATCATGAGGATTGATGTTGTTTTAGCGATCAGCGAACGGCGTGGGTGATGTTCGATTTTTTTTTCCTGTGGCCGTGCGCCCCTACTGGAAAAATTCCTGGCTACGCCTCTGTCTGAGCCTGACAGTAATTTTTATTTCAAGTGACGTCAGCAGCGCGGCGCGGCGCAGCGCAGCGCAGCGCGGCGCAGCGGTTGTTTACATAAAGGACAAAAATTCGATCACGGGATGACTGAGATGCCGAAGGGCCCCACATACTACCAGCATCATTAGCGGCTTTGTTTGTAAGTGACACGGAGGATGAAGAGTTTGAAGGTTTTAATGATTTGGAGTGACACAGAAGGTTTGAAAAACTATTATGGCTTTTACGCACGCCCGGTCCTACCCTACGGAGCTCTCTCACCTCCGTGGATGGAATTCGGGGTCCGGCGCTCTGCCCGGTGGCTGTCCGGGGACGGTGGATGGGGCTCGGACATGGTTTTTACACACGCCCAGTCCTATTCTATGGAGCTCTCTTCCACCTCCGTGGCTGGAAGTGCCACCTCCGGGGATGGAAGTCCACGCCGCCACACACCTGGAAGTCCACGGCGGTGCTTGGGGCCGTGTGGCAGTGAACTATTTATGTCATAGTTATTTCATATATTTTATTTCGTAAATTTCGGACTATACGCCGCAACTTTTTTCTCAAATTTTGAACCCTGCGGTTTATAGTCCCGTGCGGCTTATATAGGAATTTTTCCGTGATTTTTGTGATGACTTGATCACTTTTATACAGTCGTAAAAAGGCTGTGGACCGCTGTAGTGCGGCACCGCTTTGCTGGGCGGAAGGATATGTGACACGGTCACTGGGGAGAAAAGTGGTATGTTGATCGCATGTCTATCCGCCAGGCAAATAGTGCCATATAATTCACACAAAGAAGAGACAGAACGAGATCAAGACGGACATTACTGAAAGGAAGCGTTTATACACAAACTGTCATTATGGGGGACAAAAGAAATGCATATGATCCCGCTTTTAAGTTGATGTTGATGACATTGTGTTGCATCACTCTTTTCTTTATTTCCCGGTCACATCTTCTTTGGAGAGATACGCGTCACTCGCTAGTTTAAAGTTATTTAGCCCTTCGTGCATGAATAAAATTAGCATGAACAGACCCTCATCACACTAGAAGAAATGCATAAAAGTGACGACGAAAGAGAGACTGAGAAAGTGTGTGGCGAAGTATATCTAACGCTATTCCAATCGGACCAAGGAGATTGTTGTTGACTTCCGGAAGGGTCACACCCAACACCTGCCGCTGACCATTGACAGTGCTGTGGTGGAGAGAGAGTGAGCAGCGCCAGGTTCCTGGGGGTGCACATCAGTGAGGATCTCTCCTGGTCCACCAACATCGCATCACTGGCCAAGAAGGCCCAGCGCTGCGCTGCCTGTGCTTCCTGCGGAAACTCAGGCGAGCAAGCGCTCCTCCGGCCGTCATGACTACATTTTACCGCCGCACCATTGAGAGCGTCCTCTCCAGCTGTATTGCTGTTTGGGGTGGCGACTGCACTGACTACAACTTGAAGGCCCTGCAGCGCATAGTGAACACGGCTGGTAAGATTATTGGTGCTTCACTCCCCTCCTTGAAGGACATTTACACCTCCCATCTGACACGCAAGGCGACCACGATTGTGAGTGATCTGAGTCACCCCGCTCACTCTTTGTTTGATCTTCTGCCCTCTGGGAAGAGGTACAGGAGCCTGCGCTCCCGCACCACCAGACTCACCAACAGCTTCATACTCCAGGCTGTTAGGATCCTGAACTCGCTCCCCCTTTCTGCGTAGCGTCCTGTACTTTGCGCTATGCTTACTGTCTGCTGTATGCACACTGGCTCAGTTTTGCTCCTCTTATTTATTGGGTTATTTGTTTATTATTTATTCATCACTCATATTATTTATTTATGATTTATCATTTATTGTTTGTGCCTTCTTGTTTTTATTTTGTGTCGTCTACTTGTATGTCTATCGTGTACTATGTCTCGTCACCGTGGGATAGAGGAAACGGAATTTCGGTTTCTTTATGTGTCTTGACATATGAAGGGATTGACAATAAAGCTGACTTTGACTTTGACACTGAGGAGGAAGACTTCGATGGTTTCAGTGCACAGGAGGAAGATGAAGACGATGAAGCTCTTTATTTTACTTTTACTAGTATGTTTTTTTAACCAGCCCTGTTAGTGCTGTGCTACCGTCAGGCCCGTTCTACTGAGTACGTACACGCACTTGTTTGTGAGTGTGCACCGAGCTTTCTGACACGGCTTCCGGTAGTAAATGCGCAGGCGAGCGCTTCCCCATCTACTGGGGAAACGCAGTCATTTCAGGCAAAATGACCAAAGAAAAAAAAGTTTAATAATACAATTTGTTCAGGGTTGGCGGGCCGGATTAAACGGTCCCGTGGGCCGGATGTGGCCCGCGGGCCGTAGTTCGCCCACCCCTGCCCTATACTATAAAGAAAACGCCATTTGCAAAAAAACATAGTCCTATGCTTAAAGTTTGCTCTGGTGTCAGTGCTCGTCATGCCAGATTTTCTCTTCTTAGACTTCAAAATAATACCCTGCTAAACACACTGTAAATAAGGCCACAAACAGTGGCATGGCGCATGCGTCATCAAAAAGCGATGAAAGCACAATGACAGTCGTCGCTCCGGTCGATGAAAACGTCGCACGATGGGCAGCCCCTCTCGCCCTTTCTTGTCAAACAGCAACAATAATGTTATCCTGTTAGAGATCGGTTGCGAGCGTGTGTCCCTCAGTCCCTTACCAGTACACGCGCACACAAGTGTCCGTTTGCAAGATAAGTGACAGACAC
Organism: Syngnathus typhle; assembly: GCF_033458585.1. Lineage (NCBI taxonomy): Eukaryota > Metazoa > Chordata > Actinopteri > Syngnathiformes > Syngnathidae > Syngnathus > Syngnathus typhle. The sequence goes on along the minus strand of NC_083738.1, from coordinate 2,670,131 downwards.
TTGCTCATTCAAATGTCCTCACACCAAGGACTAAGGCGAGCCTAAAATCAAAGTCAAAGTCTGCTTTACTGTCAATTTCTTCACATGTCAAGACACAGAAGATCAAACAAAGAGTGAGCGGGGTGCCTCACATCACACACAATTGTGGTCGCCTTGCGGGTGAGATGGGAGGTGTAAATGTCCTTCAGGGAAGGGAGTGAAGCACCAATAATCTTACCAGCTCTGTTCACTATGCGCTACAGGGCCTTCATGTTGTATTCAGTGCAGCTACCACCCTACACAGCGATACAACTGGAGAGAACACTCAATGGTGCCACGGTAGAATGTGGTCATGATGGCCGGAGGAGCACTTGCTCGCCTGAGTTTCCACAGGAAGTACAGGCGGCGCTGAGCTTTCTTCGCCAGTGATGCAATGTTGGTGGTCCAGGAGAGGTCCTCACTGATGTGCACCCCCAGGAATCTGGTGCTGCTCACTCTCTCCACCACAGCACCGTCGATGGTCAGTGGCAGGTGTTGGGTCTGACCCTTCCGGAAGTCATCAACAATCTCCTTGGTCTTGTTGACGTTCAGCAGGAGGTTGTTGTCCCTGCACCACGTGGCCAGAAGGTCGACCTCCGACCTGTATTGAGTCTCGTCGCCCTCGGTGATGAGACCCACCAGAGTCGTGTCGTCGGCATATTTCAGCACGCGGTTGCTGCTGTAGGTCGCAGTGCAGTCATGTGTCAGCAGGGTGAAGAGCAGCGGACTGAGCAACGTGTGCTCAACGTGATGCTGGCGGAGATATTGTCGCCAACACGTGCTACCTGAGGCCTCTGACAGAGGAAGTCCAGTAGCCAGTTGCAGAGGTAGGTACTGAGGCCCAGCTTGTCGAGTTTGCAGATAAGTCGCTGTGGTACAATGATCACAAACTCCGCCAGTGGCGAGCAGTGCTTGCATACAACTGCAGAGTCCCAGCACCATTTGTCACGGATGTAGACACAGATTGCTCCTCCTCGCGATCTTCCCCTTTTTACAATGGCCCGGTCCACTCGATAGCACGCTAGCTGCTCCAGATGCACAGCAGAGTCCGGAATGTTGACAGTCAACCAAGTCTCAGTGAACACGAGTACACAGCAGTTACTCACTGTCCGGTTCGTAGATCTCAGCAGTCGAATGTAATCCATTTTGTATTCCAGCGAACGAACATTCGCCAGAAGAATGGAAGGCACGGCCGGGCGAGTTGGGTTGGCCGCTAGCCTGGCCCGGACGCCTCCGCGCTCCCCTCGCACACCGCTTCCGAGGCTTTCTATCCGGGGGAGGAGTAGCAGGCCGGAGTAGTCAGAGTTCCTTTAATGTCTCTGTTTCAAAGTTCAGAACACTGCAAAACTCGCTTTCGCTGATGTCGAGTAGAACCTGCCTGCTGTACTTGTAGCACGACGTAGTAAGACGAGACGAACACGCAGAACTGTCGGACAAACACTCATTAAACGAACAAAACACCGTTCGGGTGGGACAGAGAGAGGTCGCTGAGAGATCGCTGCGTGTGCACGCGCCGCCATCTTGATATCAGAGACGTTGCAAGTGACACTGCACAACGAAAGGCAAAAAAAAATTAAAAAATTGAATACTGGTGAGAGCTGCCTACTCCGTACTAACTCTACATACTACTAAGCATCCGCGCCGCTCACTCACCGTGATCGCGAACAACAAAAACAGTATGGCTTATTATTTTGTGATTATGGAGTAAGTTATTGCATATGAAGTTGAAATAAAAAATATAAAATGGAGAATGATTTAATTTGGATTAAGAATCCAACCTAGCCTGTTTACTGTCGTCACAAACACCAATATCACCATTCTTATTACTAGTACAACAATAACAATAATAAAACAAACTTAATACATCTAATAAAAAAATCATACAACTTTCATAAAACTGTTCATTTGTATTTACTATTATTTTAATCTAACTTTTCTGGTAGTGCAATTGACAACAGATTCTCATTTGCAATATCAATTTATCTGCAGGCAGCAAAGGATATAGTTACATATTTACAAGTTCATTTACAAAGGTAATGGTTTGATGAATGTCGGTGCGAATGGTCAGCCCCTATACATTTACATCTAACCAAACCTGGCCCGCTTTGCAAAAAGTTTGGACACCGCTGATGTAGAAAATGAACTTTCCCAACACTGGTTACAACAGTTTATCCTCTACGAGTAATTGTAAAATTCATTGTTCAATCAATCAATCAATCAAATCAATCAATCGTCCATATTTTACATCAAAATGGCAAATATAAACTTGTGCTATTTTGATGTAAAATATGGACGTGATGTGTGAATATTTGCTCGCGTCATTAAAGTCGAATGACGTCATCCCCCCCCCCCCCGCCCCACTTAAAAAAATAGACGAGCGTTTAAGCTTCATTAATGCTAAGCTAAGGTCACTTTTGTAAATTAACACTCATTCCCCGGATTGGCAGTCCAAAGCGGTAAAATTGAATACCACGTTATGTTGAAAACCATATTACTTGCTGTACTCACGTCTGTGGATAAAATAAGATCGAGCGAGTAGATTGGGTACACTCATCTTTGTTCAGATTTTCCTTGCGACCTGAGCTCGAATTTTCCTTATTGGCTTTTTCTTCTGCTGCTTCTTCGGCTGCTGCTTCTTTTGCTGCTGCTTCTTCTGCTTCTTTTTCTGCTTCTTCTTCTGCTTTTTCTTTTTCTTCCTTCGCCTCCTGGTGTGAAGTGCACACTTTAGAGAAGTGCGCCCTGTGTCAGAGTGTGCATGGTACAAGCGTGCGAAAATGCAGAACGTGGACAGTGCGTTGCCACGTGTTGTATCTGCGTCATCGAACAAGCAGCATAATATGTTAGTCTTGGCAGTTTTTCTGCTTAAAATGATTTTTAAACTTTTTTAAAATATTTTTTAAAGCAAAATATCAGGCTAGGGCTTCCTTCCAGTCAATGGCAGCTATGGTAGGGTGACCAAACGTCCTCTTTTTCCCGGACATGTCCTACCTTTGACCCCTAAAAGAATATCCGGGGGGAATTTCAAAATCGTCCGGGATTTTGTTGGACTACCTCAAACATAATACATGACACTGTCAATAGAATTGCCGCTCCGTTCACTCAATTTTCACTCAGGTTTTTCTGTACAGACACCATGTCATTTGTGTCATAACATATGACACAAATGACCCCCCCTGGAAAAATTACCCGCCGCTCCCAAAAAATTACCACGCCCCTTCCAAAAAATGGTGTCCTCTTTTTCAGAAACCCAAATCTGGTCACCCAAAACTCCCGATTGCACTATATGCGGCCTTTCCGCTTGTACAGCGCATGCGCAGAAAACTTAAGTTTGCCACCCTGGATTTGTGAAAAAGAGGGAACACTTGACCAAATGTCTGCGACAGAGGCCTATGGCATTATTACCAGTTCAGACTAGGGCCAGATCGAATATTGTTCTGCCGATTAAATCAGACAAATAATGCTCTTTTGAAAATAATCAACGGCGGCCCACATACATACATACGGACGGAAGGACCCCCCACACGCTCGCACACGCACAGCCCCCCCACACACACACACACGCACGCATGCGGGTGTTCTTTGTCCAATATTTGAAGCTGTGTCTTCATTTAACCCTCGATTCTCAAAGTCAAAGTCAAAGTCTGCTTTATTGTCAATCCCTTCATATGTCAAGACACACAAAGAAACCCAAATTCCGTTTCCTCTATCCCACGGTGACGAGACATAGTACACGATAGACATACAAGTAGGCGACACAAAATAAGAACAAGAAGGCACAAACAATAAAAAATATAATATATATATATATATATATATATATAATAATAAATAAAAAATAATAAATAATGAATAAATAATGAGTGATGAATACATAATAAACAAATAACCCAATAAATAAGAGGAGCAAAACTGAGCCAGTGTGCATACAGCAGACAGTAAGCATAGCGCAAAGTACAGGATGCTACGCAGAAAGGGGGAGAGAGTTCAGGATCTCAACAGCCTGGAGTATGTATCTCGTCAGTAACATTACGTTACATTGCTATCATAGTATCTGTCCGTGTGTCTGTGTGCCCGCCCCTCCCCTCCTGTGTGCCCATGATCAGTGTGATCAATCTCATTACCGTTTTCTTCCGTGTATAGTGCGCAAAATTTAACTAATTTATTGTCCTAAGATCTGGGGTGCGCATTATACATGGGTACAAAAAAATAAAAATAAAATTTTTTTAAATTTTTTTTTTTTTTTTTAAAGAAAGTCATGGTACAACAAAACCAACAACAGGAATGACCGACAAAGTCGTGGAACAAAAAGACAGGGTGACATTACCAAAGACAGGAACAGAAACCACATCATGACAGTAACACATGCAATGATCCGACGGTGAGCGAGGGGCAGACAGGACTTAAATACAAAACACGTTACATCGATTGAGGTGACACAGGAAGAGAGGGGCGACGCGAACAGAAACTATGGCAACCTAGACACATAGCAAAACTGGGGACGAGACATGACAAATCTCCCCCGAAATAAAACTTGAAATCACCTTTCTTCTTGTTTGTTGTCAATCGCGCATCGCATTCAGCCATCCTGGCCAACACACTTAGTCAGTAAAATTCATAATTGACGACACATCGTTTGATGCGATGGTGCAATCCTTGATGATGTGTTATTGTCAAATATTGTTTGTTTATTAAGCTCCATCGCGGACCGGATGTCATACCGAGGCCGCCATTACAGATGCGCAGAACGGATGCGGAAGACACGTCAGCTATATAAAGAGCGAGAGTTGTTTTCTTCCTATTAGTTTCAATTCACAGTTTAATTAGCAGTTTCAATCAGCAGATAACAAAATGCGTATTACAGGTAATATTTTATTTCACAACACTTTGCCTTGTTCCTTTGGTCTCTGCTGTTCATCCTAAAACACAAAGGCGCTCTTTAAGCAATGCGACAGTGAGCGCCCGGCGCGCTGCGGTTGCGCGACCGCACCAAATTAAGCTCCCTGCGCAGTGCGCACTGAGGTCCACTTAAATTTTAGAAAGTACATCAGGACTTTAAAAATATCTTCTAAATTTCAGCGACGGCTCTTGGGCGGTCGGCGGCGCACTACGGTTGAGCGTTCTCTCTCGCACTCTCTCTCTCGCTCTCTCTCGCTCTCGCACACACGCACACGCGCACACACGCAAACCGGATATCCAGAGCCGTAGCCAGGAATTTTTCCAGTAGGGGCGCGCGCCCACAGGCCCCACAACCAGATGTTTCAATGTAAAAAAAAACTTATATTTTTGACATATAGTTCCAGGGTAATAAATCAACTCAGTAATCAGTCATAACTTGGAATTTCTTAGAAGTACAACGTTGTTTATTGAACATAGATCAGCATAGATCAGTTTCTGAATTGAGCCAAGTCATGCTAATAAAAATCAAGCTATACCAATAACTTTTTGTAAAGGAACAGAAAACATGAAAACACCTGTACAGAATAGAACTTGCTATAAGAAAAAGTTACAAGAATACCACGAAATAAAAAACAGAATGGAACTGTTGACTAAAGCAACTGTATCATACGTATTTAACTGTAAAGCTTAATACAACAGGAGCCGCCTGTTTCCATCATTGTGGCGGTCGGGGGGTGGCGGTCGGGGCTGGCGCTTGGGGCCGGTGGCGGTCGCCTTGTGGCGGTCGCCTTGTGGCGGTCGCCTTGTGGCGGTCGCCTTGTGGCGGTCGCCTTGTGGCGGTCGGGGCTGCCGCTTGGGGCCGGTGGCGGTCACCTTGTGGCGGTCGGGGCTGGCGCTTGGGGCCGGTGGCGGTCGCCTTGTGGCGGTCGGGGCTGGCGCTCGGGGCCGGTGGCGGTCGCCTTGTGGCGGTCAGGGGGTGGCGGTCGGGGCTGGCGCTTGGGGCCGGTCGCCTTGTGGCGGTAGGGGCTGGCGCTTGGGGCCGGTGGCGGTCGCCTTGTGGCGGTCGCCTTGTGCAGTCGGGGCTGGTGCTTGGGGCCGGTGGCGGTCGCCTTGTGGCGGTCGGGGCTGGCGCTCGGGGCCGGTGGCGGTCGCCTTGTGGCGGTCGCTTTGTGGCGGTCGCCTTGTGGCGGTCGGGGCTGGCGCTTGGGGCCGGTGGCGGTCGCCTTGTGGCGGTCGGTGCTGGCGCTTGGGGCCGGTGGCGGTCGCCTTGTGGCGGTCGCCTTGTGGCGGTCGGGGCTGGCGCTTGGGGCCGGTGGCGGTCGCCTTGTGGCGGTCGCCTTGTGGCGGTCGCCTTGTGGCGGTCGGGGCTGGCGCTTGGGGCCGGTGCCGGTCGCCTTGTGGCGGTCGCCTTGTGGCGGTCGCCTTGTGGCGGTCGCCTTGTGGCGGTCGCCTTGTGGCGGTCGCCTTGTGGCGGTCGCCTTGTGGCGGTCGGGGGGTGGCGGTCGGGGCTGGCGCTTGGGGCCGGTCGCCTTGTGGCGGTCGGGGCTGGCGCTTGGGGCCGGTGGCGGTCGCCTTGTGGCGGTCGGGGCTGGCGCTTGGGGCCGGTGGCGGTCGCCTTGTGGCGGTCGGGGGGTGGCGGTCGGGGCTGACGCTTGGGGCCGGTCGCCTTGTGGCGGTCGGGGCTGGCGCTTGGGGCCGGTGGCGGTCGCCTTGTGGCGGTCGCCTTGTGGCGGTCGGGGCTGCCGCTTGGGGCCGGTGGCGGTCGCCTTGTGGCGGTCGGGGCTGGCGCTTGGGGCCGGTGGCGGTCGCCTTGTGGCGGTCGCCTTGTGGCGGTTGGGGGGTGGCGGTCGGGGCTGGCGCTTGGGGCCGGTGGCGGTCGCCTTGTGGCGGTCGCCTTGTGGCGGTCGCCTTGTGGCGGTCGGGGCTGGCGCTTGGGGCTGGCGCTTGGGGCCGGTGGTGGTCGCCTTGTGGCGGTCGCCTTGTGGCGGTCGGGGCTGGCGCTTGGGGCCGGTGGCGGTCGCCTTGTGGCGGTCGCCTTGTGGCGGTCGCCTTGTGGCGGTCGCCTTGTGGCGGTCGGGGGGTGGCGGTCGGGGCTGGCGCTTGGGGCTGGCGCTTGGGGCTTGCGCTTGGGGCTGGCGTCCGCCTATAGTGGTTTAATTTCGGGAGGAAGATTGATTTTCGTCCCAAGCCCGCCGCTGGAGAACATTTTAGGTACCAGGAGTGGATTTTTTTTGTCAGCGTCGGCGGGCGGCGGGCGGGCGGAGGCAGCCTCCCCTCGGTGGAACTTAGTCTCCGGAGAATGACAGCGGGCGCGCCTAAGAGGCAGGTCCGGGGATGAGGCAGCATCCTCGGGCGGCAGGCGGGAGGAGGCAGCCTCCCCTTAGTATAACTTAGTCTCCGGAGAATGACAGCGGGCGCGCCTAAGAGGCTGGTCCGGGGATGAGGCAGCATCCTTGGGCGGCAGGCGGGAGGAGGCAGCCTCCCCTTAGTATAACTTAGTCTCCGGAGAATGACAGCGGGAGCGCGCAAGAGGCCAGTCCGGGGACCAGGCACCCTCCCCGGACAACGAACGGAGCAACGTCCCCCTCCTGAGTGGACAAAAAAAATCCAGACAATGTCTTGATAGGGCAGACATTCGACCCCTTGGCCCGCGCGCCCGGGCACCGCGTGGGTTTTGGGTCTGATAAATGCGCGCGTCCCCGGAGGTCGGCGCTCGTTTGCATGTATTAGCTCTAGAATTGCCACAGTTATCCAAGTAACTATGGAGCGATCAAAGGAACCATAACTGATTTAATGAGCCATTCGCAGTTTTGCTGTACGGGCCGTGTGCACTTAGACTTGCATGGCTTAATCTTTGAGACAAGCATATGCTACTGGCAGGATCAACCAGGTAGGGGTGGGGGTCAGAACGGGTTGCTCGGCCGAGCGCTTGCCGTATGTCATGCGCTTGGAACCAGAATCGAGAGCGCCCCGCGCGGGGTCGCTCGCCTTCCCGCCTCACCGCGTAAGTGAGGAAACGATAAGAGTAGTGGTATTTCACCTGCGGCCGACACCGCGGAGGGTTGAGGTCCGTTTTGGATGGCGCGGTCTCCCACTTATTCTACACCCCTCATGTCTCTTCACAGTGCCAGACTAGAGTCAAGCTCAACAGGGTCTTCTTTCCCCGCTGATTCTGCCAAGCCCGTTCCCTTGGCTGTGGTTTCGCTAGATGGTTGGTAGGGACAGTGGGAATCTCGTTCATCCATTCATGCGCGTCACTAATTAGATGACGAGGCATTTGGCTACACCGGCGGAGCCGGCGCGCAGCGCCGGCGAAGCCGTCACTGACACACCGACTCGCTTTTCGAGTTTTACCCTTGCTCGTCAAGAACGTCATCTAACGGTGAGTTACAGCATGATTTGCGGACGATCAGCCATCCTAGCGTAAAGCTAGATGTGTGAGCATATTTCCCGCAGTATAATCATAACAAGACCCCGTTTCTGGCCCTCTGTTACCAACCACCGACTAGCCTTCCCCGCTCCCGGAGGCAGCGCAACCAGTCACACGCTGGAGCGGACCCCCGTTACACGGTTCCGGACCCCTCTTCCAAATCACTAACCGAGACAGCCATCTGTTTTGGGACAACCCTCCTCCCGGCGCAACCGTCCAGCCCCCCTCCGCGCTCCCCAAGCTAGCCCTGGCCCCGGTAGAAGGCTGACAGCACATCAATAGAGTACAGCAGCGTTCGGCGACTTACCAGAGCCGCGAAGGAATGACGCCTACTGGGGGGGATCCCTAGTTTCTCGAGGACAGAGAAGTTACTTCGCGGCCATTTCCCACGGGCCCCTACAGGGAAGCCCATGACCGTTATCTTACTCCCGCCAACGGCCTTCAAAACCTGAGCTGCCACCGGTTGATAGTGGGCCACCTTTTCTGCTGCTGCCCGCTGCAGGGACGCCCCTACCTCAAAGCGGATGGTCACATCCAGAACCAGAACGGTTTCACCTTTCCTCAGCACCAAATCGGGAAGTCGGACACCAATGCCAGGCGCCACCACGTGCAGCTGCCTGGACACTTCCCAGCCACGCCGTTCTGCCTCCGTGGCCACGAGCTCGCACACCTTGTTGTGGCGTCGTATCCTGCTACGCTTTACGGAAGCGCACTGACCCAAGATGTGCGAACATGTTTCCAACCCAGCACCGCAGCGCCTGCAGGCTGTCTCCAACTCGGCCCTGCCCCTTGCTCGAAACTCCGGGGTAGGGTATACACCCGCTCTCAATGCGAGTGCGATCAGATAGTGTCTCTGACGAAACATCACAGCCTGAGGATCCGCGAGCCACGTGTTACTGATCGCATCGTTACGGAACAGGTCCACTCCCACACCCTGGACCCGCAATGCGCCCCAGGCCAGATTTTCCACATGCCGCCAGTCAGGGAGGACCAGCGCGCTCGCAACTGCAGCCGGGACGGCGCCCCCTGTGCCGAGCTTCGGCACACCGCCCGGATCTCCGCCTGCCGCAACCCACAACCTCAACCAGGCAGGTTTTTGCACCGCCTCAATAGCTAGAGATCTCAACCACTCATCCGAAGACCAACAGAGTTTCCAGGTGCGCCTGACCTGTATTCTGGGAACAGTAACGGACAACTTAACGATGCCCAACCCGCTGTCGCGAGTCCGCGAATAGATAAAGCCCCCCGCTGTGGACGGATCGAGACGCAACCACCTCTTCACAGCCATCCGCACCTTCCCGTCAAGCCACCTCAATCTGGTCGCTGAAACCTTACCGACAACTGCCCTGAAGGTGACTCTCGGGAGTAAGAATGTGTTGCACACCTGTACCTTCTGCGAAGGCTTTAACGCCGACGCCGTAATTCTCTGCAGCCCCATACTCACCTGCTCGTCCAGACCCTCAGAGACAATTCCCCGCCACGGCACTATAGTGGCCCCCAGATAACGAACTGACTCACCCGGAGTCACCATGTGTATCGGCTTCCCACACAGCCTCCAAGCTACGCAGCCGCTCTCGTTTGGACCCATCCAGATACCGTGGCACTTACTTGGCTGGACAGCCAGCCCCGTAAGCTGGCAAAAGACCTCCAGGATCACCAGGTTCTTCTTCATTCCTTCCTCCGAGCCACTCAGCAGGACTAAATCATCCGCAAAGGCCAGCGCGGCAATTCGGCGGTCGCCCCAGACCAGGTGACTTCCTTCGCGTTCGAGGCTATGGATGAGAGGATCCATAGCGAGGTTGAAAAGCAGTGGGGACATTGGATCGCCTTGCTTAACACCAACCTTCATGGAGATGGGCTCGGAGTAGGCGCCTCCGCAACCCACTCTGGTCGAGCAGCCCACATACGAGTGACGGATCACCTCGATTACACGTCTGTCTACGCCCAAGCTTCCCAGCACACACAGGACATGGTCATGAGAAACCGAGTCGAAAGCCTTCGCAAAATCAATGAACACGACTGCCAGTGGCACGCCAGCCGACCTCGAATGCCCCATGATCCGGTCAAGAATCATGAGGTTTTCCTCGCAACCACTCGCGCCGGCGACGAAACCACGCTGCCGGGGGCTAACAGGACAGGCTCGCGCTAGCCTCATCGCCATTATCCGCCCAAACAACCTCAGCACGACTGACCCGATAGTCACAGGACTCCAGCCTGACACAGTACCCAGCTCAGTAGGGTCAGCCGATTTGGGTAGCAACCGGGTCTTGCACTCCTTGAAGACTTGGGGAACGACTCCACGCACCATCCATGTCGTAAACAGCCTCGCCAGTTGCGTACCGTCCGGGTCCCAGCCAAGAAGAGCCTGCTTCTTGATCCCGTCTGGGCCCGGTGCAGAGCAATTCCTCATCTTAGCCAAGTTAGATACAACTTCCGGCCCCAGGATCGGGTGGTAGAATGGTTCGTTATCCGCGGTCAGTCCCACCTCGAAGCCCTCCAGTCCATAAAACGGCTTGACCGTTTCCCACTTACTCCTGAAGTGCCTATCCACCAACTCCAGCGGCAAATCACACCTAAGGGGCGTCAGACCATCCAAGATCCGCCGTGCCAGCCCCTTCCTCGCCTCAGAATAGCCGCGCTGCTGGTGGTAGAACACTCTCCTACGTTGGACGACCCGCCTCGCCCAACCCGTCTTCCATTGGTCTCGAGGTCTGGACCTCGCGGACTTTGTCGGCCACACTACCTTACCCCCTAGGGCTTTCATGAGATCCAAAGCAGAGGACTCGATCAGGCTAGGCTCCCGACCTGCTTTCTTGACTAAGGCAGCGGTGGCCCGATGCTCCACACCCCCCGCCAGCAGCTCTTCCAGAACTCTATTCTCCACCAGATCTGGAAGCGACGGGGGGCAGGTCCATTTCTGGGGCGTCGCCCTGGCAGCCAGGGCTCGCCAACGCACACCAGACTCACCGCCTGCCGCACGACCGCACAGGGACCCCCACTTCCACCTCACCTGCTCTCCGGACTTGCCCGTACCCAACTTCCGGGCCACCATCACATTCTTGTGCCTATGGCTCTTGTACTTCTCCATAAGCTTCACCATCCGAGCCTCTTCCTTCACGCTCCACTTCCTCTCCCTCCTTGGACCTTTACTAGCCTGGCTCCGCTCTTTACGAGCCGTGAACCACTCCGCTGCATGGGCCTGCCGCTTATGCTGAGACACTCCAACAGCCGTCCGAAAACGGCGCCCACAGTGATCGCAAGCGACCCCCTGTTCGACATCCACCATGCGCACGCCTCGGCACTTCGAGACATGGCACCGAATTGCATGACTGTTCTCACCTCGTCTTTCGCACTTACGACAGCCGTACACGATGGAGATACCCGCATGCCGGGAAGCGCAATGCAACCCAAACCTGCGCATACCAACCACACGCGCCCCACACAATGGGCAGTCCATGGACTCTCGAGGCAGATGCACCAAGACTTGGTCCGGAGGCCTCGGATCCTCTCTACGCCGCTTTCTAGACAGGCCCTCTCCCGCCTCTTCATCCACGCTACCACGGAGAGCAGGCCGCAGCGCTAACACGACCCCCGCCACCCCAACTCTCATACCAGAGGCGACGGAGGCCATTGATTCAGACACCACTGAGGAGTTCTCAAGAGCTTCGCCAGCCAGGGTCCACCCGCTCCCTCGGCCCGACTGGCTGTGGCTCTGATCCTGTGCCTCTGTCTGTACGGACTTCCTAACCAAGGAGTTTTCGCAACCATGGCCCGTAGAAGTGACTACGAGCCGTTTGGGGACCCCAAGCAATGCCTCCGGTGGTTGGTCCCCATGGCCCCCGGAGAGGTTGATTCGCTGTCCGCACACGTGCCCAACCTCAAGCACGTCACGGGGAGGTCGCTCGAGCAGCAGCAGCCCCTCTCCGAGCTGCGCCTCAGCCGATTTTGGTAACCCAGAACGGCTATCCTGGGTGGTCCGTAAGATATCAGACATGCCTACGGCCTCACTACCGTGAGAACACACGAGAGAGCAAAGTCTCTCGACTCTAGTGAGCTATACATCGAGATCAACCCCGGGCAGCCGTCTGCTAGGCAGCGCAGCCTAGCAACCAACTCGTCAGCCACCGTAGCCCAACCCACTAAGGAGAGGCCTGCCACATAGTGTCAGACTCGCCCCCCGTAAAGCCAGCCAACGGACGACTCGCAACCCAACTGCCCGGAGCTACAAAAGCCCAGAGGGCTATGGAGCTCATCGACGGGGGGGAAACGGCTTGCAACAAACTAGCC